>NC_079189.1:415733708-416096017 GCF_029499605.1 Hyla sarda
TCATGGCTGGGCCAATATCATATGCAAATAATTGGCATACATCCATAATATATGTATTCAAACTTTTCTAAACACCATCCAAGAGTCCCTTATGTATCCAGAAGAAATTCGGTGTCCCAAGGGGTAGAGGGATAATATTATAATATTTAAAGAAAAATTCTATAAAAGTAAATTCTATGTAAAACATATTTTGTGCTCAGTTGTCTTAGGAACCATTTTCTGTAACTGGTTTGATGATACATTTGCTCAATGTCATTTGAAACACTTATCTGCTTTATTTCTTGAAGCATTTTTTTATTTTCAGTGTATCTAAGGTCAATGCTGACTTCAGTTGAACTTAAAGGGGTACTCCGCCCCTAGACATCTTATCACCTATCCAATAGATAGGGGACCCCCGTGATCTCTGCTGCGGCACTGCAGTCATCCAGTGCATGAAGCGAACTTCGCTCTGTGCCTGGTGACTAGCGATGCGGTGCTGATGTCATGGCCACGCCCCCTTGTTACGCCACGCCCTCCCTCTGAATGCAAGTCTATGCATTGACAGCCGCCAAGCCCTATCCCATAGACTTACGTGGCCGTGACATCATGAGGCTGCGTGGCCGTGACGTCATAAGCCTCCAGTGCTGCAGCCGACATTCTAAATGAACGCCGGGTGCTGCAGGGAGATCGCGGGGGTCCCAGCGGCGGGACCCTTGCGACGATCAGACATCTTATCGCCTATCCTTTTGGATAGGAGATAAGATTTCAAGGGGCGGAGTACCCCTTTAAGAATTCTTGTTTACATTTCAGAGTCAGGGGATAAGCTATATATGTATGTATATATATATATATATATGATGCAGATAGGGTCAGGCTGCTCACCACTCTCGTGTTTGCTGCGCTATCTCGTGCTGCGGACACCGGTACCGCTCCCGGCTTAGTAGAACTCTCACAGAAAAGAAAACGTCCGGCACTCGAGAAGATGCAGGTAAAACTTGTCAATGGCTTTATTCACACGCTTAGGCAGGACACAATCTGACGCGTTTCGCACCCTCAGGTGCTTAGTCGTAGATAGACATACACTCAATAATGCAGGTTAAAATACACATGAGTTTGGTCACATGACCACATGAATCTTAATTAAAAACAGTTGGTTACAAAACATGGCATTGGGAATCATGATCACATTTAATCGTTCGGAGAGAGTTCACACCAGGATGCAATCAATGCGGCTTTAAATTTCACATTACAAGTAACGTTCAAATTTCAAACTTGAATAGTCCAAAGGCTAATCTACCAATACTACCGATATTCATATTGATTTAGGGGTGCATATTTAACCGCAATAACAATTTAAACTATATCTACACATAGGAATCCGAGATATTTTTATATATAAATCAATAACCTCATGGTGTGTATCATACTATGTGAACAACCCCCTATAATTTGCGACAATTCAAAATTTATTATATGTACCGATATTCATATTGGTTTAGAGGTACATATTTACCGAAATACGCACTTTAAACTATATCTAAACATCAAAATCCGAGATATTTTTATATATAAATCGATAACCGCATGATGTGCATCACGCCGTGTGAACATCCCCCTATAATTTACAACAATTCGAAATTTATTATATGTGCACAAGAAACGAAGAATGTAAGTTAAACCGGGGACTAAACTTGCGTGATTAATGATAAATTGTGTACATCCACCATATTTACTTACTCGATTTATGCACACGTTAACATTAAATCCAATCTTTTATTTAATCCTTGCGGGAATCTTGTTCCCAAGAGGAACATCCAATGTGCCTCTCTATTGTATAATTTCTTTCTGAGATCGCCTCCCCTAGGTCCTAAGGTGACTTTTTCTACTCCCAATACTCGTAAATGGGTGGTGTCCCCTGAATGGGACTCTCTAAAGTGACGTGACAGCATAGACATGTTTGTCAAACTACTTTTAGCATCCGTAATATGTTTCCTGAACCTCACTTTTAATGAATTCCCCGAGCATCCTACATATTGCAAATTGCACGCAATGCATGTGGCTACATATATGATGGATTTAGTATTACAATTGATGTATTGGTGTATATTGTATGTCCTATTTGTTGTGCAAGACGTTACAGTATTTGAATTCACCATATGTGTACATGTGATGCATCTGGTATGACCACATTTGCGATTACCTATATTCCTCAACCAGTCCCGATCCTTTACATTTTCCTTTTGACTAATAAATAGACTGGGTGAGACTCTGGTTCCAATAGTGGGGCCTCTCCTAGACACAATAGAAATACCTTCTGATAATATAGGTAATCGCAAATGTGGTCATACCAGATGTATCACATGTACGCATATGGTGAATACAAATACTGTAACGTCTTGCACAACAAATAGAACATACAATATACACCAATACATCAATTGTAATACTAAATCCATCATATATGTAGCCACATGCATTGCGTGCAATTTGCAATATGTAGGATGCTCGGGGAATTCATTAAAAGTGAGGTTCAGGAAACATATTACGGATGCTAAAAGTAGTTTGACAAACATGTCTATGCTGTCACGTCACTTTAGAGAGTCCCATTCAGGGGACACTACCCATTTACGAGTATTGGGAGTAGAAAAAGTCACCTTAGGACCTAGGGGAGGCGATCTCAGAAAGAAATTATACAATAGAGAGGCACATTGGATGTTCCTCTTGGGAACAAGATTCCCGCAAGGATTAAATAAAAGATTGGATTTAATGTTAACGTGTGCATAAATCGAGTAAGTAAATATGGTGGATGTACACAATTTATCATTAATCACGCAAGTTTAGTCCCCGGTTTAACTTACATTCTTCGTTTCTTGTGCACATATAATAAATTTCGAATTGTTGTAAATTATAGGGGGATGTTCACACGGCGTGATGCACATCATGCGGTTATCGATTTATATATAAAAATATCTCGGATTTTGATGTTTAGATATAGTTTAAAGTGCGTATTTCGGTAAATATGTACCTCTAAACCAATATGAATATCGGTACATATAATAAATTTTGAATTGTCGCAAATTATAGGGGGTTGTTCACATAGTATGATACACACCATGAGGTTATTGATTTATATATAAAAATATCTCGGATTCCTATGTGTAGATATAGTTTAAATTGTTATTGCGGTTAAATATGCACCCCTAAATCAATATGAATATCGGTAGTATTGGTAGATTAGCCTTTGGACTATTCAAGTTTGAAATTTGAACGTTACTTGTAATGTGAAATTTAAAGCCGCATTGATTGCATCCTGGTGTGAACTCTCTCCGAACGATTAAATGTGATCATGATTCCCAATGCCATGTTTTGTAACCAACTGTTTTTAATTAAGATTCATGTGGTCATGTGACCAAACTCATGTGTATTTTAACCTGCATTATTGAGTGTATGTCTATCTACGACTAAGCACCTGAGGGTGCGAAACGCGTCAGATTGTGTCCTGCCTAAGCGTGTGAATAAAGCCATTGACAAGTTTTACCTGCATCTTCTCGAGTGCCGGACGTTTTCTTTTCTGTGAGATATATATATATATATATATATATATATATATATATTTTAAAGAGATCACTGTTTGATGACAAGTTTGAATGGGGCATAAGGTCAAGGTCAGCTCTCTGCCAGCTCTCCCTGCCTCACTGATTGACAGGTCTTTCTTTATACACAGATAGGGGGAGACCGATCAACCAAGCCCAGCGGGCAAAGAGTAGCTGGCACAAAAGGATAGGAAATCAGTACTGTATTGATGTATTGATATTGGCTGCTGATCAGCTGTTTAAAGCAGCTGCGGCACTTGTAAAGGTTTATATTAGCTTGTATTTTTCTGTGTTATTTGTAGTGTTAGTGCAAAGTACTGTCATGGCCTCTTCAAACAACTGATCAGAGGTAGTGGCAGGAATCAGACCCCATTTTAAGCCCTCCTTTAAGAATTTCTGTCTCTGCCTCCAAACAATTAGTTTTGGCCACATGAACAATATTGTGGTCAGCGAGAAAATAGAAGCATTTTGAAAATGGCAAAAAAAAAAATGGGTTCAGCTGATTCTACTTGAAAAATTATGTACAATGGCCATATTAAAAGTTTCTAGCATGTGATGTGGCCAAACAGCAGCAATTTTGTACTTTTTTTTACGCCGGGTGATGTACAGGATCATTATTAATGATCCTGTACAGAAACCAGGGTAAATTTGATATTGCCATATGGGTAACTGTCTGAACTATTATAATAAAATGTTAATGATTTACTAACATTTCATTTTAATAGTTCAGACAGTTATCCATGTGGCAGTATCAGATATGTAAAAAAATTTATTGATTTTTTACTTTTTTTGTATAGCAATAGGAAAAGGGGAGCTTATTTTTATTGGGGGAACGTATTATTTACATTTTTTTTTTAACTTTACACCCTAGTGTCTGTAGATGACACTAGGGTGAAATGCTCTGCAGATACCCCCATGTGTGTGTCAATATGCAATGCGGCAGTAATAGTGGCAGGGCGCATTAAACAGCAGGAAACTGGCCTACCGGCGGCAGTAGTGCGGGTGAGGTCCTCCAGGCTAGGCTGAGGCTCCATAAAATGGAAGCACAATGTACAGGGCGTCCACAAGCGGCGGGGGATGGGAGGAGAGATAAGCAGCAGCATGCGTGATTGGTGAGCAGTGAGTCAGCTGAGGGTGGGAATGGGACTTGAACAGAGGCTGCGGCGGTGCGGCCTAGCATCTGACCGCGCGCCCGCCCGCAGCAGCCTTATGACCGCCAGCGCCCAGACAACGAATCCCGTTATCGAATTTCATCGATTTTATTGAATAATTGTTGCAGCCCTAGTACTAATTATTAATACATAATAATGACAAGTATTATTCTTCATATAAAAAAAGTTTTAGTAATTTGTTTATTGCATTTTAAAAATTATACGTAATAAATAGCTTAGTTCCAACTAAAGCATAATACACCTAAATAAGAAATGTTGATGCCATACCTGTCCAACACTATTCTGTAAATATAACATGGGATAACCCTGTGGGCATATTCTGGGAGATGTAAAGCAATACTGTCACCTTTATAAAACAGCAACGTATTCTTCAGGGAATCTGTCAGCATCATCCGCACAAACCTGTCTATACAGGGTAATACAGGGTGCTGCTGAATCTAATCTAATTCAGTTTACCTTTTGTATTCTGTTTTACCATTCTGGAGAAAAATAGATAAATCTGAATATGCATATGATGATCTTGGTGAACTCGTGCCATCCCCAGCCCCTTGGTGCACCATTCTGACTGCCCAACTGGTCCATACGTGCTGTGTGCATGTCATCACTTATGGCCCCAGACTACGAGCGTACATGCGCCACTACGTCCTTGTGCTGGAGGACAGAAGAAGAATATTCATAAAGGGGTTGGATTACAGGGACCAGTTGGGCAGTCAGAAAGGTGCACCAAGGGACTGGGACTGCACAAAGAACATCATTTGAATATTTGGATTTTTCTCCGTAAGGGCACAACAGAATTCAGAAAGGTAAACTGCAATAGATTCAGCATCACCTGCACTATTACCTTGGTTAAACAGTTTAGTGCGGTAATGCTGCTAAGAGATTCCCTTTAAATACTGCCATTGTATCCTAAAATCCTGCACCCCTCTTCAGGTTAGCCATGCACTTTTATTCAAGCTGTGCTACGTCCACTTTTGCTGCAGCCCACTGCTCAAATATTAGGTTCACATCTCTGCCTAAATGTAGAGCAACTAGTGCCTTACAGGAAGTGTTGCAGATTCCGTTTACTATTTTCTAGCCTGTGCTAGAAAAATTACAGGTAGAATCCTATTGGTTGCTTCAGGAATACCTGCAATTTCTCTGTATCCATGAGTTCCAATGAATAATTCCAATAAATAATTCACAATATTACAGACGTAAAGGGGTATTCCGGGCAAAAACATTTTATCCCCTATCCAAAGAATAGGGGATAATATGTCTGATCGTGGGGGAGCCCCTTGCGATTTCCCTGCAGCACCCGCATTCTATGCGGGAGCTGCGTCTCCAGATTCGGAAACCTCCGGGTTTCCGTGACTGAGGACATGACACGCCACGCCCCCTCCATTCATGTCAAACACTTTTCATCCAAATAAAGTGAGAGAAGACTAGGAAAATTTGATAGGACTACTTGATACCTTCTTCTATAACCAAAACACTCATAGACTTGTAGTTCTCCATATTAAATCCACTTCAGTATCCACGCATGTGTGATTTCAGCCTAAAGGCACTGGAAGATTATGGCCCTGAAGAGTGGAGTTTTCTTTGTGGTTTTTTTTTCCACGGTTTTTACTAATGTTTCCCTACATTTTGCACTCTCCCTACACTTTGCTTTTTTTACACATGCTCTGAGCTGTAGGTTTTTCCTCACCTCAAATCCACCATATTTTCTGTGGAAACCTTGGGATTTTTCGAAAATGTCGGGACACTCCCCTTTTCAGTGACCACACCCCCTTTTCTCAACAGCCACACCCCTTTTTCTGGTTCTCTCAGTAAAATGGAGAGTTGGTCGGGTTTTTTTCAATTCTGACGCAAATTCTGGCATAGACAATCTGGTGCACAACCCGACAAAAAATGTCGGGTTTACAATAGTAAGTCAGGGCCAATATGTAAATTGCAGTCCTGTGCAACCTCTCCATACCTCCTGGGCATATATCCAAAAATTATTTCTTCTCATTTGCATAGTTTTCCCAGAGCAACTTACATTGTATATTTTTTTTATCTCTCTATTTACAAGTGGTCCCTCAACATACAATGGTAATCCGTTCCAAATGGACCATCGTTTGTTGAAACCATCGTATGTTGAGGGATCCGTGCAATTTAACCCCTTAAGGACCAAGGACGAGCCGCGTGGCTAAAAGCGAAAGTGAAAGTTGCCGGCTAGCTCAGTCGGGCTGTTCGGGATAGCCGCGGCTAATTGCGGCATCCCGAACAGCTTACAGGACAGCGGGAGGGCCCCTACCTGCCTCCTCGCTGTCCGATCGCCGAATGACTGCTCAGTGCCTGATATCCAGGCATGAGCAGTCATGCGGCAGAATCGTTGATCACTGGTTTCTTATGAGAAACCAGTGATCAGCATAGAAGATCAGTGTGTGCAGTGTTATAGGTCCCTATGGGACCTATAACACTGCAAAAAAAAAAGTGAAAAAAAAAAGTGAATAAAGATCATTTAACTCCTCCCCTATTAAAAGTTTGAATCACCCCCCTTTTCCAATAAAAAAAAAAAACACAGTGTAAATAAAAATAAACATAAATGGTATCACCGCATGCGGAAATGTCTGAATTATAAAAATATATCATTAATTAAACCGCTCGGTCAATGGCGTGCGCGCAAAAAAATTCAAAAGTCCAAAATAGTGCATTTTGGGTAACTTTTTATATAATTTCAAAATGAATAAAAAGCAATCAATAAGTCCTATCAATGCAAAAATGGTACCGTTAAAAACTTCAGATCACGGCACAAAAATGAGCCCTCATACCGCCCCATACACGGAAAAATAAAAAAGTTATAGGGGTCAGAAGATGACAATTTTAAACGTATTAATTTTCCTGCATGTAGTTATGATTTTTTCCAGAAGTCCGACAAAATCAAACCTACATAACTAGGGTATCATTTTAATCGTATGGACCTACAGAATAAACATAAGGTGTCATTCTTACCGAAAAATGTACTACGTAGAAACGGAAGCCCCCAAAAGTTACAAAACTGCGTTTTTTTTCAATTTTGTCACACAATGATTTCTTTTTCCGTTTCACCGTAGATTTTTGGGCAAAATGACTGATGTCATTACAAAGTAGAATTGGTGGTGCAAAAAATAAGCCATCGTATGGATTTTTAGGTACAAAATTGAAAGAGTTATGATTTTTTAAAGGCAAGGAGCAAAAAACGAAAATGCAAAAACGGAAAAACCCCCGGTCCTTAAGGGGTTAAAGTATAGGACAGTGGTCTACAACCTGCGGACCTCCAGATGTTGCAAAACTACAACACCCAGCATGCCCGGACAGCCAACGGCTGTCCGGGCATGCTGGGAGTGGTAGTTTTGCACTGTATAAGAAGTTGTACTCACCTGTCCCCGCCGCTCCGGACCGTCACCGCTGCCCTGGATGTCGCCTTCCATCGCTGTCGCCGCGTCCCCTGGTGTCCCCGACGCTCCGGCAAGGCCTCTGCTTCCCCGGCATCCTCGCTCTCCATCGCCGCCATGACGTTGGAGGACTGGAGGGCATGCACAGCGACGTGATGACGACGATGGAGAGTGCCGACTATGCAGGGGATCCCGAAGAGGACGCGCCGGAGCCCCGAGGACAGGTAAGTGATCGTCAGAGGACCACACAGGGCACTGTAAACGGCTATCCGGTGGCAGCTGAAGCAGTCTGCGCTGCCGGATAGCCATTTATGCGATGGCCCCGACATACAAAAGCATCGTATGTTGATGCTGCCTTCAACATGCGATGGCCTCTGAGAGGCCATCGCATGTTGAAATTATTGTATGTCGGGGCCATCGTAGGTCGGGGGGTCACTGTATTGTTTTACTGAGACTGCTTTAACTCGGGTTTACATTTCTATACAGCCGATATGAACCTACTAAGTATGAACATGCCTATATACAGGATGCTGTTCTCTGGTAGTATCTACTGTGTTTACCCTTTGTTGGACTGGTTTCTTCATATTTATCTATTGCACACTGAGAAAGGCTGTATATTCTGCTCCGTATTCTTGAGTATTTATCGCCTTTCTCTAATCATATGCATAAAAAACACAGTACACAGTAAAAGTGTTTTCACGTAAATGTAGCAAATGTGCTGCACCTTTTAACTTATCTGTGTTTTATAACTTACCAAGTAAGTAGTTGGGAGAACACTGATAACTGAAGTAACAAAGGTGACACACAGAAGGAAGACGACTTAGGATGTATCAGCTCGTTCTGTACTAAGTCTTCAAATATGGATCCGGTCTATGTTCTGGGGTAAGTGAGAGTTGTAAAAATCTTCCTGTTCTGCAATGTTCTGTGCTTTCAGAATATCATACACAATTACTAAAAAGTAAGATCCCACTTTCTGTATCTTCCACTAAACTGCAGTCCCAGCTTTCCTGATAGGAAACTGTATAAAGAATTTTCTGTCAACAAATAAGTGTTAACTCTATAAAAATAATTTCCCTTTGTTTTCCCACAACCTCGGAAGAGTAGGTCAGCATAGATCTGGATTTTTATTTTAATATTTGATATTAAGACCATGCAGTGGTAGGTGGTTTTTGCTGGGCTCGCCCAGATGCATTGCAGTAGCATTGTGAGGTATTGCTGTCAGGTGACAGGGACGAGCGGTCATTGCTTTGCAAATGGTAGTCATGTACCGATGGATTCTCTGGAATAACTGTGGTGCAGTTTTTTTTAAAGGGTAGCTCCCACCATCATGTTTTTTTTTTTCTGTCCCTGCTTATTGCCCTTCTATCCCTAACACCCTCCCTGCCTTTATTTTTATTTTTTTTTACTATTTTAAAAATGGCATTTAGTCTGCCTGATAGTGTGCTCACTACCAGGCAGACTTATCCAGCAGGCACCACGTCACTGATGCCTGCTGGGGGGGCCAACTTTCGCCCTTCGTTCTCCTAACAGGGTGCCTCCAGCTGTTTCACCACTTCAACTCCCAGCATGCCCTGACATCTATTGGCTGTCAGGGCATGCTGGGAGTTGTAGTGGTAAAACAACTGGAGGTACCCAGGACAGGAGCTTCATGGGGGAAGGAGTGAGCCGGGAGCCGATGCGGGAGGGACGGGTGTGGAGGAGCCTCTTCCTGCCGCTCGGTGAGTATCACCCAACCCCCTCCCCCGTACCTTGCAGCAGGGCCGTCGGCGAGTGCGGGGAGCCGATGCGCAGCCCTGGATGTTCCTGCGCCTGCGCAAAATTACGACTGATGCTCTGCCGGAATCAGTCGGAATTTTGCAGTGACATCACTCCGCACTGCATTCGGCCACTAGGAGGGCGACCCCTAGTGGCCGAATTTCAAATTGCTTTTAAAATGTTTTAAAGGCATTGTTTTTAAATAAAAGTATATTAGAGATATGTTGTAGTACTTAAGTACTACAACATATCAAAAATAATTTTTCATGACAGTGCCCATTTAAAGATTTTAATCTCTACCTTTATATTTGCAATTTTCTGCTTGTGGGCTGAGGATTTAGTGTTTTTCCATATATACAAATGAGCAGAAAGTGCCCTCTAGGCATGGATGGCCGTCTCTATTGCTCAGCATTTCCGTCCCCATTTCATACATTTTTTCTTGTGAATTTGTTGCCAAATCTTTTTGTTTTTCAAACTGCCACTGCAGGTTGATTCAAAGCCAGTGGATCCATGAAGAAGAATTCATTTTGAATCCACCACTGGCCTTGGCTCAAAAAAACTGTCAAGTGAAAACCCAGTGAAACACTTGCATAAAAACTTATAGAAAAACAGGAGTGGGTTTAATTCATGAAGGAGATGCCAAGTACTGCTGTGTGAAAATGAAATACATTTCTTAGGTTAAAAACCGGCAGCAATCTTCTCTGTGTGGATGTTACCTTTGGGTGTGTATCCGTGACTCACATAAATTCCCATTGAATTCCATGGGACTCTGCTGAAGCGGAATTTCTGTGTGGAATATTATTTTGCTTTGAATTATTGACAGTACATTTCCATTCCCCTGAGCTTGCTACTGATACTCCTCTAACTGCCACTAGATCACCATATGATGCACTTAAAACCTATGACACTCAGGGAAATCTGAGTGTCATAAATTTTAAGTGCATCATATGGAGGTTATGACAGGTAGTTATCAGTATTAGAGTACGTTCACATGTGAAAACACGGGCGTGCATTCTGCAGATTTGCCTGATCAGGCGGGCGCTAGGACCGCTCGGAAATATGCCGCCTCATAGACGGCAATTCATTTCCATGCGGAGTCCGCAGAAAGAATATGAATGTATATTCTTTCTGCAGATGTCAGAATGGGAATTTCCATGGCAGAAACATCTGGCATGGAAATTCTGCCATGTGAACCCTGCCTTAGGTAGCTGTTCAGCTAAAATGTATGTACCATCTGGTTGAAAGTGCATGGCAGTTCAGTTGGGGATGGGGTGGAACAGGGGTGTTGCTAGGTCTCCAAAAGGTCTAGGTCACGGGCCCTGGGGCGTGGCTGATAGTGGAGCCACAAAAAGGAGGGCCAAGTGGGCTTGGCCACTCAATATTGCATGACCATACAACATTTTGCTCCACGCATAAAGGTCTGAGGGAGGGGTTAGTCTTATTGGCTGTCAGCTGATGTTACTTCAAGCCAGGGACCCTACTTGGTGTGATGGACGCTCGTGGTGTAGAGGGTTGCGGAAAATTATTTCAACTATAATAATCAAATATACAAATTGCCAAGAAAGGAAAAAGTGCTAAAGATGTTTTAACCATGTGAAACTACAGTATGATATAGGTAGTGGTAAGGGAATGCTGATATTAGTTGTTTCACTTAATATAACTGCAGAATGTACAAGTGACTTCAGCTCTGATGGGACACAGTCACAATACAGCATGATATTATAGACTCACAGGGGGCATCTTCTCTGATCTGAGGACCTCACTGTAACGTACAGGCAGGACTGGTAGTGGATCCTCTGGACCAGAGAGGCAATGACGCGGGTTGTACTAGAGGATCGGTTCTAAGTGGTTACGGGTTTTCACCAGAGCCCGCCGCAAAGCGGGATGGACTTGCTGCGGCGGTAACCACCAGGTCGTATCCTCCAGTAGCAACTCGACCTCACTGGTAGCTGATATGGCGTGGTACACAGGGAGCAGGCAGGAGCGTAGTCGGACGTAGCAGAGGTCAGGGCAGGCGGCAAGGGTTCAAAGGCGAGTAGACAGTAGCAAGGGTACGGCAACAGGCAGGGCAGTATACACAGTATGGAACGCTTTCTCAAAGGCACTAGGGCACAAAGATCCGGCAAGGGCAGGAAGGGGCAGGAGACTTTTATTAGGGAAGGAGGCAGGGATAATTTACAGAAGGTGGTGCGTGCGCGCGCCCTAGAGAGCGGGGCCGCGCGCGCCGGAAGGCAGAGCCAGTCTGCGCCGGGAACGAGGAGCCAGGTAAGTCAGACAGGGACGCGGCTCGTGAGCGGGGACCAGCCGCCACGGCAGCCGCGTCCCCGACACAAGGGACCCCGTGCTCCCGGTCAGTGTGACTGTGCGGGAGGCACCGGGATCCCGGAAAGGGGGAGCGGGGAAGTGAGCGCTCCGGTCCGGAGGCGGGGACCGGAGCGCTGGCTGTGACACTCACTTTTCCTTTTCTTCTCTATCCGGTCAAGACCATCATAATGACTTCTCCCGGTCATGACTCACTGCCACAGAACCTGCCAGACAAACATTTTAAGCTTCTTTCTCCAGCACAATGCATACCTCTATACAAATCCCCCATTTGTATTGCCCCACAGTAATAGTGCCCACATATATAGTTGTAGGCCCCTATGTGCCCCCATATATAGCTGTAGGCCCCTATGTGCCCCCATATATAGCTGTAGGCCCCTATGTGCCCCCATATATAGTTATAGGCCCCTCTGTGCCCCCATATATAGCTGTAGGCCCCTCTGTTCCCCATACATATAGTTATAGACCCCTCTGTGCCTCGTATATAGTTACAGGCCCCTCTGTGCCCCCATATATAGACGTATTGCCTCAAGCCATATACTGTATATGGTTGTAGGCTGTAGGTGTGTGTACTGCCTCCTGTCATGACCTCTGCTCCTCCGGTACGGGGTCAGGACCTACTTAGCGGTAGGTCCCTGAACCGGAGGAGCAGTGGTCAAACTATTGAAGGTGGCGTGCTGGAAAATTACTGTCGTGGCCTCCCACACACAAACTCCTGCTTGGCTTTACTCCTCCAGAATGTGCGCAGGTCCCGTCCCTGTGATGTCACTATGCATTTTAACTCTGTTATGTGATGTCATTGTGCATATTAACCCTGTACTGTGATGTCACATTATTACTGTACAAGGTTAATATGCACATTGTTGTCACAGTACATAGTGACATAACAGTACAGTGATAGACACAGTCCAGAGTAAATATGCACAGTGATGTCACAGTACAGTATGTACTAGTACAGTTATGTCACTGTGCACATGGGGGTGCATAGCAGGGTAGCAGTACAGAATGGCATAGTAGAAGTAGGACAAGGGCAGATTTCAGCAAAAAGTCTGTCCAGAGATCCTGGGAGTTGTAGTTTTGCAACAGGTGGAGGCACCCTAGTTGGGAAACACTGCTGTATGACTCCACACCAGCAGAGCAGTTAGGGAAGAAGAACTCACCAGACTCCTCGTTTCCTGGCTGCTCTGCTCTACAGGTCCTTCAGCTCCGCCCCCACAAGTCCTGGTCACATGATTGTGACATCATTAAAGGTCCTACACCTCCAGCATTCTGCAGTGCAGAGCAGATCCTAGTTGGGCAGTCAATGCCATTGTGCTGTATGTGGAGATCTGTGCTCCTTAGTGACTGCCCGACCAGGACCTGCATGATGCAAGGGGGAGATTACTGGCAGCTGACATTTGGGGCACCTAACTTTACAGTCTGGGCAAGGGCCCGAATGTCTTAACCTAGTGACGCCCCTGGGGTGGTCCATGATCTCCACACAGGAAATGTCTTTTCTGGCAGCCCCTGTTCAACTTTTGGTGGTATCCTTCAGCTAAAATCTAAAGTCTATGACCGTTTTACTTTCACGTGGAAACCAGTATATACACTGCTCAAGAAAATAAAGGGAACACTTAAACAACACAATGTAACTCCAGGTCAATCACACTTCTGTGAAATCACACAGTCCACTCAGGAAGCAACACTGATTGACAATCAATTTCACATGCTGTTGTGCAAATGGAACAGACACCAGGTGGAAATTATAGGCAATTAGCAAGACATCCCCAATAAAGGAGTGGTTCTGCAGGTGGTGACCACAGACCACTTCTCAGTTCCTATGCTTCCTGGCTGATGTTTTGGTCCCTTTTAAATGCTGGTGGTGCTTTCACTCTAGTGGTAGCATGAGATGGAGTCTACAACCCACACCAGTGTAGCTCATCCAGGATGGCATATCAATGCGAGCTCTGGCAAGAAGGTTTGCTGTATCTGTCAGCGTAGTGTCCAGAACATGAAGGCGCTACCAGGAGATAGGCCAGTACATCAGGAGACATGGAGGAGGCTGTAGGAGGGCAACAAACCAGCAGCAGGACCGCTACCTCCACCTTTGTGTAAGAAGGAGCAGGAGGAGCACTGCCACCTGCAAAATTACCTCCAGCAGGCCACAAATGTGCATGTGTTCACTCAAACAATCAGAAACAGACTCCATGAGGGTGGTATGAAGGCCCAACATCCACAGGTGGGGGTTGTGCTTACAGCCCAACACCGTGCAGGACGTTTGGCATGTGCCAGAGAACACCAAGATTGGCAAATTCGCCACTTGCGCCCTGTGCTCTTCACAGATGAAAACAGGTTCACACTGAGCACGAGTCTGAAGATGCCATTGAGAATGTTCTGCTGCCTGCAACATCCTCCAGCATGACCGGTTTGGCTGTGGGTCGGTAATGGTGTGGGGTGGCATTTCTTTTGGGGGGGGGGGGGGGCGCTCACAGCCCTCCATGTGCTTGCCTGAGATAGCCTGACTGCCATTTGGTACCGAGATGAGATCCTCAGACCCCTTGTGAGACCATATGCTGGTGCGGTTGGCCCTGGGTTCCTCCTAATGCAAGACAATGCTAGACCTCAATTGGCTGGAGTGCGTCAGCAGTTCCTGCAAGAGGAAGGCATTGATGCTATGGACTGGCCGGCCCGTTCCCCAGACCTCAATCCGATTGAGCACATCTGGGGCATCATGTCTCGCTCCATCCACCAACGCCACGTTGCACCACAGACTGTCCAGGAGTTGGTGGATGCTTTAGTCCTAGTCTGGGAGGACATCCCTCAGGAGACCATCCGCCACCTCATCAGGAGCATGCCCAGGCATTGAAGGGAGGTCATACGGGCACGTGGAGGCCACACACACTACTGAGCCTCATTTTGACTTGTTTTAAGAACATTACATAAAGTTGGATCAGCCTGTAGTGTGTTTTCCCACTTTGATTTTGAGTGTGACTCCATATCCAGACCTCCATGGGTTGATAAATTTGATTTCCATTGATAATTTTTGTGTGATTTTGTGGTCAGCACATTCAACTATGTAAAGACGAAAGTATTTCATATGATTAGTTTATTTATCTTAGAGTTCCCTTTATTTTTTTGAGCAGTGTAGATCTAGCCATCCAGGTTGTTTTCACTGTGTGTGTGCCAAAGTGGGGAGCAGCCCAAAGAGGTGTTTCTCTGAGTGAGCCTGTGCATTCTATGCATTACATTAGATGTTGAAGGAGATTTCAATGTGACATTAAGCTCACCTCCATCTAGGTTCATTCATTACAATAGCTATATCAGTGTAACACAAACAAACAGTGGAGATTATTGCATCCTATCAAATAATAAAGCCGGCTTATACTGTAATACACTAGTTTTTTTTAAAATATTTTTTAGTTTGTATAAAGTGCAGGTAAATGATTTTCACAACACAAACCACACATTTCCATTTAGCACTTATATTTAGCACATATATATTCTGGAACAATTGTAATGCCTGTACAGGTGTACCTCTGTATGCCTATGATTTTATACAGGGGAATATGGTAGTTCTTTCTGTAGTATTCAATAAATATCTGAAAAAATGTATAGTGGAACATGGAATTCCACATATGCAGAAGTGTTCTACTTTGAGGGGAAAATAACTTCATACATCAGCACCTGTATGAGGGTAGGGTCACACGTAACGGATCCGCAGCGTATTTCATGCTGTGAATCTGCCGGTGACCCGACCCATTTTGTGCCTCCAGTTGTTGCTACCCCCCTTTCCCCACCCCTGGCCTGCTCGCAGTGGCAATTCGCCATCTACGAGCAGCCACACAGTGGGACTGCACATGTGTATGCAGTGCACTCAGAAATCGCGGCTGCTCTGCGATGTCAGAGTGGACTCGGCGACACGCAGGCCAGGGCGGGCAAGTCGGGGGAAGGGGGGGTGGCAATAGCTGGAGGCACAAAATGGGTCGGGTTACTGGCAGATCCGCAGCGTGGAATATGCTGCGGATCCGTTACGTGTCATCCTACCCTGACAGTGCATGATGGCTGTGGGCTCATCTCTCTGTCATGTACATTAGCTAGGCTACAGCTGTTTTTTACTGCATATTACTAATGCAAGTCTCAGCCTGACCACAGGTTTGATGACCTGAAATGAGAGTTACCAGTTCAGATCATTAAACCCATATTGGAATAGTATGAACTCAACCTGAGGCTGGGTCCACACACAGTATTTTGGGCCTCATTTTCAGCCATTTTTATGTTCGCACCTTTTTTTCATCCGTTTCATTCATGTTCCCAACCATTTATGGTTTACAGATTAATGTATGCAGAATAACTTTCCAATAGCATGTTATTAAAAATATACTTCTTTCTATTTAATTTTCTACTTTTAAAAAATGACCACTAGGGGTCTCCCTACCAGTTCTGGCTGCAATCCTTTTTTTTTTTTTTTTTTTATAGATTTCAGACTTATGCTGGAGTCCTAAATCTCAGACTTCAGCCGGGACACAGACAAGCTCAGCACTGCTCCCTGACTGACAGACAGACAGATAGATATTATATAGGATAGATAGATGTTATATAGGATAGATAGATATTACCGTATTTATCAGCGTATAACACACATTTTTTATGCAACATTTTTTAGCCTAAAGTCTATCTGAGTGTTATGCGCCGATAGACTGTTTGTGACCCCGCAAAAGCCGCTGCAGTTCAATGATTTAAAGCGGGCGCTTTAAATCATTGAACTGCAGCAGCTTATGCCTGGCCAGAGTCCCACTGCCACTTCCAGATTCCCTAACCGTCCCCGGTTTTATAGTTATATCTCCCGCCGCCGCCACGGCCCAATTCCTTCCCCGTCCCTGATTTTATAGTTAAATATCCCGCTGCCGCCACTGCCCAATTCCCTCCCCGCCCCCGGTTTTATAGTTACATGTGCCCTGGGGACTGCGTTCCTTCATGCTCCGGCAACCTCCTGATCTGTCAATCTGCGCTGCGCAATGACGAGTGACGTCCTCAACACGACGTCACTCGTCAGTCAGTGCGCGGCGCACAGTGACAGCCCAATTCCCTCCCCGGGGATGGGAAGGGAATTGGGCCGTGGGGTGGTGGGATATTTACCAAAATTTCCTTGGAAAAATTAGGGTGCATGTTATAGGCCGGTGCGTGGTATACCCCGATAAATACGGTATATATTATAGATAGATGTAGGCAATAGATTAGATAGATAGACAATCTCCTACCAGTCACACTCTATACTAAGCATGGGAGGTTAAAGTGCAGCACCTAAACTGTTCCCCTAGGGAACTGGTAGCAACCATCTCTACCCCAGCAGGACAGTGTGAGAAGATGCAATTACAGTTTCCTGTCACAGGTGACTCCACAGGGAGCCATCACTGCTGCACAGGGTTTCTGCTCTCTGTCTATGTCATCAATGGTTACCTTATGAAGTGGTTGCAAACAAATCTGTTAAAAAATTATTAAGAAATTGGACCGTTTATAAAAACTTCCTCTTTTTAAGAAAAAACCTCAACGTTTCATCAGGATGCTCAGACTTATTTTTACTATTAGGCTAAGGTTCTACTTGTTTTTTTTTGTGGCCCAAAAAGACGCCAGAAAAAACGCCACAGCATTTTACTGTGTTTGGCGTTATTTTCTTGCGTTTTTTTTCTGGAATTTTTTGCCGATTTGATGTTTTTTCAAAATTTGTTGGGTATCAAAAAAATATATATTTTTTAAAAAGGATGCAGTAGTGGTGCAAAAAAAATTTATTTAAATGAAAACTGTCAGATATTTTCTCCAGCACTATCCACAGGTACTGGTGGATAGTGCGGAAGACGCTGATTAAGACAAGCCCTACTTTGATTGGATCTGCGCGGCCGTTCTTTCGCAATTGTAGTTCTATTTTCTGTTGAAATCTTCCTGTAACTTGCACGGTCGGGGCTTCTGTGCTTATCTGGCACTGAGGTCAGAGGCGCTTATGAATATTCCTCCCCCCAGTTAGGAGTGGCGAAGAGAGGGAGAACTGGAGAGAGGGGGGATGAATATTCATAAGCGGCGCAGATGCTGATCCCTATTTTAAAAATTAATAAACATTTTGGTATAAAAAAGATACATTTCGTTAGATACAATTTTTTTTCATCACTACTGTTTTTTTTTTTTTTTTATGGTACCCGACGAAATTTTATTAAAAAAGGTATCTCCATCACTTTTTTGGATAGTTTTTCTTGGTGTTTTTTTACTCCCTTAGACTTCTATGGGAGAAAAACATCACTATTTCAGGGGAAAAAAACACCATAGGCTCAACATACTGCGACTTTGCAAAACCACCAAGGAGTTGAAAAAGAGTGAAAAAACGCCAAAAGGATTAAAAAAAAAACACCAAACTGAAAAACGCAAAGTGGAATTTTTTTTTTGCGATTTCTCATTGATTTACAGCTAACATCTGGCCATAGCGTTTTTTCAATGAAACAATGCCATGGGGGGGGGGGGGGGGGCGCACAAAAAAAAAAAAAAAAAAATTGTAGAAACTGAGCCCTCTATTGTCTGTGCTCAACCCCTGTGCCCTCTGTATTTAGCGCTCACCCCTGTGCCCTCTGTATTTATCGATCACCCCCTGTGACCTCTGTATTTAGTGCTCACCCCCTGTGCCCTCTGTTGTCTGCACTCACCCCCTGTGCCCTCTGTTGTCTGCGCTCACCCCCTGTGTCCTCTGTATTTAGCAATCACCCCCTGTGCCCTCTGTATTTAGCGATCACCCCCTGTGCCTTCTGTATTTAGTGATCACCCCCTGTGCCTTCTGTATTTAGCGATCACCCCCTGTGGCCTCTGTATTTAGCGATCACTCCCTGTGCCCTCTGTATTTAGCGATCACCCCCTGTGCCTTCTGTATTTAGCGATCACCCCCTGTGCCCTCTGTATTTAGTGATCACCCCCTGTGCCTTCTGTTTTTAGCGATCACCCCCTGTGCCTTCTGTATTTAGCGATCACCCCCTGTGCCCTCTGTATTTAGCGATCACCCCCTGTGCCTTCTGTATTTAGCGATCACCCCCTGTGCCCTCTGTATTTAGCGATCACCCCTGTGCCTTCTGTATTTAGCGATCACCCCCTGTGCCCTCTGTATTTAGCGATCACCCCCTGTGCCTTCTGTATTTAGCGATCTCCCCCTGTGCCTTCTGTATTTAGCGATCACCCCCTGTGCCCTCTGTATTTAGCGATCACCCCCTGTGCCTTCTGTATTTAGCGATCTCCCCCTGTGCCTTCTGTATTTAGCGATCACCCCCTGTGGCCTCTGTATTTAGCGATCACCCCCTGTGCCCTCTGTATTTAGCGATCACCCCCTGTGCCTTCTGTATTTAGCGATCACCCCCTGTGGCCTCTGTATTTAGCGATCACCCCCTGTGCCTTCTGTATTTAGCGATCACCCCCTGTGCCTTCTGTATTTAGCGATCTCCCCCTGTGCCCTCTGTATTTAGCGATCTCCCCCTGTGCCCTCTGTATTTAGCGATCACCCCCTGTGCCCTCTGTATTTAGCGATCACCCCCTGTGCCCTCTGTATTTAGCGATCACCCCCTGTGCCTTCTGTATTTAGCGATCTCCCCCTGTGCCCTCTGTATTTAGCGATCTCCCCCTGTGCCCTCTGTATTTAGCGATCACCCCCTGTGCCCTCTGTATTTAGCGATCACCCCCTGTGCCCTCTGTATTTAGCGATCACCACCTGTGCCTTCTGTATTTGGCGATCTCCCCCTGTGCCTTCTGTATTTAGTGATCACCCCCTGTGCCCTCTGTATTTAGCGATCACCCCCTATGCCTTCTGTATTTAGCGATCACCCCCTGATCCCTCTGTATTTAGTGATCACCCCCTGTGCCCTCTGTATTTAGCGATCACCCCCTATGCCTTCTGTATTTAGCGATCTGCCCCTGTGCCCTCTGTATTTAGCGATCACCCCCTGTGCCCTCTGTATTTAGCGATCACCCCCTGTGCCCTCTGTATTTAGCGATCACCCCCTGTGCCCTCTGTATTTAGCGATCACCCCCTATGCCTTCTGTATTTAGCGATCTCCCCCTGTGCCCTCTGTATTTAGCGATCACCCCCTGTGCCCTCTGTATTTAGCGATCACCCCCTGTGCCCTCTGTATTTAGCGATCACCACCTGTGCCCTCTGTATTTTGCACTCCACCCAGCATTTTCCACGTTTACTCCTGCTATCCAGCACTTGACCGCTGGAGGCCGCTAGTGGGTAAAGAGCTGTGTGGAGAGGAAAGTGTGCGGGCTGTTTGTGATGTTGGTGGGAAGGGGAGGGCTGTGGGTAGAAAGCCATGTTTCGGCATGGACAGTCAGGAGAACAGTCGCTGGGTTCCCTTTATAAAGAGGTCAGTAGGGACTAACGCACCTCAAGCGCCTTATATCCTGTGTGAACGCGCACACGTACAGCTGCGTTATCTCTTGCATAGTCCTGTAGCCGCAGCTCGGTCAGGTCACGGTGCACGGGCCGTGACTGGCGGCTGTCTCCGAGGGCTTCCGGGGCAAAGGATGACCAGTGGCTGCAGGAGCCGGGCTGGTAATGCTGGAGCTCGGGCGCATAGACATGGTGGCAGGGAGATAAGGAACACATAGTCATATAGGAAACTGAGGTATGGCCTCTGGTGTCCTATATAAACCCTGCCTGCTGAATTACTTATAAAGAGCTATTGGATTACCACACTCGGACAGCTCTTCTATAATACATATACATTACAATAGGGTCCATGCCAGTGTTCCCCAACCTGCCTCCCAGCTGTTACAAAACAACTCCCATCATAACAGTGTGGCATGATGGGAGTTGTAGTTTTACAATAGCTGGGTGTCAGGGGAGAGCCCTAGGTTGTGGAACACTGATCAAATGTGTCCTAAAATTTCCGCCCTGCGAACACATAAAGGTGAAAGTGATGTCCTTGTGTGAGATTCTATAGGGCAGCTATATAAGATATTAGGAATGGAATCAGGAGGATTTGCACATTGGGATGAGTGGCTGCAGTACTCAGCAGGATCACTAGGTGTCACTACACTTTTTACCTAGCAATGACTCTTGTAAACCAAAATATGTTCTGTTTTGTAGTGTTTGATCCTAAATTGCAAAAAGAAGTTACAAATATTTAACCTTTCACTTGATGATAAATATTCAATTGTAGTGGTCTCTAACCTGCGGACGTCCAGATGTTGCAAAACTACAACTCCCAGCCTGCCCGGACAGCCAACGGCTGTCCGGGCATGCGGGGAGTTGTAGTTTTGCAACATCTGGAGGTCCGCAGGTTGAAGACCACTGGTATAAGGGAATGATAGGAAATTCTATACAAATAATAGAAAGATAAGTAAATTTATTTGTAGGGCTAGCTTACTGATGTCACAAATATTATTTTGGTTGTGCCGTACATTTTATGGTAAAATGAAAGGTGTCATTATGGAGTACAATCGGTCAAGTAAAAAACAAGCCCTCATATGGGCCTGTGGTTTAAAATATGGCGTTAAAAGAGAAAATGTAAAAAATTTAATTGGCTGTGTCTTTAAGACCAAAATGGTCTGTGTCCCTAACCCCTTAAAGGGTAGCTCCCACCATCCAATTTTTATTTTTTTTTGCTAGCCCGTTAACGCCCCCCCTCCCCTCCCCCTCATTACACTTGCAGTTACTGCAGAGTCCGGCAGTGGGTGCGCAGGGACAGCGGCGGCAATGTGCGGGAGGAGTGGCCTCCCAGCCAGTGGCCAGGGAGCCAATGCGCTCGCTTCCGCCTGTCTGATTGACAGGCATGGAGCGAGTGCAGCCTATATGAAAAAGGACTGATGGCCACTCCAAAATCAGTCCTTTTCCAGTGGCCTGTTTTAAATGTAAATTAAACCTTTTTAATGAAAAAAAAAATAATAAAAGTATATTAGAGATATGTTGTAGTACATAAGTACTACAATATATCAAAAAATAAAGTTGGTGACAGTGCCCATTTAAGGACTCAGGGTTTTTTCCGTTTTTGCACTTTCATGCACCACCTTTAAAAAATCATAACCCTTTCAATTTTGCACCTAAAAATCCATATGATGGCTTATTTTTTGCACCACCAATTCTACTTTGTAATGACTTCAGTCATTTTACCCAAAAATCTACGGCGAAACAGGAAAAAAAAATCATTGTGAGACCAAATTAAAAAAAATATGCCATTTTGTAAATTTTGGGGGCTTCCGTTTCTGTGCATTTTTGGTAAAAATGACACCTTATCTTTATTCTGTAGGTACATATGATTAAATGATACCCTACTTATATAGGTTTGATTTTGTCGTACTTCTGGATAAAATCATAACTACATGCAGGAAAATTAATACGTTTAAAACTGTCATCTTCTGACCCCTATAACTTTATTTTTCCGCGTACGGGGCAGTATCATGGCTCATTTTTGCGTTGTGATCTGAAGTTTTTATCGGTACCATTTTAGTATTGATCGGACTTTTTGATCGCTTTTTATTAATTTTTTCATGATGTAAAAAGTGACCAAAAATACGCTATTTTGGACTTTGGAATTTTTTTTTTGCGCGTACGCCATTGACTGTGATATATTTTTATATTTGGACATTTTCGCACGCGGCGATACCACATGTTTTTTATTTGCACAGTTTTTCTTTTTAAATGGGAAAAGGGGGGTGATTCAAACTTTTATTAGGGAAAGGGTTAAATGATCTTCACTTTTTTTCTTAACTTTTTTATTTTTGCAATGTTATAGCTTCCATAGGGGGCAATAACACTGCAAACACTGATCTTTTACATTGATCTTTGTTATTCCCTGGATCTCGGGCACTGAGCAGTCATCCAGCGATCGGACACGCAGGTGGCAGGTAGGGGCACTCCTTGTGTGTTACAGCTGTTCGGGACGCCGTGACTTCGACGCGGTGGTCCCGAATAGCCCACTGAGCTAGCCTGGAGTAGTTTAGTTCCACTTTAGACGCGGCGATCAAATTTGAACGCCGCTCCTAGAGGGTTAATAGTGCGCGGCACCGCAATCAGTGCCGCACGCTATTAGCCACGGGTCCCGGCCATTGTAGAAAGGGAGTGGACTCAGGGCGTACAGGTATGCCTTAAATGGTTAAAGAGACACTGTCATTATGAAAACACAAAAATGTGTGGGCATTCTGGGAGTTGTAGTTTTGCAACAACTAAATGCAACACTGCTCTAACACAGTGCTTTACAATCACTGCAGCTGAAGCTGTTGCGATGCTAAACTAAAACTCCCAGCATGCAGAATGACAATGAAGCTGATAAGACATTCAGGAGTCTGTGAAATTTGAATGACGCACATAGTGACAGCTATGTTGATTAGCATCCAGCTTTACTAGGAACAGATAGAAAATGTATGACTATACAAACTCAGAGCAGATGAGTCATCAGTGAGGGAGAGAGACAGACACGCCCCCTCCATAAGGAAGAACAAAAAGCAAGTGAGCAAAATATAAATGCTATTTGCTAGGGATATATAGGTCCTAGACACACACACATTATATGTACATGATCAGAATTAGGTACTGAGTAACATAACTTTTTTTTTTTTTGCACTATGACAGGTACACTTTAAGGGGTTAAAAATATTTTCCCAGGTTCCACTATGAAATCAGTAATCTAGCTATACAAATGTGTTGACAAATTTATCTATTATTTATATATAATTTACTATGATTCCTTAATACAACTGTATATTTATCAGCACTATAATTATACCCATATTCTTACCAGATATGTTACTAAGCATATCTAACCATGATATTCCTCCAATAATCCCCAATGTAGAACAATAATAATATACATATTCTTATCAGAATATGATGGTTTGTTACAGTGGGTCTCATTGATGAATAAAGGAGCAGAATAGAATAACACAGAATTATTCCTATAGACCACTTAAAAGGTAGCCCTAAACTTCTTATGTACCCTAAACAAATGAACTTTATTGAATCTACACATTTGTTATAAGCCTGCGCCTGAATCCAGATGTAGTGTCATGTTATAGGTATAAATATCAACCAGCTTGCTGTGTACGATACTTATACATTGATCCCTCAACATACAATGGTAATTTGTTCCAAATGAACCATCATTACTTGAATTTATGTATGTTGAGGGATTCGTGCAATAATAATATAAAAAGTTATACTCCTGTGTCCCCGTTGCTCGGGACTGTCACTGCTGCACTGGATTGTCACTCTCCATCATCATGTCCCCGGGGTGTCCCTGCTGCTCCTGACGTCACATCTGCCCTGGATCATCGCCCTCCATCGCCGTCATCACATTGCTGCACATGCTGCTCCTATTGGATGACGTGACGGCACGCGCGGCGACATAATGATGACAAAGGAGAGCGACGGCTATGCAGCGGAGCATGAAGAGGACAGTCCGGAGCAGCGTGGACAGGTGAGTGACACTCACCGGAGCACACGGGGCACATTAAACGGGTATCCGGTGGCAGCTGAAGCAGTCTGATAGCGGTTTATGCGATGGCCCCGACAAAAGCATCGTATGTTGATGCTGCCTTCAACATGCGATTGCTTCTGAGAGGCCATGGTATGTCGGGGGATCTCTGTACATCAATTCACTGCTGTGCGCACACAGTCCAGTTTTGGGTATACTGCACGCAATTATAATAAACACTCTGCCCCCCTGAGGTTTTTACCAAGTGTATAGATTCAATAAAGTTTATTCATTTAGGCTATACTCGCACAGAAGAATGTCCGTACAGAAATTCCCCCGACATTGGAGGGCTGGCAGAGCATGCCGGCTCTAGGGCCACTCAGAAATGCGCCGTCTCGTGTCTATTTTTTCTGCGTACTCTGGAATCGGGATTTCCACAGCAGAAATATCTGGTGTGGAAATTCTGCAGCAGATGTTTGTGCTGCGCAAAGACAAAATGGTATTAGATGATAACTTGATTATACTTTCTACCAGAATTTAAACTACTAGGGTATTTCACTGCATGCATTTATATGTACATACCTTTTAATGAAAGCGGCAAAAGGAGGCCACTCTGGCTCAAAAAAGTTATAACAAGCTTGGCTCGCTATCATGGTTTAATTTTAAAGAACCTTAAAGGGGTGCTCAGGTGGAAAACAGTGCTCTCTGTTGACACCTCTGCTATGGGGATTTTCTCCTACTCTGGACAGTTCCTGACATGGAGAGAGGTGTCAGCAGAGAGCACTGTGGTCTTGACAGAAAATAAATCCGAAAATAATTTCCTCTGTATTATACAGCCGCTAATAAGTACTGGAAGGATTAAGATTTTTTTAATAGAAGTAATTTACATATATGTTTAACTTTCTGGCATCAGTTGATAAAAAAAATAAAAAAAAGTTTCTCGGTTGGCTCCATTGGGGGACACAGAGACCGTGGGTATATCTTGCTGCCACTAGGAGGCTGACACTAGGCATTCAAAAAGAAAGTTGTCCCCTCCTATCAGGATATAGCCCGCCTACTGACCCTGAGATAATCGGTTGTTAGCTTAGTGTCAGTTGGAGGCAGACACAGGTCTGGCGCTCTTCAGACCTCGTCTTCTTTTTTTATTTTATAAGCTAGGGCCTGTTGTAGGTTCTTTTCTCCTTTTTATTTCTTGTTTTTTTAGGTGGGGGTTCAGGAGCATGGCGCTACCTGTTCCCCCATATGCAGCTAAGGGGCACAAGTCATAGAGTATGCACCGTTAACCCCTTCCCGCCAACTGCCAGTGCCTGGGGTTGCACCTTGGGTCCGGGTCCCCCTATCCTCCCTGCTGTCTCAACCAGACGTAATGCAGGTGACAAATAGCTGGCTTAAGACATCTTAGATGAGTATGTGCTGGTCACTGGGTGAGTATCTCCAATCCCCCTCCTTCTCTTTTCTTACTTAGGCCCCTTATACTGGGGCCCCAGGGGATTTTTCATTCATTTTTATTAGGGATCGACCGAATATCGGTTTGGCCGATATTATCGGCCGATAATCACGATTTTGGGCGTTATCGGTATCGGCAATTACCTTACCGATAATGCACCGACCGGTGCACCGATAATGCACCGACCGGTGCGGTGGGGGGTGCAACGCGGTGCGGCGGGCAGTCGCAGTGGCAGTGATAGGACTCAGGAGGACCCCCAGGCAGGCAGGGGGAGAGAAGAGGGTGGCGGCAGCGGCCTATGACACCGCAAAAACCGCTGCAGTTCATTGATTTAAAGCGCTCTTCCAATAGGGTTCATCTGGGTGCGGAGTCCACCCCCCTCCGGTCAGTGCAGCCTGCTTCTCCTTCCTACTCTGTGGGCCATTTCACCTCTGCTAATTCAGCACTTTTGTTGGACGTGGGTTTGCCCATCTGAAAGGGCCCTTAGACATGGTAACTTGAGAACAATAAACACTGCTCAGTGTTATTCTACAGTTAGTCATCAGTAATACATCAGTGCGTCTCTAACCTTAGTTTTTTATGGCCTTGCCTGTTATGTTTTCACTGCCTCCCAGCAAAAAGCTGATTGTTGTTAAACAAAACTCTGTGACAAGCTACCAGCAAAAAACATGAGGGTGCTTCTACATGGGACAGGTATGCCTGCGGGTTTGCATGCAGAAAATCCAAAGCATATTACTGTATCAGTGTTGTGGATGAGATTTTAAAGGGTGCCTCTAAAGTTGAACTCCTTCCCATTTTTTCAGGCATAGATTGCTGGATTGTCAGGTTGCCAAGGCAACCATATGATGCCCCGTGAGTTCCTTGCACAAGTCCTATTAATTACAAATGTCTTTGTGCACAGAACTCTTTGAGTGTTGTATGGTTGCCTCAGCTGGAGATCAGATGAGTCTGCAAGCTGCAAGGAAATTGACCTACGGTGTGGAATTTAACCTGCAGCATGTCAAAGGGGTACTCCAGAGCCCCCAAAAAAGTACTTATCATCTGCTGTATGTTCCAGAGGAAGTTGTGTAGTTCTTTTCCAATCTGACCCCTGTGCTCTCTGCTGACACCTCTGTCCGTGTCATGAATTTTCCCAGGAGCAAATCCACATTATGGGACTTTCTGATCACTTTTATTTATTTATTTATATTTTTATATTTTGTCACCTAATTCTAGCATTTGGTATTTTTTTTACGTTGAAACTATTCACGATACGTGATTATAAACTTGGCCATTTGTACATGTGGCTATATCAATTTTTTTTTCATTTTTTTTTTTAATTTCCATTTTGTAAAATGGGAAAAGGGGTGTAATTATAAAATTTCATTAGGAGGGATATTTTTTAAAACACTTTTTTAATAATTTATTTTACAAATGTTTTAATTCTCCATAGGGGACGAATGCAAACAATCATTTCTGAACAATGCTATGCTATTGCATAGCACTGATCAGTGTGATTGGAGCTCTGCTAATAAAGTCTGCCAAGGCAGCTTCTATCAGCAGGTCATGCCAGAGCCAGCACGAAACAGATGAGGGAACCTCCAGCTGGTATGAAAACTGATTGGACCACCGCATGTATGTTGAATATATCAGTCAAAAGAGCTGTCATTTAGGCTCTTAATTGCCATGATCACTATTGTTCACAGCACTTAAGGGGTTAATGGGGACATCAGCAGAATTGCCAATGTCTGCCAGTACGTTAGTACTGCTAGTACGTTGCTGATAGCAGCCATCCCTCACAGTCAGTGAAGGACGTGCAGCTCCTTTGCTCACTTTATAGGCATAATGCTGCTTAAGACGTAACTGTACGTCCTTGGTCATTAACTACCAGGGCACAAGGAAGTGCATTTTTATCCATTGTCCTTAAGTGTCCTTGTCCTTAAAGGGGTACTCCAGGGAAGTTAAGAAAAATAAAAATGCCCCAAAGCTACCAAAATACCTGTTCTGTGTCCTCTGTAGTTATTTGTGTGGTTTTTGAAGCTCCTTTGGCCCCTGATGTCTCCTAAATACTTTTCCTTGTTTGCAGCACAGACTACAACTCCCAGAAGTCGGTGCAGCTCTGTGTAATGGCAGTCAGCCAACTGCTTTCACTATCTGTGTGCATGCTTACACTGCAGCTCACACACACTGTACATGTCTTTTCTTTCAGACTCTCCTTCCTCCAGCAATGAATTTGCTATGCTCTAAATAGCAGAAGTCAGTGATTAGATATTCAGCAGAAAAACAGCAGCTATGTGCTCAGTTGTGACTAAGAATCTTCACTGCTTTTCTCTCACAGCTCACAAGCTCCTCACACAGGGAGGGGAGGTGTGGCTGTACAGCCAGACCAAACAGAAATCAGGTGGCGTTGTCCTGAAAGGTGGGGGCTAGTCTCAGTGAGGGGCTTACACCAAGACAAGGTAGATTTGAGAATTCAATTAATTTTTCTCTCATTTCCTGCCTATAAGTGACATCTGAAAGAGGGAAACAGCTGTATATAGCTAATGAACGATATTTAGATAAATACACAGGTTGGTGACGGGTAAAGGATGGGCTATGGGTTTAGTTCCCCGGAGTACCCCTTTAAGTGAGTTCCTAAGCCCCCAACAACTATCATATTTCTTATAGTATATGTATATTATACTTTTATTTTTTAAAGTTGGTTCCCACATACACAAGCAGAAGAATACAACAGCACACTGATAGCACAAAGATACAGATAAAACATGAAATGCTATATTGCTGCAATGAAAAATGAAAAAATGAGGTGCTCCGCTCACCATTTGGCTAAGTAGTTTGGACCATCCCACCACGTTAAGGTGACCTCATTGGGAGGGACCCTACACTGTCAATGTGCCTCTGTGCAGTCAGTTACCAGGCTTGTAAGGTCTGAGACACCCAGCACCTTACAAGATGGGTGGGGTGCAGGAACCAACATGGAGGTAGTTACTCCCCCATATGTATAACACAAAAAAGGATAAGTTGCCCAGCACAAATTGATAACAAACTATTGCATGGATCCGGCATACTAACTCCAAACTATTTGGCGAAATGGTGAGCAAAGTACCTACATTTTTCATTGTAGCAATATAGCATGCTCTATCTTTGTGCTAGCAGTGTGCTGTTGTATTCTCCTGCTTGTGTATATTTAACCTAGCAGCGTGCACCTGTATGCTGGGTCCATATATATAATTCCACTCCTGATGAATATGTATAACATTTTAAACCTTTCTTTGATATGTGTTGCTCTGCATTACACAGCTAAAAGACCATATTTTTTTTCTCGGTGAAATGGCCCACTGCAAAAGAAACTTGGACAACCCTGTTTGACATTGAGGCTGGGCCAGGTTCAGGAAGACAGTGGTGGTAAATGGGAACTATCTTAGTGTTTCCCAGCAGGGGGCCTCCAACTGTAACAAAACTACAATTCCCAGCATGTCTTTGGCATACTGGAAGTTGTAGTTTTACAAAAGCTGGGGGCACCCTGGTTGGGCAACACTGATCTGTCTGTCTATCTTATATCTATCTATCTATCGATCTAGAAACAAATACATTCCAGCTGCACTCTCAAGCTAAAGTGCAAAATCTAAGGTGCTTTATTGACCCATAAAGGTGCGACGTTTCGACGACATCACGCCATCTTTATCAAGCATGACAAACTGGTTACAAGTGATACAATATATATGGTATATAATTAATACAAATCAAATTCTCATTAGCATGTGTACAATAACTGAATATTACAAAAAATATACAGTAGGTGCCAGACAGTGCAAAAGTGCATATGAATCCAAAATACATAATAAAACTAATATACATAAATGTACAAGGTTATAAAACTCGTAACATAGTTAATTAGTGTTCATTAGCAGCTGTGTACAATAAAATCACAGTGGGATTAAAAACAACATCATATGGATAAATGGACGCTCACCGGCTACTGTATAGATATCGTCTCAGTGTTCATAATGTGTAAGGTCCAAATTTTGCATCAAGTGACTAGCACATGACCGGATTTGCGGTCACATGATCGGCCTCTGTGTTAGCGCGAGATTCTGCGCATCCACGCAGGGGATCATGAGGCTGTGGAATCCATCTCAGGAGAGGGCAAGGATACCAATGTACTAAATGTAATAACACGTTATAGATTAATATGCAGTACTGTAGTATGTGGCCAGTATAAAGTATACAGTGGAGATCAAAAGTTTGGGCACCCTAGGTAAAACATGTTATTAATGTGCATAAAGAAGCCAAAGAAAGATGGAAAAATCTCCAAAAGGCATCAAATTACAGATTAGACATTCTTATAATATGTCAACAAAAGTTAGATTTTATTTCCATCATTTACACTTTCAAAATAACAGAAAACTAAAAAATGGCATCTGCAAAAGTTTGGGCACCCTGCAGAGTTAATATCTTGTACTGCCCCCTTTGGCAAGTATCATAGCTTGTAAATGCTTTTTGTAGCCAGCCAAGAGTCTTTCAATTCTTGTTTGAGGTATCTTTGCCCATTCTTCCTTACAAAAGTCTTCCAGTTCTTTGAGATTTCTGGGCTGTCTGTCACGCACTGCTTTTTTAAGGTCTATATATAGATTTTCAATTATGTTGAGGTCAGGAGATTGTGAAGGCCATGGAAAAACATTCAGTTTACGCCTCTTGATGTAATTCCCCGTGGATTTTGAGGTGTGTTTAGGGTCATTATCCATTTGTAGAAGCCATCCTGTCTTTAACTTCCGCTTTTTCACAGATGGCATCAAGATAGCATCCAAAATTTGCTGAAATTTTATTGAATCCATTTTTCCTTCTACTCGTGAGATGTGCCCTGTGCCACTGGCTGCAATACAACCGAAAAAAGCATGATTGATCCACCCCCATGCTTAACAGTTGGACAGAGGTTCTTTTCATCAAATTCTGTTCCCCTTCTTCTCCAAACGTACCTTTGCTCATTCCGGTCAAAAAGTTCAATTTTAACCTCATCGGTCCACAGAACTTGTTTCCAAAATGCATCAGGCTTGTCTATATGTTCATTTGCAAAGTTCAAACGCTGATTTTTGTGGTAGAAGAGGTTCTCTTCTGATGACTCTTCCATGAAGACCATATTTGTAAAAGTATCTCTTTATAGTGGAATAGTGTACCACAACCCCAGTGTCTGAAAGATCTTTCTGGAGGGATTGTGCAGTCAAACATGGGTTTTGAATTGTTTTTCTCACAATCCTGCGAGCTGTTCTGTCTGATATTTTTCTTGGTCTTCCAGATCTTGCTTTAACTTCCACTGTTCCTGATGACTGCAATTTCTTAATTACATTCCGAACAGAGGATATTGACATCTGAAAACGTTTTGCTATCTTCTTATAGCCTTCTCCAGCTTTGTGAGCGTCACCTATTTTTAGATTCAGATTTCTAGACAACTGCTTAGAAGAACCCATGGTGCTGATTGTTGGGGCAAGGTCAGATGAGTCTGGGCATTTAAAACCTTTGAGATTGACATCACCCGGTCTTCCCAGATTATGATTGAGAACAATCCATGACACTGGCAGGTCTCAGCTTTGCAAAGGGGGCAGTGCATGCTATAAATTCTGCAGGGTGCCCAAACTTTTGCAGACGCCATTTTTTTGTTTTCTGTTATTTTTAAAGTGTAAATGATGGAAATAATATCTAACTTTTGTTGACATCTTATAAGAATGTCTAATCTGTAATTTGATGCCTTTTGGAGATTTTTCCATCTTTCCTTGGCTTCTTCATGCACATTAATACAAATTTTTACTTGGGGTTCCCAAACTTTTGATCCCCACTGTAGATGTCCGTAGTTTGAATTCGGCCTTTACTAAATTTATATGGGCAGGCAAGAGGCCACGATTCGCCTTAACCAAATTGATGGTAGGTAAACAGGATGGGGGTCTAAACTTTCCTCTCACTGAGAGGATATAACTTGTCATGCATATTTTGTTTTGTTATAGATTGGATCCACGGTTCCTCCTTCCATACCATCACGGACATAGAGGGGGCTTTGCCAGCTCCTTGGGATCTCACTGCCCTTCTCCATACCTCCTATTCTAAATTGCCTTCCCTGTTGAAGCGTTCTATTCTACTACATGACACGGAGGTGACATGGAAGGAGGTCAGGAAATTATTCCAGCTCCCATTCTTGGTCTCTAAACACCTTCCGCTTGTAGGACACCCGGAATACCCGCGGGGTATCCCTTTTGGGCATCCAATGGTATGACCACAGTCCGTCACCTTATCGACAGGCCCAACAAATGGTGGCTTTCCCCGCTGTCTCTTCAGTCCAAGTATAACCTGCCCTCTTTCCATGCCTTCCCTTTACTCCAACTGCACTCTTTTATGACTGCTCGCTTGAAAGACATAACCAAAGAGTCACAAAACCACGCATTAGATCTCCTTATAGGCTCTAGTCCTCATAAGGTAACTATCTCCGATATATAGCCGACTCTTAAACGAGTTCTCCTTAAGCTAGACCCAGCCACCATCTTCTCCTCCTGGTCAACCTGGGTACCAGGAGATGATATTTCTGACTGTATCTTGAATGGATGGCAAGTAGTACGCTGCTGCATCATTAATGAGCGCTGGCGTGAAACTTACTTAAAATTAGCACATAAAGCTCTCTATGGCTTTCATAGCCTCCCGTCCCCAGATTTTCCAGACAGGATCACGGCCTGCCCTAAATTTTCTACCCCACTGACTAACCTATGGCATGGGGTGTGGACGTACTCACATACTGAATATTTTTGGCGCATGGTCATTGCTTACAATAAAGACACCCGGGTGTTGTGCTTACCCTGTACTCCGAGAGCCTTACTCTTTCACCAGTGTAGACCTCCTGAAAAGGACAGTTCTACTCTTCCCAAAATACCTCAACTAGTGTACATTGTCCTCCTAGTAGCGTTACGTTGCCTCTTCTCCAATTGGTTGTCTCCCCTGATCCCTTCCCTAGCCATGGTAATATCCCAACTTAAACTACTTTGTGGGATTGACAGACTGGACACAGAACACCATAAGGACACACATACTGGTAAATTTTTTGACAAATAGAAAGTCTTTGTTGTTACACAATATACAGCACCCGGGATTGTGGATATCGTTAGACCATTTAGCTCCCCTAGTGGTACTGTCTGAGTTTCTTGGGAGACAATCTGGGGGCCTTGCGACTTCCAGCGTAAGCACAGCTTGGAACATTTTCTTATTGCTATATCTCTCTGCTCTTGTCTCACGTCAACTCGAGATGCTCCTGGACATCCACTATTTAGTCAGTCTGGGAAAATGTTCTATGGGTACCCCCTCCCTGGTCTGTCCCCCCTCCATTACTTTACTATACAGCTGAATTGTACTTTGATATGGCTACCCTGACTCTGCTCAATGGTTGTTATATTGTTTTTATATTCTGCATGCACCACCTGCAGGTGATTACTTATATTGTTTTCTTAATTTTTTTTGTTATTTCACAAAAATCCAAATAAAATATGTTTATAAAAAAAAAAAGGGACATACCTACCTGAAGGGGGGACTACCTGCTTAAATGAATACTGTAGTGCAGTAGTGCAAAATAAGTTGATAGGGGATAAGTGATATATTGCTGTGAATCCGACTGCTGGGATCCCCCTGTGATCCCATGTACTGGGACCCAGCAGTCGGCATGAAGAGAGTGTCCCCAGCATGATGCGGCATCCGAAATGCCGCCTCCATGTATCTCTATAGGATATATGGGGGGGGGGGGCGTGCGTGCGTGCGTGCGTGCGTGCGTTTGTGCTGCAGCTGGTCTGCCAAATAAGTTTTTATTAATAAAGATACTTATTTACATACTATTTTGGTTCAAATTATTTTATGTACCAGGACAAGTTGATCGTCATGAGGGACAAGTAGATTGTGTTCCGTTTAACTCCCTTGGACAAGTAGTTTTTTTTATTTTTTTATTTCCACACTCCTGAGTAGTCATTAATTTATCATTTGCTAATTCTTTTTTTTAATATGCAGTTAAAATGCAATGACTTAAAAAAAAAAACTGCAAACATAGACCACCTTCACTGCTGCTCTTGAAACCTGCTTTATAAAGTGAGAAATGGTGTTTTAAAGTCATTTTGTTAGTTTTAGTGGACTTGCACATTATTTATTACACATTATAAATTATCTCATCGATATAGAAAGAAAGGCTGAGAGCACAATTCCAAAACTGTCCAGGTGCCAGCTAATCAGGTGAGTCAAGCTCAGAGCAATAAGACAGCAGCCGGGGCTACAGTATCTTTGCTACTAATGGGGTGCTAAGCTATAAAGTGCAGTGCTATGTAACAATTCATAAGAAAGAAAGGACTATCTTGCACTCACCGTTACTGTAGTTTTCATGTCACGATCATTCCATGCAGCAGAGAAGTCTGAGTGATGTGGGGAACTCGGAGTCAAACAGCCGTTTTCACACACAGCCAGAGGCCAGAAGAAGCACACGGCTGTGTGCAAAAATGGCTGTTTGCCTCTGAGCGCCCCGCATCACCCAGACCTCTCTGCTGCATGGAATGATCGTGACATGAAAGCTACAGTAACGGTGAGTGCAAGATAGTCCTTTCTTTCTTATGAATATTCTGTGTTCACCAAAAAACCTGCAACAAAAGGGACTTTAAAAATGACATACAAGAAAACTCAGTGATGAATCTCTCCCAATGTTTATGTGTGTCCCTTTTTCTGTTTAGATCCAGCATGTCTGGATTACACCTTGTGAAGAAAGGCAGAGAGCACAAGAAACTTGATCTCCATCGAGACTTCACTGTGGCTTCCCCAGCTGAATTTGTGACACGGTTTGGGGGTAACCGCATTATTGACAAGGTGCATAAGACTTTCTCATTTTTATGTTCATTGTTTGGTTAACAATCAAACTGCTTACATAAAGGAATATTAATATTCGAACAAAGTGTGAGATATTGATCGTGTTATGTTAAATATGATGGATGTAAAGTTTATACCCCCACTTACTGGACTAAAAATAATTTTGTTGGAGGAATTGGGTGTTCTTAAAGGGCTTTTCTCATTGTTGGACAACCCTCGTTATATCCAGTAATATGGGTCATATGCTTGTACAGTATAATGGATTGAAAAAAATGAAAGGGTCCTATAGTAATATGAATTGATGCTGTGGAGACAGGGTGACAATACTACCCCTAATACACTAACCCTTAAAGGTGTAATTTGGGACTGTGTAAAATGTACTGGGGTACATCTATATTTGTGGCCTGGCCCTGTGTTCCACTGGTCACAGAACTTAGTAGGCTGGAGCAGAGGACCAAGACCTGTTTAACTTACCGTATATACTCGAGTATAAGCCGAGTTTTTCAGCACGATTTTTCGTGCTGAAAACACCCCCCTCGGCTTATACTCGAGTGAACTCTCCACCCGCAGTGGTCTTCAACCTGCGGACCTCCAGAGGTTTCAAAACTACAACTCCCAGCAAGCCCGGGCAGCCATCGGCTGTCCGGGCTTGCTGGGAGTTTTAGTTTTGAAACCTCCGGAGGTCCGCAGGTTGAAGACCACTGCGGCCTTCAACATCATCCAGCCCCCCTCTCACCCCCTTTAGTTCTGTACAGTACTCGCCTCCGCTCGGCGCTGGTCCGGTGCTGCAGGACTGTCCGGAGAGGAGGTCGTCCGGTGGGATAGTGGTTCCGGGCTGCTATCTTCACCGGGGAGGCCTCTTCTAAGCGCTTCGGGCCTGGCCCCAGAATAGTCACGTTGCCTTGACAACGACGCAGAGGTACGTTCATTACCAATGTACTTCTGCGTCATCGTCAAGGCAACGCCTCTATTCTGGGCCCGAAGCGCGAGAAGAGGCGCCCCCGGTGAAGATAGCAGCCCGGAACCACTATCCCACCGGACGACCTACTCACCGGACAGCCCTGCAGCACCGGACCAGCGCCGAGCGGAGGTGAGTACTGTACAGAACTAAAGTGGGTGAGAGGGGCTGGATGATGTCGAAGGCCGCAGTGGTCTTCAACCTGCGGACCTCCGGAGGTTTCAAAACTACAACTCCCTGCTGGGAGTTGTAGTTTTGAAACCTCTGGAGGTCCGCAGGTTGAAGACCACTGAGGGCGGATGATGACAAGAGGATGATGAAGGGGGGGTGTGGGATGATGACAAGGGGATGATGAAGGGGGGGTGGGGATGATGACAAGAGGATGATGAAGGGGGGGTGTGGGATGATGAAGGGGGGTGGGGATGATGACAAGGGGATGATGAAGGGGGGTGGGGATGATGACAAGGGGATGATGAAGGGGGTGTGTGGGATGATGACAGGTGATGATGATGATGATGAGGATGTTAATGACGGGGGGTCTGGATGATGACAGGGGGGGATGATGATGATGATGATGTTAATGACGGGTCTGGATGATGACAGGGGGGGATGATGTATTTCCCACCCTAGGCTTATACTCGAGTCAATAACTTTTCCTGGGATTTTGGGTTGAAATTAGGGGTCTCGGCTTATACTCGGGTCGGCTTATACTCGAGTATATATGGTACATCCTTTAAGCACTGAGATTTCACATATTGCAATAACTATGCAGCATAGAATTTTTTATTTATTATTTGTTATAGAACCCCAACCCTTAAGTCCAATGCATACAGGCAGTTCCATGGTTACTATATATACTACAAGCTCAGCTTTTAAAGTGAACCATAGTTCAAGAAGCAGAAATTGCTGTTATTATAACATTGTTACAATTATCTTATTTTGTTCCTTACAGGTCCTAATAGCCAATAATGGCATTGCTGCTGTCAAATGTATGCGTTCTATTCGGCGATGGTCTTATGAAATGTTCCGCAATGAGAGAGCAATACGCTTTGTGGTTATGGTTACCCCTGAAGATCTTAAAGCAAATGCAGGTACGGTTACAGTAGCTGAGCAAATGATTAAATGTGATGTAAGGGAAAAGTGCCCATACTAAGCAAATTGCATTATAGTTTTTAAGAAAAATTACAACCTGTTTGTTTCCAATATGAAAATCCACTTACCTTGCAGATACAGTGTCGCTTGTGTTTTAAGCAATAGACTAGTGTAAACTGGTAATATAATTCTTATTACCAGTATTTTTGCAGGTTATACAATAGTTTGGTATTCATTAGAAGTTTTTCCATATGTTGTTTTCTTATTCCTATTTCATTAATCTGCTCTGCAGAATACATCAAGATGGCAGATCACTATGTTCCAGTCCCTGGAGGATCCAATAATAACAACTATGCCAATGTTGAGCTAATTGTTGACATTGCCAAAAGAATTCCAGTTCAGGTAAAAGTATAAGGTTTAGTCTGCTTGTAATGCTGCTTTGGCTGATAAGCTTAAACATAGTCTTATCAAGTAGTGCACAGAATGTAGAAATGTGAGCTTCTGTAAGGCAGTTATTTTCAGGCCTGACACTGGTTATTCATCCACTATCCATAAAAGTGACAAAGTTGCATCTTGCACCTGTATCTATATCCTTTCACTTTTCGAGTCCTGTTATATAGGCTGGTGCACACTGTAAACCAGCACAGTGCAGTAAGAGCTGCATACATGATTGCTGGATTGCTTGTGGCCCTTTGCTTGTTGGCCAAAAATCCGCTATTAGACAAGATGTGCAGCTGAGGAAAAATGTTTTTTTTTAACCTGTCAAAAAGAAGCGAGCGAGTAATCGCTGGCCCTATTACAGAGTGATATTAGTCTTTTTAGCCTATATTTGCCCACTGTAGTAGGAACCTATAAATCCAGGAATGTATTCTCATATCTGTTTGTAGTTATGAAGCAATTTTTCTACTAATATGGAGCAATTGGCATCAGCCTCATAGAAGTGTTTTACCCTCCTATGGGCCAACACAGTGAGATTATACATTGAACTTGATAGCCCTGTGTCTTTTCAGCCCCAACAAATATGTAACTACCGTAGTAACATTTACTGATATTATAATTGTGTGACTCTTTTATTGCTTTTTAACTAAATATCATGAATTGGGTTTTTTTTGCAGGCTGTGTGGGCTGGATGGGGTCATGCCTCAGAAAATCCCAAGCTTCCAGAACTTCTGCAGAAGCAGAACATTGCGTTCATGGGTAAGGTCACTTGGTTAAAAACTAGAAGATGTTTATGAGCTGGCTGCATGGAACTTTGAGACATTTTCCTGTCAATATATTAGTTTACATTTTAAAAGGGTTACCCATTGTATTGCATCTCAGTCCTTTCAGGTAAATTGGAGTGAGCTGCAGCACCAAAAACAGCCCCTGCCAAATGTTTATTTCTGAATCTGGTAAAAAATTATTGGAACTCTTCAGTCTGCCAAGAATTGGACCCCTATTTAATCTTATATTGATGACTATCAAGGGAATGACCCATTTAAACACTGCTTTTTCTTCTACCAATACCATAAACATCCTGATATAGTATACTTTATTTGATTGAATGTTTTTCAAATATTTAATTCACATGCTTTTTAAATAAAAATTTTTTTTTATTCTGATGGATACGTGCAAGTACTCACTTAAAGACTTAGGGTATAATAAATAAAAGCTATACTTCTATCATTTATCTTTCAATCTAGGACCCCCTAGTCAAGCAATGTGGGCACTAGGAGATAAAGTGGCTTCAACAATTGTTGCTCAGACTGTAGGAATCCCCACGATGTCTTGGAGTGGAGATGGTAAGATGTTTACCAATTATGTTAAGTATCTGCTTTTATTTGTAAACATTTATGGATTGTGTTTTGTGCTTTAGGTCTTACAATAGAATATGACTTGGCAGACAAGGAGCATCCAAGCATTATTGGCGTCCCTCCTGAAGTGTATGAACGAGGTTGTGTGAAAGATGTGGATGAAGGTTTAGAGGTAACGGTCACAGTTCAGATCACATTTGTTCTATATACTGGAGATTTAAGTTTGGACTATTCCTTGATCTATATCTCCAACATAAGACTTATAAGAACAAATCCCTATCCCATGCAGTATAAATCTTTTTGCAGTGTTCCACTGTATAGAAAACACTCTTGTGGCCTCTGTCAGATCAATGGAGGAATATTGCTACTTTTAGCATATGCACCTGTAGGTTTTCCAGTGCATAGTTCAAAGAATGCAGTATGAACATAAGCTTAGACACTTTGAGGGGCATTCATCAATATTTTACTAGTTTATATACTATTATAGATGTGAAAATTTGTCTAAGAATACACCTTCCTGCACCAAATTAATTAAGAATCGCTTGCCATTTGATGAATTTGGTGCACAGGAACGTTATTTGAGTCCTCCTTTATTTCCCACCTGTTCCTTCAGCATGCGGCACTGGAAATAAACTAAGCAGCCAAGCGTCAGGAAATGTAAACAGGCTGCCTCACTTGCCTGCTCGGCATAATCATCCTCCCCCTGCCACCCGTTATCCAAAATTATACTGCGGGCACAATTGAAGGTTGGGTGGGGGGGGGGGGGGGGGCATCAGAGGACGCACACAACGTCAGTTCTTTGGGGGGATGTGTTCCACCTGTCCCCCACAGTACTGATGCCCATGCTACTCGTTTAGACTGCTTTCCAGGGCTGAAGTGACATGGTGTGAGTTTGTGTGTAAATCACGGCGCTGCAACTTTTTTGAGACTTTCAGAGAAAAGTTCACACATAATGAATCAGTACACACTGCATAAAACTAGTCTAAAGCACTGCAAATGGTAATTGACTTTCAAACATAATCAAAAGTCTCACAAAAGTCGCATGGGAAGTGACTGAGACTTTTTGTGCGACAATTTTAGATAAAAAAAAAAAAAGTTTCTAAACAGCTTGATGAATTCCCCTCTTTATCCTTGATGATTATTCACTAAATGGAGTACTTAACATTATGTTCAGTTCATTGTAATGACACAGTTTATTGTTAAGTGTATAATGGCAATGTACAAAGATGGGGTGTTTATATATATATATATATATATATATATATATATATATATATATTGAATATATGTTGATTTTACTTGTTTTTCCAGTCTGCAGAAAGAATTGGTTACCCAGTTATGATAAAGGCATCTGAGGGTGGTGGAGGCAAAGGCATCAGAATGGCAGAGCGAGCAGAAGATTTTCCCAATCTTTTTAGACAGGTGGGAATTTGTCATGTAATTCTCAGTTTTTGTGATTCTGTAGCCTTGATGTGAACTTCATGGAAAAAACAAACTACACAATTTTCAATGCATACTCTGTTTGCTTTCCAAAGTCTGACCTACACCAGTAGATAATCACTATTAAACCACATTTTGTATTTATTGTAAGATCAATAGTGTTTGTAATCAACACTGAATTAGGACAATATTGAATACATCATATTTTCATTTGCTGTACAATATATTTATTTTTTCTCTTTGCACAGGTTCAAACAGAGGTCCCTGGATCCCCCATCTTTGTGATGAAGTTAGCTCAGCATGCCAGACACTTAGAAGTCCAAATATTGGCAGATCAGTTTGGAAATGCTGTTTCTCTCTTTGGCCGTGACTGCTCCATACAGCGTCGGCACCAAAAAATCATTGAAGAAGCGCCAGCCACTGTTGCTGCTCCATCTGTTTTTGAATATATGGAACAGGTATGTTCTTTTAATACGTACCCATAGATGTCAATGTAAAATATAAACAATTAGGATATTAAACAATTTGAATAAAAGGATGTACGTTACAACATAAGCTAATATTTGGTTGGACTAAACGGTTTGCTATTTTAAATGTCAAAATGTACTTCTCTGTGAGAACTTCATGTCTTTTGATACAAATAGGCCTGTTCTAAGCCTGATACTGTAAAAAGTTGCAAATTTCATAACTCTTTCATTTATGATGATCATCCAATGGACATATATGTTCTATTTGTTACCATATATTACCTTGCCTCATACACAGTGTGCGGTTCGCCTGGCGAAGATGGTCGGCTATGTTAGTGCAGGTACTGTGGAATATCTTTACAGTGAAGACGGAAGCTTCCACTTTCTGGAACTGAACCCTAGACTGCAGGTGGAACATCCCTGCACTGAAATGATTTGTGATGTCAACCTTCCAGCTGCCCAGTTGCAGGTATGAAATAAACGCTGATGATATTTCCCACAATTTTTATTTATTTTTTCAATAATTTTTTTTTTATGAATTTCAGGCTTACAGTAGCCATGGCTGGCAGCCAGTAAAAGCTTTACATTACTATTTTTACAAACTGAAGTAAAATAATATTTGGACATTGCCCTATTAAAATGTCAGCTTAGGTGCTTTCTTCTGCTAAGAGCAATAGACACCATTGCTAGGGTGTCAAAAAGTTCTTGTGGTCAGGTCCAAAATTCTTCACCGAGGTTACATGTTCAATTTTTGAAATACTATCACAGACTGTTTTGATATTTACCTCAGAAGCTACTCTCAAATCATAAATTCAAAGAAACAAAATAGCTAAAATTAATCTTTTATCACAAAAATGCAAAAACACAGACACTAAAGTTAAAAATAAGTACCGGTTACAAACAACACTAAAGATATGACCTTACCAGTATCTTTAGTGTTGTTTGTAACCGGTACTTATTTTTAACTTTAGGGTCTGTGTTGTTGCATTTTTGTAATAAAAGATTAATTTTAGCTATTTTGTTTCTTTGAATTTATGTTCAATTTTTGGTTAGCACTCAAAAGGGAATCTGTCAGATGGTTTCACATAGTGTCACTAATCAAAGTGCCAGGTAGGAGTTAACAGCACCTTCACAGGCATACCTTTTACATTTGTGAACTTTTTATTTTATGAGCCAAAACAATTAGCTTTTTGTTATATTTGTCACACAGGTCTGATTATCTCAAGTGCCCAGCATTTCCATTACCTACGCTGTGTGCCTCTTCCTACTGTGTTTAAAAAAAAAACTTTTTTATTACAAATCTAGGTTCATAGAGAAGCATAGTGAAACTATGCTATTGAACACCGTACAATAATGTTGATTGAAATCAGCTGTGTACCAACAGAAAGCAAAATAAACTTTTGTAAACCAGACATAACAAATCAAAATAAACTTACTAATTGAGAGGGATATTTAATCAAAACCTGTCTTGAGGAAGAGTGGTGCAGTTGCCCATAGCAACAACTCAGATTGCTTATTCTGAGACCTTTTAAAAAAAAAAAATGAAAAAACAATCTGGTTGCTTTGGACAACTGCACCACTCTTCCTCATCACAGGTTTTGATAAATCTCCCTTATAAACTATTAAAAGTGCCCACGTGTTCACTTAACTCTCTTTGCATTGAAATAGCATTGCATCCAGAAAAAGCATCTCATGCAAGAAGATCCTATGATGATGGGACCATTCCTCCCCATCCAGGACAGACAAGTCTCAGGTGTATAACTGTCAGAGCAAGTCATGATTATGGGCAATAGATCCAGCACCTTAGTCCAACATTAGCACAGGAATGGGCAATCCCAAATTAAGCTTTCTCCTGCATTTGATCGCCAACCTCTGTACTGTAGGTGATGGAAATGATGGGCACTTGAGGTGTTTGGCCTTGCCCTCTCGGCACTTGTTACTCAAAAATCAAACAAAAAGCTTCTTGTTGCTGTGACGACTTAAACTACATGAAACCATCTGAAAGATCTATTTTAAAGGGGTTTTTAATATAGAAATTGCATAGTAAAATACTGCTAGGATATTCTGAGTTTGAGTGGTACCATCAATACCAATGGTTAGAGCAACTCTCTGCAGTACCTGACCTGGGTGTGCTTTACACAAACAGCCCATTGATTTTACTGGGCACCATAAATAGTGCCTAATTCTCCTTAGGATACTCTACAGCTCACAGCTAATGGATCCCATCAAGGGGCTTCTTTTTCAGAGATCCCGGCTAACAAAAGGGGAATGTCCAAAGCAGACAACACCTTTTAAGCATCCAGTTGGGAATTGTTCAATAAGCAATATATTTTCTACAATATTTTCTACAAGAACGTAGACATACAGCTAGTCATTATGCTCATCATGATAAAATAACATAATATAAAAATGTGTTATCAGGTAGAGTTCCTACATGAAGGAACAATAGTAAAACATTTTTATCAAATATTATTCCTGATCCAGATTTCCATGGGAGTCCCCTTGTACAGGATAAAAGACATAAGAGTGCTGTATGGAGAGTCTCCATGGGGAGATTTCCCTATATGTTTTGAGAACCCCACCAATGCACCAAATCCAAGAGGTCATGTCATTGCTGCCAGAATAACCAGTGAGAACCCTGATGAGGTAAGCTATTGATAACCTAATATTTATTGATGTTTGAAGGGTTAGCAATTTAGTTATGCTGATGCCAGCTAAAAACGTGTATATTTATGGGTGAAAAAGTGCTGTCCCTGCAGCTATTGAGTAGTCCAAATACAGGAAGTGAGGACAGGACAAGCAGGGATCTGTGCAGGCTCCTGGCTTGTCAATCATCCTCATGTGTGAGCCCATAGCAGGTCACAGAGCCTCACTGCACAGAGCCCTGCTTGTCCACCCTCACTTCCTTTATTTGGACTCCTCATAGAGACACAAAGGCAATAGCTGCAGTGTCAAAAAATATGCATATTTTTTTAACCGATGTATATTACAAATATACATCTAATGGTGTTATCTATAAATAGTTTTTGTTGATGAGAGATACACTTTAACGAGATGTCTTTATCCAGGTACATGTACCATATTGTTATTAATTGTATCAAGCAGGCCTTAACATTCATGTTTTTTTTATTTATTTATTTATTTTTTTCCTTACAGGGTTTCAAGCCCAGTTCTGGGACAGTTCAGGAACTTAACTTTCGGAGTAGCAAAAATGTGTGGGGATACTTCAGTGTGGCAGCTGCTGGTGGACTACATGAATTTGCTGATTCTCAGTTTGGCCATTGCTTCTCCTGGGGAGAAAACCGTGAAGAGGCTATCTCGTAAGTAGTGAAATTAAAATCCTGCTAAGCCTTAATGGGGTACACTGTTGCCAAACCTTTTTTTTAAACATTATCCCCAGGCTGCCTGCATATAAAACAAAAACCCGGACTTGCCTTCCGCCACTCTCACAGTGCCTGGTAGCGCTGCTCCTGTTCTCTGGCCCCGGTCTTCTTTGTTGCTGGTGGTGGACACATTAATCTGCACTGAGCTAATCACCAACCGCAGCGATGTTCCTCCACAGCTGCTGATTGTCTGAGCGGCAGAGTGATGAATTGAGCCCTGGCACCAGGAAGAAGACCAATTCTCACTTCCTCCTAGCCAATCACCAATTGAGGTGTGACATCACTGTGGCCAGCGATTAGCTGAGCACACTTTGACGTGTTGACCACCTGCAACAAGTACGAAAGCTCTGGGCTAGGCAGGTAAGTCTGGGTTTTGGTTTTATATATCTGCATCCTAGGGATAATTTTTTTTTTTTTTTTTAAAGTTCGACAGCGGACTACTCCTCTAAAGAATTTTTTTGACTTGATTGATTGTAGTCTTCATCGTTTTGGAATAGTAATGCAGATATACAGTAACTTGGTCACATAGTTTTGTGTTCTGTGTTCTGCATGTAGCAGCCAGAATAATCTATATTATAATATTGAGACAGATAGAGGGGCACTTCCCCCATAGGGGCACATAGGAAAGTAGGGTAGGCATAGTGGGGGAGCCATGGTCACATGCCTCTCTATCTGCCTACATCTTAGAAATGGGAGCGCCATTCTGACAGGATACAAGGCTGGCAGGACAAAAGGGCAGGACTTAACTAATTTGTAGGCTGGAGCATAACTTCAGAAAAGTAGTTATTAGAGACGTTATTATCGGTATCCTCAGTAATATGCATTTTGCTCAGTAAAATGCATTTTACACTGTTATTAGGTCACCCCTCAGCTGACCTCATTATAATATTCTTTCAGTTTCTGGAACAATATATGTAATGGGAAAATTGTTCTAAGTTTACAGGGGGACAGTAGAAAAATAGATTAGCCTTTTAATAGGGATAATGGGCTTTTCATTAATGGATACTGCACACCAGCAATTTGTGAAATGATTTATTTTACACAGTATTTTCTTGCTTTCACAGGAACATGGTTGTGGCTCTCAAAGAGCTGTCTATACGAGGAGACTTCAGGACAACCGTAGAATACCTCATCAAGTTACTGGAGACCGAGAGCTTCCAAAATAATGAAATTGACACTGGGTGGCTGGATCACCTGATTGCAGAAAAAGTCAGGGTAAAGACTATTCTTATTTTCCACTTAAAGGGAACCAATCATGAGATTTCACCATATAATAACGTGTGATAACGCGTTATATATGGGGAGATGTTTCTGCCTGCAGGGATGTTTAAAAGTTTCCCTCGCTGACCCTGTAAGTAATCTCCTGGGCGGGGAGCTATATTCACCTAGTACCATATCCTCTGCTGTAATCACGCCGCCACAGCGTGATGGACAGCCCGGGCACCGCCCACATCTGTGCTCTCCTCTGTTTGCCTAGGGAGCAGAGCAGTAAGAGGGGCTGTCCATCATGCTTAGGGGGCACCTTTATGGCCAGAGCAACAGGACTAGGTAACTATAGCTCCCTAGGACTAGGTAAGTATAGCTCCCTAATGGGATGGAGGGGGTAACTTACAAACTTAAAGCATTACTGTAATTAGTAAGAAAAAAAAAAATGCTGCCTAAATCAGTGTAGTAATGTGCCCTAAGACCTGTGTGCATAATAATATGTATGTGTTAATAATTAAAATACCTTTTGATCTATGTATATCTGTGATCAGCCTTCTGAATTTCTCTCAGAGGCCTGGGGTGTTTCCCGTGGAGTATGATGAGCTCCCCCCCTGTCACGAGGTCTGCACAAACATTTTTACACTTTCTGCCTAAATGCATGCTTTATATCAGTGTTTCCCAACCCAGTCCTCAAGGCACACCAACATTCCGGGTTTTTTCAGTTACTCCATTGGAATAGAACAGGGAAAAATTTTAATCCTGGACTGTTGGTGTGCCTTGAGGACTGGGTTGGGAAACACTGCTCTATATAACTGTAATGCAGCCATGTAAAACTATATGCATTTTCACATATGCTTTGTGACCACAGTGCATGCTTTTTATAACCCTAAAGCAGCCATGTGAACCATTATGGTGCAGATACACAAGAAATAAGTTCATAAAATGACCAAAGAAAAAACATTTTGCATATAAATATTAGTTTACCACTTTGTATTGCTTGTCACTGTACATGTGAATGCTTCTCCTCAATAGGCTACAAGCTGTCTCCTCACACAGTTGAAAGCTGGATTATACACTGTACTGAGTGAGCAGAGGAGAGAGAAAACCACACCTCCACTCCCCATCCCTTCAGAATTTCATTCCTTTTCTTAGTAACCAGGACCAAGGAGCCCCTAGATACCGGGGTTCATTTTCAAAATTAAAGAGACAGAGACCCCTAGTGGTCATGTTTTTAAACATCTTTTTCACATCATTAGCAATAAAAAAAAATTTATGAAGTATATTAGGAAAATGCTTAGTTTTTAAGAAAGTATTCATTCGAAAAAGGTTGTTTCTAACGACAGTAACGCTTTAATATAACCACCATTCCTGAGGGCACAAAACTTCCCCCGGGGATGGTGAGGATAAAATTTTTACCATATGTAACCAGTTGCCAAGCGTTATATATGGTAAAATCTAATGCTTGGTTCCCTTTAATTGTTTCTTCCTGTATCTAAAAGTTACCTTGCACAATTAGATCATTGTTGAGCGAACCTATAGATTTTATTGTGATTGGCTGACTGTATGCTGGCCGCCAGAACCTAAATTGTCCCTTTATTTTGTAACAAAAGGGGTGCTCAACTAGGGTTTCTAAGGTAAAAGTCCCCTAATTATTGTATTTCTCAGGCAAGTTGAATGCATAGTGCACTGGCAACATTATAAAACAAAAGTAACTATTCAGATGTCAGAGCTGAATCAATATTTCAGCACTGGCATGCTTTCTCCAATAAGTTTGTACTGGTGTCTAAAAGCCCCCAGCATGAACCCAGCAATAGTCATGCCAACGGATGTTTCCACGATTTTCAAACTGCTGTTTCTCTTCATTAACTGTATAGGGAAAGTGGTAGTTTGAAACGGTGTTGAAGCCTATGAATAGTTACTCTTTCGCACCCACTAATAATAATACTGTTTGTGGTCCAAAAACATTTTCCAGTCAGTGGACTGGGCAGCTGGTATTGAGTGTAGTATGGAGAAGTTTATATAAGTTTACTTTCCATGTTTTTCTAAGGCTGAGAAACCAGATGTGATGCTAGGAGTGGTCTGTGGTGCTCTCAATGTTGCAGATGCCTTGTTTCAAACCTGTATGAATGAGTTCCTTCACTCATTAGAAAGGTAAAGTATTGCTTTTTTCTTCTCTTCTATGTATTATTTTGTTGCTCTGGGAGCATGGACAGTCAGTGAACATTTAGTTGTCATAGTTTTATCAAGTATTCAAGCGGTCCACATAATTTATTCAGGAAAACTAGTTTTCAATGTATTATCATAGTATGCTCCTTGAGTCCTGAATCTTTTTTGGTATTTTGGTTAATGCCTCTTCTGTCCATCCAGTTGTCAGAGCGGTTATGGCGGCATGTGTATGCAAAGCAGCTCTTATGACACCATCTCAACATAGCCTTCACTTCATTTAGGAGTCTTAGAATGTGACTAGGAATGTATGCCAGGCCAAAAATCTCTCCTGAAATAAAGAATACAGTACTCATCTGCAGACAGCTGTTTTGGGGTTATTGTCTCTCATCAATACTGTTGAGTAAGCTGCTTTGCATATCCTTTCTGCCCACAATTCTCCGTTGTGCATGAATTGCCTATAACTAACTCTCCAAATGTCTTTAGGACGCTTTGCTCAAGGAGAAACATGATTCTTCTTATGTTGTAGATTTCTTCATACATTACTGATGTATTTGCTCTAGGCTGCCTGTATATCTAGGTTGGCAATCTACATTGTAAGCTTTACATTGATATATTTATGATTCATTTTTAAATACCTACCAAAGTTTTATAATATTTTTTTCTAGAGGTCAAGTACTTCCTGCAGCCACACTACTTAACACTGTGGATGTGGAGCTTATCTCCGAGGGTGTAAAATATACTCTAAAGGTAAAATAGTTTCATTTGTGTCTCTCTTTTAACTGCTATAAGTTGCATAGGAATATGTCATTAAATGGGCACGGTCATTAAAATTAACAAATTTATGTGTAAAAATTTTTCCAATATATTTGTTAAAATTTTTTTTGTTTTCTATGTGTATTTCTACTGGTCCAGAATGCATTTTTCACACAGACTTTAGACTTCTGCTTGCCGGACAGAAGTCCAAAGTCAGGAAATGCAGTCTGGACCAACACTCCCCAGAGCTCGCTCTCTGCCTGCATATGAAACAGGCAAGAACAAGCTCCGAGCATGGGCAAGCGCGGTGCAACCAATTAACAAAGCCCCGCACCCTGCCTTTCCCTCCTGACATGTACTGAGCCCGCAGCGCATGACCGGGGATGCGGCAGGGCCCGGGATGCAGCATCGGCAGGTCTATGCTATGATCTTCCTCCTCTCTGTATAGCACGTGCAGTGCTAAACGGAGAGGAGGAGACTCAGTAGCAGCCTGCCGAGCGGGGGATGAATCATCTATGCATGCTTCCGAGAGGGAGCGCAACATAGATGAGGAAGGGGCGAAAGTGAGATTACGTCACACCTGCCGGGCCAAGCCCCTTTCCTCCCTCAACTAAGCCCTGGACAGTGAGCAGGCTGAGAGGCCAGTAAAAAGGGGTCGTTTTTGGAAAAAAAAAGCAGGATGATGCTAATCATGACTTGGGGACAGATGTAAGAGTGATTTAGGGATAGATTACTTTGACTGGTACTCTTTAAAGGGCTATTCCCATCTCACACATCCTGTGGCTATGCCATAAATGTCTGATAGTTCCTGGTTCCAGAGGTGGGACGACATCTTGGGGCCACCACAAACAGGCTGAACTGGGATGTGGGTTTCCTTGATCTAGAAAAAGGTATAATGTTTGAGTTGGGAATAAACTGTATTTTGCATCACTAGCAGTCAACAGTATATTGCAAATAAAAACTGTGTTGCAAAGTATTGCAAATGTGTACATAGAATTATGCTCATGGATTTGCAGTCTGACTGTGGGAAAGATACATTTCTTGCAACCCTGTAATTTAAGTTAATTACTCTTTTTTTCTTTGTAAGTAGTTACCTCATGTAGAAATGTACTTATATTACCTGAATATGTAATAAAAATATATGTAGTATTAAAAGGGGGAATTCCAGGGGAAAATATATATATTTTTTAAATCATAATTAAGCTAAACAGATTTGTAAATTACGTCATTCTCTATCGGCTCCATTGGGGGACACAGACCGTGGGTGTATGCTGCTGTCTCTAGGAGGTGGGACACTATGGTAATAAAAAAGGTCGGCTCCTCCCAGCAGGATATACCCGCCTTCAGGCCCTGAGCTAATCAGTTTAAGCTTAGTGTCTGAAGAAGGTGGACATGGTCTGGAATTCTCCAGACCAGGTCTTCTGATTTTTTTTTTTTCCTAGTATAGGGACGTGTTTAGTTTTTTATTCCTTTTTCTTTCCTGTTTTCAGGTGGGGACTCAGGGACTCCGGTTCCCTGTTTCAGCATTGCGAGTAAGGGGCACAAACATTGCGTATATTCGCTGTTCACCCCCCCTCGCCAACGGTCAGCGCCTGGGTTGGTACCTCATGGGTCCTGGTCCCCATATTCCCCTGCTCGCCTCGCTCGCGCATAGCAGCCAGGCGTGATGCAGGTGACTAAAACTGACTGAAGACTTCACTGAAGACTCCATTAGGTAAGTTCTTTCCCCCCTCTGACTGAGGTAAGTACTTTCCCCCCTTTTCTTCTTAGGTACGGTCTTGCAACCTCTGGAGACCCCCTGTTTTTGGCCCACCTTTCAGGTTAAGGAGCTGACTTATACAGGGGCTGGACTTTTATTCTGGGGGAGCAGTGGCACCTTAGGGGGCATGTCATCTATGTTTTACATTGGGCACTTCACTGTGTGTGTGGTTACTTGCGGCTGTGTCCGCAGCGCCTTTTAGGCGGCTGACAGCCGCGGTGTTGGTACGGGCCAGGCGCTCTCAGCGCCGGCTTACTTTCACCTTCTCCGGCAGCGCCTTGTATGCGGCTGACAGCCGCGGCGCTGGTACGGGCCGTGCGCTGTCAGCGCCGGCTTACTTCACTTTCTCCGGCAGTCTCTGCCTGCGTATTAGGCTGCCCGCTCTATTTCCCCGAGCGCATATGCAGCTGACATGTGCGCTCGGGACAAGGAGCGGGCGCCGTTACAGCTTCTTCTCGGCCAGTCTATAGCTCCGCCCACAGGGCTGTCGGAGCTCTTCAGAGGTGCGAAGTAGCCTCCAATCAGCGCGATTTTCAGTTAGGAGGGGCCAATTATTTAGTGCCTCTGCTTCAGGCACACCCCTCTCTCTCTATTGGCTAGCCTGTTTCTCACACTAGCTGCTTGGAGCCGTTCTTCTCACTGCAGCTGCCAGGGGACACAGACTAGGGTGAGAAAGTTCCTGTCTTTTTTCTCATTATGTCTGTACCCAGAGCTGTTCCTCCCTCTAAACAGAAACCTGGTTCGTCAGTGACTTATTTTGTCTGTAAGCACTGTAATACCAAGATGCCTGGCTCTACTGAGCCCACTTGCCCTGCCTGCTCCACTGCTCCCCAGACCCCCTGGTACCCCCTGATGCCCTTTTGGTTCCGGTGGATTCAGCTGCTCCACCAGCCTGGGTTTCTTCCCTGACCCAGTATATGGCTGACTTGACCTAAGTCTCCCGTTCGGTGGCTGAGGCCTCCCGGGAAGTGGTGTCCGCCTTGAAGGGGTCTTCCTTGCGCAGGGCCTCTGAGAGGGCCCGCTTCTCGTCTCCACATACTTCACACTGTCACAAGTGTACTAGGGGTGCCTCGTCTGACTCTTCCATTGAGTCTTCAGATAGACGTGGGCGTTAACCTCGTGGGTCCCGCCCCCCTGTCATCTGGGCACAAACGTCGCTCCTCCAGAGGACGTTCTCGGAGTCACCGCTCTGCCACGCCAGAGCCGTGTACCCAGTCAGGATCGCCCCCCTCCAGGACTGCCTCTACTCGTTCACATTCTCCGGGTGAACTGGCGGACGAGGCTTCCGACCCGGCATCTGACTCAGACTACCGCTCGGATTCAGTTGAAACGGTGAACTCATTGGTGACAGCCATAAGAGATACCTTTCACTTAGAGGACCCAGGATCTTGAGATGTCACTCCAGGAGTATCCTGTCATCGTGCTAAGCCAGCACCTCAAAGGTTCAGCTCTCACGCTGACTTTGACGACATTCTGGAATCTGCATGGAAACATCCAGACAAGAGGTTCCCGGAAATCTTTGTCTCTAAGGTGGTTTCCCCTCCCTCAGTGGATCCACCAATCTCTCGGATCTCTAAGGCGACTACACTGCCACATGCCGCTGCCTTCAAGGATTCCACGGACAAGAAGGTAGAATCCTTAGCGAAGTTTGCCTCTGAAGCAGCTGGCTCTTCTCTTCTTCCCATCTTCACCTCGACATGGGTGTCCAAGGCCCTGTCGGAGTGGTGCCAAAAGCTCCATCAGGATATCTTAGTGGGATCCCCCCCAGAGGATCTATCTGCTCTGGCTCTCCAATGCTCTAAAGCTGGGGACTTCCTGTGTGCAGCTTCCATGCAGTCAGCCCGTTGTTCTGCCTTTGCTTTGGGTCACCTAGCGGCTCTCCACCGCTCTATGTGGCTTAAAGCTTGGAATGCGGATGCTGCTTCCATAAGGTCTCTCACTGAGCTTCCTTATACAGGTGGCCATCTTTTTGGCAAGCGCCTTGATGAGATTATCTCTGAGGCGACGGGAGGTAAGAGTTCCTTGTTGCCTCAAAATAAGGCTCACCCTACTTCCTAAAGGAAGTCCTCTTCCTTTTGGACCTTTGGCTCCAGCAAAGGGTCCGGGCAGACGCCTTCGCGTGACAAGAGGGCTCCCTCGTTCCGGGCACGCCCGTCTTGGAAGTCGGACTCCAACCGGTCCGGCCGTTTTGCGCCAAAATCAGGCAACCACAAACCCACTTCTGCATGAAGTGAGGCCCCCACCCGCGGTTTCTTCTCGGGTGGGAGGTCGTCTCTTACTTTTTCGAGACATCTGGACCTCACACATTCAGGACTCTTGGGTCAGGGACGTGGTGTCCAACGGTTACCGAATCGAATTCGCCTCCCTTCCGAGGGATCGCTTTTTTTCGATCCCGGGCCCCCCGGTGTCCTTCTCTGGCGGAGCAATTTCGAGAGGCTCTCCGTCTCTGCTTCTCCAGGGGGTTATCGTTCCCGTTCCTCCAGGGGAACGGTTTCGGGGTTTCTATTCAAATCTTTTTGTGGTTCACAAGAAGGACTGTTCTGTGCGTCCAATCCTAGACCTCAAGCGTCTCAACCGTCATCTTCTTATCCGCCACTTCCGAATGGAATCTCTCCGTTCGGTGGTGGCGTCACTGGAACAAGGGGAGTTTCTTTCATCGGTGGACATCAAGGATGCCTACCTCAATGTGCCAATATTTCCAGGCCATCATCTGTACCTCCGCTTTGCGGTTGCGTAGGGGCATTTTCAATTCGTAGCCCTCCCCTTTGGTATGGCCACGGCTCCTCGGGTCTTTACCAAGATCCTTGCGCCAGTTATGGGCCTGTTACGGTCGAGGGGAGTCTCGGTGATACCCTACCTGGATGACCTTCTCATCAAGGCTCCAACCAGAGCCCAGACTCTGGAGAATGTGGACGTCACTCTCCACACTCTGGATCGCTTCGGGTGGATTGTCAACCAGGACAAGTCAGTCCTCTGTCCTACCCAATCTCTAACCTTCTTGGGACTTCGCTTCGAGGCGGCCTCTGCCTGAATTTGCCTCCCGCCGGACAAACGTCTGGCGCTTCTGTCGGGCGTCCGCTCCCTTCGGACCCAGGTCTCAGTCCCCATCCGCACTTGTATGGAAGTCCTGGGTCGGATGGTGGCAACTATGGAGCCCGTACCCTTTGCCCTGTTTCATTACCGCCCCCTTCAACTGGCGATTCTCTCTCGATGGGACAGGTCTCCTCTGTCCCCCGATCGTCAGATTGTTCGCCCTCGCATGGTCCTTCAGTCTCTGCTTTGGTTGCTCCCCCCTTCTTCTCCAATGGCGGTCATTTCTTCACCTTCACTGGCAGGTTGTTACAACGGATGCCAGCCTGTCGGGCTAAGGCGGTGAGTTCAGGGATTTTACGGTTCAGGGACTTTGGTCTCCCCGAGAGGCCCTTCTTCCGATAAACATATTGGAATTACGGGCGATTCTTCTTTTTCTTCTTCATTGGGAGTCCCGGCTTCAGTCCCGTCATGTCCGTGTCCAGTGGCATACATAAATCGACAAGGCAGCACTCGCAGCTCGGCAGCCATGGCCGAGGTGACCAAGATTCTCATCTGGGCGGAAAGCAATGTTCCGGCCATTTCGGCGATTCACATTTCGGCGATTCACATGCTCAACTGGGAAGCGGTCTTCCTCAGTCGGTCCTCACCCGACCCCTGTGAGTGGTCTCTACATCCAGAGATCTTTGCGCAACTCTGCGACCTCTGGGGCATTCCGGACGTGGACCTCTTCGCGTCCCGACACAATCGGAACATCCTTCCTTTTGTGTCCAAGTCCCGGGACCCTCAGGCTCTGGCCGTGGATGCCCTAGTGATTCCTTGGCGGGGTTTGCCCTACCCTATCTGTTCCCTCCCCTTCCGCTCCTTCCCAGGGTTCTGAGGAAGTTCAAAATAGAGGACGTCCCCGCCATTCTGGTAGCTCCAGATTGGCCCCGAAGGTCGTGGTACACCGACGTAGTCAGGCTCCTGGACGAAGCTCCACTGCGCCTTCAGCTCCATCCGGACCTGCTCTCTCAGGGTCCTCTTTGCCACCCCAATTTACAGTCGCTGCATTTGACGGAGTGGTGGTTGAGACTGCGGTTTTGAGGGCCCGCGGGTTCTCTTCCCAAGTCATTCACACCATGCTCAGGGCTCGTAAGCCCTCCTCCGCAAGAATTTACCACCGTACTTGGCGGTCTTATTTTCGTTGGTGTGAAGCGCAGGACATATCCCCTGTAACCTTCTCGGTTCCCCGTCTTCTTTCCTTTTTGCAGTCGGGTTTGGAACTGGGGTTGTCTCTTAGTTCCCTTAAAGGTCAGGTTTCGGCCCTTGCTATTCTTTTCCAGCAGCCCCTGGCTTCTAATTCTCATGTCCGGACCTTCCTTCAAGGAGTGGCGCATGCTGTTCCTCCTTACCGGTCACCCTCTCCCCCTTGGGACTTGAATTTGTTTCTGAGTGCCCTCCAGGGTGCACCTTTTAAGCCCCTTAGAGAGGTGTCTCTCCGCCTCCTTTCTTGGAAAGTGGCGTTTCTTGTTGCTATCATCTCCATCCGGAGGGTGTCTGAATTGGCAGCTCTCTCCCGCCATTCTCCGTTTCTGGTGATCCACCAGGACAAGGTTGTTTTCCGGCCAGATCCTTCCTTTTTGCCTAAGGACATTGTCCTCCCGTCTTTTTGTCCTGCTCCTTCTCATCCTAAGGAGCGCTTACTACACAGCTGGATGTAGTTCGGGCTGTTCGGTCTTATCTCTCAATCACTTCTTCGTTTCGTCAGTGTGATTCCTTTTTCGTCCTTACAGAAGGTCGTCGCAAGGGACAACCTGCTTCCAAGGCCACCATTTCTCGGTGGATTTGGTCCGCCATTTCGGAAGCCTATCGCTGTAAGGGGAAGATTCCTCCTTTCAGGGTTGTGGCTCATTCTACCCGTTCTGTTGGGGCATCCTGGGCTCTCCAGAATAGAGCCTCGGCCTCGCAGATTTGCAAGGCGGCTACCTGGTCATCTTTGCACACTTTCTCGAGGTTCTACCGAGTTCATACTTTTGCATCGGCTGATGCTAGTCTGGGTCGTAAAGTGTTGCAGGCGGCAGTGGATCGGCCGTCTGCCTGACTGCTTATCTGCCCACCCAAGGGACGGCTTTGGTACGTCCCACGGTCTGTGTCCCACAATGGAGCCGATAGAGAAAAGGAGATTTTTGTTTACTTAATGTAAAATCTTTCTCTGAGGATCCATTGGGGACACAGCTCCCGCCCTTTTTGGGGTTTCCTTTTGGCTCTATGTCCGAGGGTGTGTTCAGTTATGTTTTTTCTTCTTGTTCTCGGACAGTTTGGGGTTTTTCTTTGACCTGTTGGTCTCCTCCTATTGCTCTGGAACTTAAACTGATTAGCTCAGGTCCTGAAGGCGGGTATATCCTGCTGGGAGGAGCCGACCTTTATTACCATAGTGTCACACCTCCTAGAGACAGCAGCATACACCCACGGTCTGTGTCCCCCAATGGATCTTTTGAGAAAAAGATTTTACAGTAAGTAAACAAAAATCTCCTTATTTAAAAATCTTAATCCTTACAGTACTTATCAGCTGCTGTATATTTCAAAGGAAGTTCCTTTCTTTTTGAATTTCCTTTCTGCTGACACCTCTGTCCATTTCAGCAACTGTCCAGAGCAGGAGAAAATCCCTATAGCAAACCTATCCTGCTCTGGACAGTTCCTGAACAGAGGTGTCAGCAGAGAGCACTGTGGTCAGACCTTCCTCTGGAACATAACTTCCTCTGGAACATAACAGCAGCTGATAAGTACTGGAAGGATTTAGATTTTTAAATAGAAGTAATTTACAAATCTGTTTAACTTTCTGGCACCAGTTGATTTAAAAAAAAAAAAAATTGCCACTGGAGTACCCCTTTAAGGAAACTTTGGAAACATTTATTGTTTATCAATGTGTTATTCCAATGCAGATTGCCCGACAGTCTCTCACTACCTACGTGATCATCATGAATAACTCTCACATAGAAATAGATGTTCATCGTCTAAGTGATGGTGGTTTGCTGCTGTCTTATGATGGTAATAGCTACACAACCTATATGAAGGAAGAGGTAGATCGGTAAGTATGTGTCCATCACATCTACATATAACCTTAAAGGGATACTCTGGTTTTAGCAAATAGTTTTTCTTCAATATAATTTCTATATCAATGCTTTATAGTTAAGATCTCTGTTTGTGGCCATTCACTGGGGTCCTTTTATTGTTTACTTTTGTTGGATATAATCTGCTCTTGTCATATGATGGACACAGGGCTGATTTTAGTTAGGGCATGTCCACACAGGCAAAAACCATGAGAGGGGGGGTTCCCAGTGGCCGGATCCCCCCCCGCAATCATACATTTTATCCCCTATCCTTTCAGTAGGTAAAAGGATGTCTATGGGCGTAGTATCCCTTTAAGTTGGGATTACGACAACTTTTTTTTATTTTTTGTCTATTTAAGGGGTTGCCACTTTTTTTAATGGCTTTTTTATTTTATTATTATTATGTATAGAGTAGGAAATCCTACACTTTTATAATATACAGCCCTAGGTCAGATTTAAAGCCAGGATCCAGCACTGGAAGGGAACATTGGTGACAAATGTTTTTCAATTCTCTCTGCTTTTACAGCTACCGTGTCACAATTGGTAACAAGACCTGTGTTTTTGAAAAGGAAAACGACCCCACTGTACTGAGATCACCCTCTACTGGCAAACTGCTACAATATACAGCAGAGGATGGTTCGCATGTTAATGCAGGAGATTGTTTTGCAGAGATAGAGGTATTATTCTAAACAACATTTGTTTTTACCAATTTTTTCCTATAGGGAAGGTGTCACCAAATGTAATTTTTATTTTATTAGAGGTTACATACATTTTTCAAATTTTTTAAATATTTCTGGAAATATTAAAAAAAAATATTTACTTGCCACAAAATATGTACAATTAATTAATAACTTGTCATATTTCCTACTATTGACCAGCAGAGGCAGCTAACATGAGTAATCTGGTGAAGGGAAGCACCTTGTAAATTGACTGCTGCAAATCTGGCCTCACCAGTCTACACCTTCCTCTTGTGTCTGTGTACAAATGGAGAGGGGAAAGGGGGGGTTGTAGTTTTTTTTTATTCCATTGTGTGCACCTTTTGTTGGTATCTGCATAGTGGTAAAGTACAGACTACCAGATGACCCTTGCCTACTGTTTCCCACTGCCATACCTCTCTTGCCCACTGTCTTCTGCTGTCAAACCTCTCTTGCCAACTGCCTCCCGCTGCCAGACGTCTGTGCCCACTGCCTCCCGCTGCCAGATGTTTGTTGCCCACAACAGAGTAGTGACTGCAGCTTTGGAGGTTACGATGGGATAAAACGTTATGTAACAGCAGAATAGTGAGTGCAGCTTTGACGGTGATTGGAGGATAAGACATGATTTAACAGTAGAATACTGACTGCAGGTTTTGAGGCAACTGGAGGATGAGACATGATATAATAGCAGAATAGTGAGTGCAGCTTTGGAAGTGACTGGATGATAAGACATTATATAACAGCAGAATAGTGAATGCAGCTTTGGAGGTGACTGGAGGATAAGATGTTATATAACAACATACTGGTAAGTGCAGCTTTGAATGTGACTGGAGAATAAAATGTTATATAACAGCAGAATAGTGAGTTCAGCTTTGGAGGGGACTGGACCATAACTTTTGCTGTAACAGCAGAATAGTGAGTGCAGCTCTGGAGATAACTGGAGAATAAGACCTGATGTAACAGTAGAATACTGGCTACAGCTTTGGTGGCAATTGGAGAATGAGACATGATATAACAGCAGTTTTAGAGGCAACTGAAGGATAACACGTTGTTTAACAGCAGAATAGTGAGTCATAGCTTTAGAGGTGAATGGAGGATAAGACACAATGTAACAGCAGAATTGTAAGTGCAGCTCTGGAGGTGACTAGAGGATAAGACATTACATTAGAGGAATAGTGAGTGCAGCTTTGGATGTGACTGGAGAATAAGAGGTTATATCACAGCAAAATAGTGAGTGCAACTTTGGAGGTGACTGGAGCATAAGACCTGCTGTAACAGAATAGTGAGTACAGCTCTGGAGGATAAGACATTATGTAACAGTAGAATACTGACAGCAGCTTTGTAGGTGACTGGAGGATGAGATGTTGTATTACAGCAGAATAGTCAGTTCAACTTTGGAGGGGACTGGAGCCTAAGACCTGCTGTTACAAAGAATAGCGAGTACAGCTCTGGAAGTGACTGTAGGAGAAGACATGATGTAACAGCAGCTTTGGAGGTGACTGCAGGATAACACAGATAACAGCAGAATAGTGAGTGCAACTTTGGAGGTGACTGTAGTTTTATATAACAGTAGAATAGCGAGTGCAGCTTTGGAGGTGACTGGAATGATAAGATGTTATATACCAACAGAATAGTGACTGCAGCTTTGGAGGTGACTGAAGTGTAAGATGTGATGTAACAACAGAATATTGTTATATAGAGCATGATTCTCCACAGCTTGCTCTGGCCCCCATCCTCGGAGATGCATCTTGCTGTAAAGAAGTGGCGGATAGGGGATCAGTGCCCAAGCGATCTTCTGAACCGTGCCCCAGCTCTCCTCGTGCACGGAGTGGAGTGAACAAGCCATCTCCATGTGTTCTTCAAGGGAGCACCAGAAACAGCAGAGTATAGCGCTCCTGTTTCACCAGCACATGGAGAATGCATGGAGTGGTGTGACGAGGCTGCCCCATACACGAGTAAAGCATGGGTGCCATACAGGAGATAGCAGGGGTCCCATCGGTCAGACCCCCCTGCAATCAGACACTTTAATAAACTATAATAACTTTATAACACAATTTAAATGCTGTCACTTTCCTTTTAAAAGTCTGGATTTCTACCACACTGACAGGCAGGGGGAGGGGGACCCCACTGCTCCTGTAATACCTAACATAAATAAACAGCCTTTATCTTCCCCGATGTCACACTTTAAATATACTGTGCAGTGTGTGTGATGCAGCTTCATTTCCTGCCCAATCACATCTCCCCACACTGACAAATCAGAGCCCTGTATGAGCCCTGTTTGTTGGACTAGTAAACTGTAATTATCAGTATAAATTTGCAGCAGTGTAACACATATCCATGCAGAGAACAGACCAAGCACAGATGGAAATGCAGCTTTAAACACAAATACTTATCATAAGTGGGTATCCATGCAGAAACCCCTTCATGCAACCGGTGACTACCCCTGAGGAAGTCACCAGTTGGGTGACGTAACACGTGGGGTTTCTGCATGGACACCCACTGGACATTAGCATAATCATTATGGAGATAGGGCGGTCGGGGAATATGGCAGAGGTAGGGGAGCTTGGCGAGCCGGGTCACCGCCTCCATTGCACAAAGTTCCGCAATACAACTACAAAAAAGTCGTCACATAACTTTACAAATACTGCACAGATTGCTGGAAGTGAACACTTTTTTAAAGAAGTTCACTCGCACTATAACCAGTATACTGGGTTTAGTGTGGGTGAACAGCTTGTTAGTTCTCTTTAACTTAATAAATGATAGTCAAGGATAAAAATAAAAACAACAAGAGTGAGATTTTATGAAATAGATAAGTAGATGGTAAAGAATGTGGAAAATAGAAAGCAAATGAAATGCATGGAAACATGCCAAAACACATTGGCCTTGATTTACTAAAGTCCAACCGACTTTTTTTCTCAGTTTATGCGCCAAAATTTTTGTCGCACCATCCGTGCGACTAATTCTGCGCCAAAATTTTACACCGCACAACCAACACTTTTGAAACACTTGGAGTGTTTTTTATTACAAGAAAATGGGCGGGTTAACAAAAAAATGGGCGTGTTCCCGACAAAAAGCAGAAATTACTCGGAGTACTTCCAAAATCACTCCTGAAAAAGCGTGAGTTTGGCTCACAGAATAACCGGCAGCCAAGAGGATTTGTAAAAACTACCAAAAGCAAGTGATTTTGGCAAAATTCACAGCTTAATGTAGTGGGAAGAGCTTAAACTATTTTCTTTTCTTTTTTTCATTGTTTTACAGTTTTACACAAGGATTTTTAGAATATGCAATGAATTTTAAACGTTAAAATATGCCTTTAATTGTAAAATGTTACAGTATTGTGTAATACCTTTTTTATTGGACTAAAGGAATTTTGTAGAGACAAGCTTTCGGGATTCCTCACTTTATCAAGCCCAAAGCAAATCTAACCTCACAAGCAGAATACACAGGTTACATCTCACAAATATGCAGGGGTTAAGACAATAGATGTGGAGAATTCACACTAAAGCTGGGTCCACACTATGTTTTGTCCCATACGGGAGCGCATACGGCAGGGGGGAGCTAAAAGCTCGCGCTCCCGTATGTTACCGTATGCGCTCCCGTATGCCATTCATTTCAATGAGCCGACCGGAGTGAAACATTTGGTCCGGTCGGCTCATTTTTGCGCCGTATGTGCTTTTACAACCGGACCTAAAACTGTGGTCAACCACGGTTTTAGGTCCGGTTGTAAAAGCGCATACGGCGCAAAAATGAGCCGACCGGACCGAACGTTTCACTCCGGTCGGCTCATTGAAATGAATGACATACGGGAGCGCGAGCTTTTAGCTCCCCCCTGCCGTATGCGCTCCCGTATGGGACAAAACGTAGTGTGGACCCAGCCTAAGATGGGCCATAAATTGTCCTGTTATAGGAACACAGACTAAATAGATAAGAATGAGAAAAAGGGGGAGGGGAAGCAGGGTAGAGACTGATAATTAAGCAGGACAAAGAGAGATGCAAAAGAGAATCCAGTACAGGTTATAAGAAATTTTGATAATGAGATAAGAAGGATAAACTCCTATTTTAGATGGTCTAAGTCCATAAAAAAATGTTGGTTCTATTTTGTTGCTTAATTCCCGTTAAATCTTGTGTATTGCTTGTTTGGTTTGGCGCTTGCTATTGATGGTTTGTATTCTATACCAATGTTTTTTAGTTTTTTCCCATGTGATGTGCGACACATTTTCCCATGCAACACAAAAAAAAAAAAACATGCAACAGAAAATGAACCGACACGTGTGACACATTAGTAAATCAGCTGTGATTGTTCTTGTAAAAGGAAGAATGAGTTGTAATTTGTTGCTATAGCCAATTAAGACTAATAATTTTTTTGCTTAGACATTAATAAATCCTGGTACCTTGTATTAAGTCACGTACAGTGAATGTTTTCTTTGGCTATATGTATTTATCTGATGTTTGCAGGTAATGAAGATGGTCATGACTTTAGTAGTAAAGGAATCTGGTCACATTCACTATGTGAAGCGTCCCGGAGCTGTTCTAGAATCTGGTTGTGTTTTGGCCCGAATTGATTTGGATGACCCATCAAAAGTCGTTCAAGTAAGTTAAATGTGCTGTGTCAAGATATCTTTGTTTAGTTTTTAGATGGCAATGTTAAAGGAACTTTGTCAACTTCTAAATCCCTCCTAAACTAAAGACATCGATAAATATTAAAAGACGCTGTCTCTTAACCTGAACTTTTATTTTTCTCCTTAAACTTTCTACTCACTTGCATTTCCTTGCAAACAGGGTAAGCTAATGCATAGAGAAGAATATTAAACTTAGGTACGTAATGGAGAGTACGAACAAGACTCATGTGTTTCTGGGTTTAGGCTATGTAGCTCCCACCCTCCTGCTCTCAGCAGCAGAGAGAGGTTCAGTGTGTGATTGGCAGAGGCTGCATACACCTCCCAGCTCTCAGCACTAAAGAGAGCATAACTCATCAGTGCAGGGCAGAAACCACATGATCTGTGTCTCTTAGGAGGGTGGGAGCTGTTTTTCAGAGGGATTTGGGCACATAGATAGAGTGGGTGGCTGGATGATGTCATTCCCTCACTTCCTGCATGACAACCAAAGAGGGGAAACTGATCTATATAGCTAATAAATTATATTTAAAAAAATGAAATAGGTTCATGAAAGGGAAAGGATGGGCTATGAGGTTAGTTCCCCTGAGTACCCCTTTTGGTTTCATATTTTTAGAGTTTGGTTTACCTTATTTTGTTTGGTCTTTAGGCAGAACTGTATACTGGGACCCTCCCACCTCAGCAGACTCTGACCATCATTGGAGAGAAGCTTCACCAGGTGTTCCACAGTGTGCTTGATAATCTGATCAATGTGATGAATGGATACTGTTTGCCAGAGCAATACTTCACTACCAAAGTTAGTATTTAATTTTACTTGATAAAACCTAAAACGATTATAAATGTATTTTGTTAATAAGTAATCTTTAATAATCTATTGCACTGCTTTTATGCCTATAATGTATCATTAACTATGTATTAATTTAAGGTAAAGGAATGGGTGTACAAGCTGATGAAAACGCTGCGGGATCCTTCTCTTCCTCTTCTAGAGCTGCAAGAGATTATGACCAGTGTATCCACTAGGATTCCACCCACTGTAGAAAAGGCTATACGCAAAGTCATGGCTCAGTATGCCAGCAATATCACGTCAGTCTTGTGCCAGTTCCCTAGCCAACAGGTATGAATGGCTGCCTTTTATTGCATAATCTTTTCAGTCACAGTACAGGCAAGGATGATGATATTACTCATGCAGTCATTTAGGCTGCTACAGTCAAGGTTATTACAGTAAAACTGACAGGCTGTTCACCCACACTAAACTCAATATACTGAGTTATAGTGCAGGTGAACAGGATTAAAATGAGTGGTCACTTACGTGACTCTGAAGTATTGCTAGAGTTATGCGTCTTCTTCTATTTCTATTGCGCAGTTGTGCACAGGGAAGGTGGAAAGCTAGCTCACCACACTCCCCTGCCTCCTCGTTATTCCACCTCTCTGGCTGCCCCAGAAATGAATGAGCACAAGTATTCACTCTCACATGCACAATAGAAAAAGAAGAAAGAAGACTCGTAACTCTGGCAATACTTAATTAATTCGCGTAAATTATCCCTAATTTTATTTCTCTTCACCCACACTATACTCTAGTATATTGGGTTTAGTGCAGGGGAACATCCTGTCAGTTTTGCTTTAAAGTAGTTGTCCCACAGTGAACATTATTCCACAGTATAGATGATAAATGTCTGATCGCTGGGGCCCCACTTATCACTAGGATGGGGGACCTGAGGCCCTGTCCCATCTTGTTGCACAACAGCAGGGATGAGAACTTTGAATAAATCAGTAGGGCAGCATGCTTTTTGCTGCTCCATTTAAAGTCACACAGCCCTATAGACACTGAATAGATCAAACTACTATGTGAATAGTCTTTAGAAGTAAAGGATTTGAGGGGATTGACCCACAATGGTTAGTTATTACATTCGTATAGGATAGGTGATAAATGTCTAATTGCTGGGGCCCTAATACTAGAACTCCTCACTGATCACTAAACCCTGAGGCCCAAGGCTTCTTTCTGTTCTTCCTCAACACACAAAAACAAATTGAGAATTTGAAGCCTTGGACCTGCGGGTTTAGTGATCAGTAGGGACTTCCAGCAGTAGGGCCCCAGCAATGAGACATTTATCACCTATCCTGTATATAGTACACTGCTGTGGGTCAATCCCTTTAAATCCAATATTTATAAGGATATATTTACATATCACATTGTATTTTGCTTTTGCTACAATTCAAAGAAATTCAAAAGGAGTGTGTTGTAACTTTGCAAAATCTATGACAAAAATGTAATAGGACAACACTACAGGAATATAGGTGCACTACTGTGGTGGATGTAAACAATGACATTGACTAACCCTCAAAACTGATGTAAAATTGAGACATTAGCCAGTATATCCTTATATGAAGGATGCACACCAACGCCAACGTTTCTCAAGTGGCACGGGTCCTAACACTAACCTTCCTGTGCATGATAAGCAAAACCAGGGGCCAAGTATAAATGCACATCTGCATTTGGGGTTGAGCACCTCCTTCCATCTTAGACCACGTCTAAGTAGTAGCCTTTTTGAAAATGTATACTAATGCGCCTTTATTATCATTTTTGGAAGCATTAAGGTACACCTGTGAGGCCAGCAACATATCAGCCAACTTGGGTGGGGCTCATAGCCTGTCTCCCTCCTCCAATTGTATGTGTGCTCAGTCACACTGGAGGTAAACTGGGAGCAGTAACCTAATGCTGCTGTAATTGCGCCTTTGGTTTTGCTTATCATACACAGGTAGGTTAGTGTTAGGTCCCGTGCCACTTGAGAAACTTTGGCGTGGTGTGCGGGCTCAGGTATGTCCTTCATATAAGGATATACTAGCTAATGTCTCAATTTTACATCAGTTTTGAGGGTTAGTCAATGTCATTGTTTACATCCACCACAGTAGTGTACCTATATTCCTGTAGTGTTGTTGTAGTATTCTATATGTTTCACATCCACACCTATTCATCTGGTGAGGGATGCCATTGTGGTACTTGTGGTCGTTTGCAGGCATCCTCCATTGTATGCATTTGTATGCTGGGGATCGCCCATAGCAACAGACCACAAGTGCAGGATCTGCCCCCCAGCATAAATACACATCCACATTTGGGGTTGAGCACCTCCTGCCATCTTAGACCAGGTCTAAGTAGTAGCCTTTTTGAAAAATGTTATAGGACATTATATTGTAAGTACATGTAATGCACAATAAAAAGGCATTCAATAATGTTGTGGTTTATTAAGTCTGATGAATGTGAATGACGACTTAATTGAAAGTACATAAACATACATGTTATCTTATGGTGTAATTTCTGCTGTCTTCTCAGATTGCCAATATCCTGGATAGCTATGCAGCCACTCTGCAGAGAAAAGCAGACAGAGAGGTGTTCTTTATGAACACTCAAAGTATTGTGCAGCTTGTGCAAAGGTAAATCTATTTTAATGATATCTGAATTCTACCAATTAAAGTGTTGCTAGTAAAGACAGGACCAGGCCTATGCATAGAGTGACACATATTTGGCACTTTCAGTCCTTGAGTACAGAAAATTATACTTGATAGTTAGGTGTAGCATATCCTTAACATAAACGTTTTGCCTTTTTTAACAGGTACCGAAGTGGAATCCGTGGTTATATGAAGTCTGTGGTGCTTGATTTACTAAGAAGATACTTACAAGTTGAAACACAATTCCAACATGGTGAATAGTGAATTTTTGTCATCATTGGCTGTACATGAATGTCATCTTTCTCCATGTTAATATTTCCTGGCTATAATCTTGTAATAAACCATATTATGCTAAAATATTAAAGGAGTACTCCGGCCCTAAAACATCTTATTCCCTATCCAAAGGATAGTGGATAAGATGTCTGATCGCGGGGGTTCTGCCATTGGGGACCCCCGCAATCTCGCATGCAGCACCCACCTGTGGGAGAGCTGCATGCAGCGCTGCAGCCTCTGAGTCTGCCGGGTCACGACTACGGGGCTGGAGTATCGTGACATCACGACTCCACCCCCATGTGATGTCACGCCCCACCCCCGCAATGCAAGTGTATAGGAGGGGGCATGGTGGCCGTGGGGTGGGTGCTGCATGCGAGATTGCGGGGGGTCCACAGTGGCGGCACCCCTACGATCAGATATCTTATCCCTTATTCTTTGGATAGGGGAAAAGATGTCTTAGGGCCGGAGTACCCCTTTAAGCAAATATTGGAAATATCTGTTAATAAACTATGTCCACTTTAACTCAAGATAAAATGAGTACAGTATAAGGATGCATGCACCAGGAAAACACATGGTTTCACACTACCATCACTTTTACACCAACCTAAATAATAGAATATATTGTTGTTCAACTTTGTATGTAAATCTTCTTTAGATTATATTTTCAACATTTTGTTCAAACACTTGAGATTTTGTGTAGCGTCCACAGTAATCACTTTTTTTTTTTTTTTTTTACCTATTTCATATTTCTTACGTGGTTCATCTTTGTCTTTTCTCCAGCCCATTATGACAAATGTGTAATACACCTGCGGGAACAATACAAACCAGATATGACTCCTGTGTTAGAATGCATCTTCTCACATGCTCAGGTGGCCAAGAAGAATATCCTTGTTACCATGCTAATTGTGAGTATCGCGTTTGCTTGGCTCCTTGAAAATTCAGTTATTTGGGGTTTTCCAGTCAGAATTTTAGGCATCATATGGTTCTGTATGTTTTGTTGCAAAAACTTATACCGCCAATGGGTACCTCCAATGTGATGTGAATCCATCCTTAAAAATAAGGCATCCTAGTTAAAGGAGATTTGTGGGTAAGGGATATTTGTACAGTACTTGCCAGTTCTGGTTATAGAATACTTTGATATGTTTAGGCCCTGATCAAGCACATTCGAAAGATAGTTACAATTTATACTTTCAGACTTAGTTTTATGTTGATTTGTATTTGTGATTTCTCAGAATGCTTCACTATGTAACCAAACACTTTATTTTGGTGACTCAAAAGCAAATTAGTTCATTAGAAATCTGGACATATTTGCTGTAATTTCTATCATCAAGATTGATAAATACCATGAAGTGCAATAACCAGGAATTACAAAAACCTCGCTGTAATACATTAGTGCATAGTACAAGTTGTGGATGTGTTCTGTTTCCCTATTTTTGAGTACCACTTTAGTATATTAGTGCCATCTGTAGGGAAATTACTAATATATTCTTTATTGGAACTTCAGGATCAGCTTTGTGGTCGAGATCCGACACTAACAGATGAACTAATGACTATTCTTAATGAACTGACTCAGCTGAGTAAGACTGAGCACTCAAAGGTTGCGCTGAGGGCCCGGCAGGTAAGATGGTGCTTGGATGGAAAGAAAACTCGCAGAAATACTGTATTATAAGGAGGGAGCAAAAATTTTACATAATTTACATAAAGGGGGATTTATCTGGTTTATCCAGTTTTTGTGTTGTTGATTAGTTGCACAATTTTTTGCAGTTGCTGATTAGAAACTTTACATTGCGACTTTTGCTTTAGAAGCTTTTTCTAAAATTGTGTTGCTATGCCATAGTCTAGTAAACTTTTTTCATTGGTCATGAATTTATCATGTGTGATTTGTCACATAATTTGTCGCAAAGCTCCCACTTTGTCGCAAATTTACACCAGCCCAGCCCTGACTTACAAAACTGCTTGTGGACAGCATTTGTAATGAGTCACACATTTTGTCACATTGAGTTCAAAAGTCACAGAAGAGAAACCATACAAAGTGGTGTACTGATGTGTAATTTAAAGAAAATGTGTACTAGCACCATATTTATCACATGGCATACAATCATTTAATAAATTTGGTGCTCCTACACATTTCCAACATACAAATTAAAGGAGCAGAAATATCGTTCACCTACACCACCCTTGATAAATTCCCCGCTAAGTTTGGTGCTAGTCGGTGCTTGTTTAACAAGCCTATTACACAGCTCTGTATTAGGCAGGAATGATCACTGGCTAATCTCCCCATGTAATAGGGCCCTTAGAGCTAGTATACAGTATAATGGTAAATGGACTGTGTGAGATAAGGTAGGTGTCATCAGAAAGCCCTGCTAATGTAAACTTTCTACAAACAGAACAAGCAGTCATAATCTTTGGGTTGCTAATGGTGGTCAAGTATAATTTAAGACAGACAGACAGATATCCGAGTATATTAGGTTTTTGTAAGTGAACAGGTATAAATAAAGGGAATTAAGATGTTTTACACTATTTTGTCTAATGCATTGCTAACATATGAGGAGATATGTTGCTGCTAAATATTAAAGTGGAATTTTTCCTTGGTGAATTCTGAATAACTTAAATATGAAACTTTATTGGGAATATTTTTTTTTTTTTTTTTTTTTAGTAGACATTTCATATCCCGCAGCTGGACAGACAGGATTTACTGTTTTTATCCATTCATGGGCATGAGATTCAGATCTGCAAGAAAATAGTTGAAATATCTTTGAGGCAATTCTCTGTGTTTCTCTAACAATAGGTTCTGATTGCCTCTCACCTCCCCTCCTATGAACTGAGACACAATCAAGTGGAATCAATTTTCCTTTCTGCCATAGACATGTATGGACATCAGTTCTGCCCAGAAAATCTGAAGGTCAGTGAAGCTTAACTGGTTGTCCTGTAATCGATACTTACTATTTATTCACGAGATTGGTTAAAAGTGTATGATCATTGGGGGTCCCACTCCGAATTGAAAAAAATAAGCACATGGGGCTTACTGAAAATTTTCTGCAAAAGTTATGATACTTTTTTGCATTTTATTTCCAGAAACTGATTCTGTCAGAGACCTCAATCTTTGATGTACTGCCAAATTTTTTCTACCATGTTAACCAGGTGGTTTGCATGGCTGCATTGGAGGTAAGTATTTACTTATTTCATGTCTTTAGGTATATACATATAATGTCTAACATTACGGGCCCCCAGAGTTTATTGTGATCTACCCTCCTTGATCGGGGATGTCAACGTCTCTGTAGATCCGTCTCTCTTTCTCTCTGGGTAAAATTGTTCTTGGTTACAGTTGGAGTGAGGTGTTTTTTTAATTACTCATCTATGTTTTTTTAGGTGTATGTGAGGAGGGGCTATATTGCCTATGAATTAAACAGCTTGCAACACCATCAACTCCTGGATGGTACATGTGTGGTGGAATTTCAGTTTATGCTGCCATCTTCTCATCCAAACAGGTATATTGACTGGTGTACAAAGTTATAATTTTTTGCCCAAGATTAGATTTTGATAGTATGTATTGGGAAGCATGATTTTATGCCTGAAAATTCACATCTTCTAATTCATCCAAATGCAGATTTCAGTTTGCACTTATTCTAAACATTTATTTAACACTGTGTTAAGCATGGCATTAACCTGCAATCACTCTGCCATTCTTTTTTTACACAGGACCGTGTCTTTTGGAATTTTTATATCAATAGGGACCCCTGATTGAGGGCTTGTGGGGGCATTTAGTGGGTACATACATGATCACCCATTAACACCTTTTTGTTAAAGGGAACCTGTCATTGATTTATGCTGCCCTCTCTGAGATCAGGATATGATAGTGGATAGAGAAGCTGAGCTCTAAGATCTATAGGTGTATATGATTAACACCGAAGTGATACGTTAATTGTAAATTCTAGGCTTAATAACTAATGTAAGAAATGTAGTATAACCTATTAGACCTGTAACACTCATTGTCCTGTTATTTGCCCATTTAATTACAGAGAGATCAGCCCAACACTGAGCAGGTATGAGTGCAGAATTCTACTTTCATAGCATGGAAATATTTACATTCCATTGTTCAATACTGCTGTCATTTGTGCTTTCAGCTCTTGCTTTAAAGCTCTTCTCAGCAGTAGTTGGAGTCCTTTAACAATGCATCTCTTATGGGCATTGCCCTATGAGGGTGGGTTCACAATGCATTTTTGTTTCTATTTTATATATTTTATACATTTAAACAGGTAAAAAAACTTATACGTAAATGGATGCTGCTGGTTGTCATACAACAGAATCCATTTTCCATTGACTGCATAAAAAAGAAAAATTGCAACGTATATGTTTTTTCACCATACCCAATAATGTTGTTCCCCAAGTTTTTGTATACAGCAAAATTATACATACTTTAAGAGAATCAGTTTAATGGAAACAAAAATGCAATGTAAACCCATCCTTAGTTAGTTCTGAGGGCAATATGATGCTAATGCTATGGTCTTTTCTCCCTTCACTTGCTAATAAAATTAATTTCTTCTCTGCCAGAAAGAACTGCTATTTGCTGAGAACTTTAGAACAGACTCTGAATTTGTCTTAAAAATGCCAGTATCTATGTCATCCAGAATTAGATGTCATGATGTTACATTAAAGAAGCGCTCTGTTTTTTCCCCCCCTATCAGGCATACTAGTCCTACAGTGCCATTTTGTTTTATTCCAGCACAGCCGCATTCATGTGTTTCATTAATGTTAATGAGTCAATTGATTACATGACTTAATGTGTCAAAGCATGTACTGTAGTCAGTTCTGGGTCAGCTGCCATCCTGTGAACTACCGGATGACAAGATAACTGACCCGATCAATCCTGCTAGCTCCCAGACCCTTCACAGCTTACTTTGTATACTGCTACTACTATCTCTATAAGTATCCAGATATATAGGAAAAGAGGAGGGGATCCAGCTCCTTGGCACACCCAGGAGCTGGAAATCCCCTCTTTTCCTTTATTTCACTGTGTTACGGGGAGTGGCTGCTCCCCGCATCCGTGCTCCGGGACTATTACCAGATGCCTACATGAATCTTATGGTGAGCTGATCAAACTCTGTGTTTTCCCATCCAGATATATAGTAGTTATTCACCTATTCGGAGGCTGTATTCACACCTTGCATTTTTTGCTACCTTTCTGTTTTCGCTGTAATTTTCCCAACACCGTGAGAAGAATTATATTTAACCCCAATTATGCAAATTACAGTAAAATGTCATTTTTACTGCAGTTTTGAAAACAGACAAAATGCATTATAAAAGAGTACAAAATACTGTAAATTCAACACATGAACACGGCCTTAAGACTTTAGATCTTTATAAAGCACCTTAATTGTGATATTAGGTTTAAATCCCTTTTTTATCTCATGGCAATATATCTCTAAAAAACACGCACTTTGAATAAGAAAACGCATCAAAAATGCACATAATGTGAACTGACCTCATCCCACTTATGAGTTGGAATTCACCTTGGTAAACTCCACCAACACCTTTACGACAAGCTCCGTAAATGTACAGTGCTGCAGCAAGTAACTTTGCTCACAGCTCCGTACAGTTACAGTGCGGCTATGTAGCGAGCACAGGAGCAGCGCTCACTACATAAGGGGTAAGCTCCAGCTGCCATCAGCAGCCGAGGACTCACTGATAATGGTGGACATCAGCAATCCCGCTGATGTCTACCATTAAACCTATAGTTGTTGTGATCAATGCCAATCATAGCATCTATAGCAAAACATGAAGTTACGGTTGGCTTAACGGACCCCCGCTGTGCAATCACTGGGGTCCGTTAAGGGCAAATGTCTGCCTAAAATTTCTTACGTCCCTCTGGCATGCAGGATTGCCAAGCTTCTTGTGCAGCCTGGAGATCCTGGCTATACAAGAAGATCACCAATAGTACTGACTAGTACATAGCAATCTTATGATCACAATTAAAAGTCCCCTTGGGGGGCTTAAAAAGTGTAATTCCCCAATAACAATATAGAATTTCCCCTTTTCTCATAAACATTTTTTAAACCTATTTATTTTGTAAAAAATAAGTTTAATTTTTTTTTAAAGCAGTGCGATAATAGTAACACATATAAACATAGGTATTATTTTAATCATATTAACCCACAGAATAAAGGAAACATGGCAGTTTTACCGTAAAGTGCACGGAGTAAAAACAACAACCCCAAGTTAGAACTCGAGGAGGGATAAGCAAAATTTTGATTGTCAGTGTCCTTAAATCCGATGTGCCGGGTTCCTGTTGAATGATTTCAGCAGGCATCCAGCTCCGGTCCCCAACCGGCTAGCGGTGGGGACCGGATTTCCCACGGGCGTATGGATACGCCCTGTGTCCTTAAGAACTCGGAATGCAGGGCGTATCCATACGCCCTGTGTCCTGAAGAGGTTAAGGGGTTAATTAGATAATCAGATTCAGTCATAAAACTCCATCCTCTCGCTCCAAAGCCAAAGAAATTATGGAAAATGTAGGCAGTATAAGGCTGGATATCCGCCAGCATAAAGTATGTATGCTGGCATTTCTGAATTCCACTGGCACAATGTCCATGTGTAAACAAGCCTTAGGGAATCATTAAAGGGGTTATCCAGGAATTTAAAAAAACAAAGCTAATTTCTCTCAAAAACATATTTCCGATTGTCTACAAGTTGGGTATGGTTCTGCAGCTCAGTTCCATTCCTGTGGACAGACGTGAACCTGTTTTTGAAAGAAATAGAAAGGTCATCCAGCTCTCCACCGCCGCCTCAGTGCACGGACTCGTGCGGACACCACGAAGACGAACAATAGAAAAGTAGAGGAATGTCCAGCACAAAGCACGATGCAAGATGGAAATTTATTGAAGATACACACAGCAAACAGCAACACGGATCATAGAGTAAAGTGACGCGTTTCAGCAACCTTGGTCGCCTTAGTCATACAATGGTATACTCAGATCAGTTCGGCTCTTATAGTAGGCGGCACCGCCCACCTCACCAGGTGAAAACACCTGAGTGGGACGGGGCGGCGCACACCCACACACAAGGGCCAGACTGACGTCTGCGTTCACACTAAACAAAAAAAGGGGGAGGAAAAGAACACTAAATAGAATGTACATAGCTCACATATGAAATTAGCTGTGAAATATCATAAACGAAAAATAATAATGTACATAATCAAAATATCCAGGGATAGGGACTAACCAACATATATAAAAGACATGATAATAAATCGAAAGTTTAAAACCACATGGTAATATAAACTGTCAGTCACATCCTAGGTGTGCTCAGATTAGTCAGTGTAAAACACAGTATAGAACCAATACCATAATCATTTTTGAGATATCAAAAACAAGTCACTTCAAGTATGGTAAATAATATTAATGTATTAGAAAAAGAAAGAAGGACTTGGTACAAATGTACTAAAAAATATAACATTAAATAAATTAAGATCCAATCCCCTGGATATATCCCACATCCGAAAGCAATAGCCACAGAAATAACAAAAAATAGAAATAGGCTAATATAAATATGATATAAACATTAGCTATCTGTATAGGTGGGTGTGGGACAATCCATAGGAAGATATCTAGGTTCTATAGAAGAAACAAAATGGAGGAAGGGAGAAGGGTCACACACCCAAAGTCTATAACACCACATATAATTGAATATGGTATATGTGAAAAATAAAAACATATATATAAAAACATATATAGTGGTAGATGTAGACCTATGGGAAATGTCAGCCAATGGGACAGGAAGACTAGACCAAGTTGTATGATATACTGTACGGGAAGGGGAATATGAAATAACTATATTATATATTAAGTTATAACAACCCTATACAAGTAGGTTTAGTACGGGGGTAGGGACAAAGGCAGGACATCAAGGAAGTTCGAAAAATAAAACGAACTAACAGGAAGTATATTACATTGTATACCAATCTAATAATATAACATGGTGTCTTGCCTTTTGTTCAAACCCCTAGGAGCCCTAGTATCAAGTTTCAAAATCCAAAACACCTCACGGTCAAGTAACTTTTTTCTATGGTCTCCACCGCGCAAAGGCATAGTCACTTTCTCTATGCCCTGAACATATAAGCTGCGAGTAGATCCAGAATGTTTCTCTGCACAATGTCGACTCACCATGGACACGTGCCGGGAGTTAAAATGGGGGATGTTCGACAGGTGCCTGCGAACTCTCACCTTCAGTGCACCCGTCGTGCATCCCACATATTGGATGTTACATTCCCGGCACGTGATGAGATAAACGACATGGTGTGTGCTACAATTGACAAATTGTGTCATGTTGAATTGTTCACCATTGGATGCTGACACGAAGCTCGTGCTGTTAAGCATAATAGAACAGCAAGTGCATCTGCTATGACCACATCTAAACGAGCCCCGGTGTTGCAACCAATTAGTCTTATGACATCTAGTGTTCAAAAAGAGACTGGGAGACACTTTATTAGATATAGTTTTGGCTTTCTTAGAAATACATCTGAAGCCGCCACTGAATATTTCAGAAAAAGACGGATCACCTGAAATCATAGGAATATATTTCTGTACTATATTGCGGATAGCATGAAAGTCATCACTATACTGGGTCACGAACGTAATGGGGTGATGTCTTTGCATCCCCGCAATGTTGTCATTGGTGGGACAGGACAAACGCTTCCCACCAGATAGAAGTTTTGGGCGATCACGGTCGCGGGCAATATTTATCGCCCGTTGAATGTGCCGATCGTGGTAGCCTCTTGATTTCAAACGAGATGAGATGACTCCGATCTCACGATCAAAGTCCTCCTCTCTAGAACAATTACGTCTCGCACGAATCATCTCACCCACGGGCAAATTTTTTGTCACGTGGGTGGGGTGGCACGAGTCGGCTCGTAGGATAGAGTTCACATCGGTCTCCTTCCTATATGTGGACGTCACTATCTTTCCGGTGATAATATCACCAGTCAGATAGAGGTCCAGGAAGGAGACAGTGGGGACATGAGATAATGTAGTAAATTTCAAATTAAGAGCATTATCATTCAAATAATCTGAAAATAAATCAACGGCCGCCACATCCGAATTCCATATAAATATAAGGTCATCGATGTATCGGCCGTAAAATAAAATGGATGAGGAGTGAGGGTTAGTGGGGGCGAAGATAGTCTCTCTCTCCCACCAACACATATAAATGTTGGCGAGAGAGGGGGAGAACTTCGCCCCCATCGACGCCCCAGTCGTTTGTAAAAAGAAATGTTGGTCAAATTTGAAAAAATTATGTGTTAGTAAAAACTCTACCACTAAGATAACATATTCGCAGAGATCAGCCGAATACTGCGAATATGTTTTCAGAAACCAATTCAAAGCCGGTCTGACTAATGCGTGAGGTATAACTGAATAAAGGGAGGTGACATCAGCAGTTATCCATATATAATTATCTTGCCAGGTTATATCCTCACACATAGTCAAAATATGTCCGGTATCTTTGATATATCCCGGAATTTGACCGATCAGAGGTTGAAGCAGGTTATCAACCCATGAGCACATTCTTTCATTAAGGGAAGATATCCCTGCCACAATAGGTCTCATAGGTGGGGGAAATACACCCTTGTGGATCTTGGGGAGCGAATGGAATATGGCAATCGTAGGGTGTTTGATTTTAATATATTCAGCTTGACGCTGGTCAATGAATCCATTGGCTACCCCAAGATCCACAAGGTTATCCAAAATGAGTCTAAAGAAACTGGTGGGGTCACCAGATAATACTTTGTAGGTGGTAGTATCTTGCAACATAATCATATTCAATTTGTGATAAAGTCCTTTGTCAAGGACTACAACTGCCCCCCCTTTGTCAGCTTGCCGGACGATAATATCGTCCGACTTGCTGAGGTGGTCAAGCGCTACCTTTTCCTGGGGGGATAGATTACCAGCTAATTTGCAATTTTTCCTTTTGGATAGCATCAACAACTCCCGTTCCACCACTTCTTGAAAGTGATCAAGGACGGGAGTCCTTGACATTATCGGATAAAAATCCGGGTTGGACACAGCAAATTCAGGTACCCCATCAGTGTAAGACATATTGTACAGTTGTTGTAACTCAGAGGCAATACATTGATCACTAAAAGTGTATGTATGTTGGTTGACATTAGACCTAGGAGGGAACGTACTAATATCTGTAACATAGTTATCAGACGTGACCACATTTTCATGCAAATTACTTGTATTGAAATCACTATTTGTATCGGCATCAACATAGCTATCAGACATATTATGAAAGTGCTTCTTGATCGTAATGTCTCTCACTAACTTGTTAATGTCCAACAGAGTGTTGAATAAGTTGAAACGACAAGAAGGTGCAAAGGTAAGTCCTTTTGAGAGAACACTCAGTTCATAAGAAGATAGTATCTTTGCCGATAGGTTGAAAACGGGTATTGAGCTCACCTCCTCCTGTAAGACCGCAGGCTTCTTCTTGGACGACCGGTGCTTCCTCCCCGCTCGGCGTTTTTTGATGACGTAGAGCGACTCACCGATACCTGGGATGACGTGGGTAACGGGGAGGAGGAAGCTGCCGGAGTGACAGGTCCAGAGGCGTTGGTCTGATCTCCGGAATCTATAGAGTCGCCATCCGTGCATGTAAAACTGACTCTAGAGTCCTTAGCAGAAACAGGATTCTTATTCTTAGAGGTATGCTTGCGCCCGCGACTCTTTTTTAGGATGGATTTAGGGATGGGTCTGTTATCCATTGTTGGCCACTGGTAAACTGTACTGGTTTGATAATCCTGCAGATCCCTCATGAACTTTTTCTGTTTGATCTCTGTGATGGTTGACTCAGCTTTAGCGATATTTTCTTTAATTTTACTGTCTTGCTCCATGAAAGCGGGGTGATTTTCATATTGTTGTAATGACAGTTGCAATTTTGTAATATTCTCATCAGCTTCCAACAGAGCTTGTTCTTCATATGCAATAATTAACTTCATAAATTTAAGTGATGATTCTGTCATAAGTTGTTCCCAATCAGCTTTGAACTGCTCCCCAAACACAGTGGTAGGAAACTTTCTAAGTCGTAGTCCTCTAGGAACCATGTTATTTTCAACGTATTTTTTGAGGGTGGAAACATCCCACCAAATACGGGTCTCCTTGGTAAGAGCCCTCTCCAATTCCTCCATTAAAATCTTAAGATCCACTGTTGCTTTCGTACCTGTGTCTTGCATGTTGAACATCAGAGACATCTTTGCAATGCGTGCTTGGCGGTCGTCATCCACGGGTTTCAGGCAGGCACTTGTAGCCATTTTCGCTCCTGAACACGTATCTCCGGGATAATATGGTGGGTGCACGGATAGTCCGGTAGATTGTAGAAATAGAAAGGTCTATTTAGTGTTCTTTTCCTCCCCCTTTTTTTGTTTAGTGTGAACGCAGACGTCAGTCTGGCCCTTGTGTGTGGGTGTGCGCCGCCCCGTCCCACTCAGGTGTTTTCACCTGGTGAGGTGGGCGGTGCCGCCTACTATAAGAGCCGAACTGATCTGAGTATACCATTGTATGACTAAGGCGACCAAGGTTGCTGAAACGCGTCACTTTACTCTATGATCCGTGTTGCTGTTTGCTGTGTGTATCTTCAATAAATTTCCATCTTGCATCGTGCTTTGTGCTGGACATTCCTCTACTTTTCTATTGTTCGTCTTCGTGGTGTCCGCACGAGTCCGTGCACTGAGGCGGCGGTGGAGAGCTGGATGACCTTTCTATTTCTACAATCTACCGGACTATCCGTGCACCCACCATATTATCCCGGAGATACGTGTTCAGGAGCGAAAATGGCTACAAGTGCCTGCCTGAAACCCGTGGATGACGACCGCCAAGCACGCATTGCAAAGATGTCTCTGATGTTCAACATGCAAGACACAGGTACGAAAGCAACAGTGGATCTTAAGATTTTAATGGAGGAATTGGAGAGGGCTCTTACCAAGGAGACCCGTATTTGGTGGGATGTTTCCACCCTCAAAAAATACGTTGAAAATAACATGGTTCCTAGAGGACTACGACTTAGAAAGTTTCCTACCACTGTGTTTGGGGAGCAGTTCAAAGCTGATTGGGAACAACTTATGACAGAATCATCACTTAAATTTATGAAGTTAATTATTGCATATGAAGAACAAGCTCTGTTGGAAGCTGATGAGAATATTACAAAATTGCAACTGTCATTACAACAATATGAAAATCACCCCGCTTTCATGGAGCAAGACAGTAAAATTAAAGAAAATATCGCTAAAGCTGAGTCAACCATCACAGAGATCAAACAGAAAAAGTTCATGAGGGATCTGCAGGATTATCAAACCAGTACAGTTTACCAGTGGCCAACAATGGATAACAGACCCATCCCTAAATCCATCCTAAAAAAGAGTCGCGGGCGCAAGCATACCTCTAAGAATAAGAATCCTGTTTCTGCTAAGGACTCTAGAGTCAGTTTTACATGCACGGATGGCGACTCTATAGATTCCGGAGATCAGACCAACGCCTCTGGACCTGTCACTCCGGCAGCTTCCTCCTCCCCGTTACCCACGTCATCCCAGGTATCGGTGAGTCGCTCTACGTCATCAAAAAACGCCGAGCGGGGAGGAAGCACCGGTCGTCCAAGAAGAAGCCCGCGGTCTTACAGGAGGAGGTGAGCTCAATACCCGTTTTCAACCTATCGGCAAAGATACTATCTTCTTATGAACTGAGTGTTCTCTCAAAAGGACTTACCTTTGCACCTTCTTGTCGTTTCAACTTATTCAACACTCTGTTGGACATTAACAAGTTAGTGAGAGACATTACGATCAAGAAGCACTTTCATAATATGTCTGATAGCTATGTTGATGCCGATACAAATAGTGATTTCAATACAAGTAATTTGCATGAAAATGTGGTCACGTCTGATAACTATGTTACAGATATTAGTACGTTCCCTCCCAGGTCTAATGTCAACCAACATACATACACTTTTAGTGATCAATGTATTGCCTCTGAGTTACAACAACTGTACAATATGTCTTACACTGATGGGGTACCTGAATTTGCTGTGTCCAACCCGGATTTTTATCCGATAATGTCAAGGACTCCCGTCCTTGATCACTTTCAAGAAGTGGTGGAACGGGAGTTGTTGATGCTATCCAAAAGGAAAAATTGCAAATTAGCTGGTAATCTATCCCCCCAGGAAAAGGTAGCGCTTGACCACCTCAGCAAGTCGGACGATATTATCGTCCGGCAAGCTGACAAAGGGGGGGCAGTTGTAGTCCTTGACAAAGGACTTTATCACAAATTGAATATGATTATGTTGCAAGATACTACCACCTACAAAGTATTATCTGGTGACCCCACCAGTTTCTTTAGACTCATTTTGGATAACCTTGTGGATCTTGGGGTAGCCAATGGATTCATTGACCAGCGTCAAGCTGAATATATTAAAATCAAACACCCTACGATTGCCATATTCCATTCGCTCCCCAAGATCCACAAGGGTGTATTTCCCCCACCTATGAGACCTATTGTGGCAGGGATATCTTCCCTTAATGAAAGAATGTGCTCATGGGTTGATAACCTGCTTCAACCTCTGATCGGTCAAATTCCGGGATATATCAAAGATACCGGACATATTTTGACTATGTGTGAGGATATAACCTGGCAAGATAATTATATATGGATAACTGCTGATGTCACCTCCCTTTATTCAGTTATACCTCACGCATTAGTCAGACCGGCTTTGAATTGGTTTCTGAAAACATATTCGCAGTATTCGGCTGATCTCTGCGAATATGTTATCTTAGTGGTAGAGTTTTTACTAACACATAATTTTTTCAAATTTGACCAACATTTCTTTTTACAAACGACTGGGGCGTCGATGGGGGCGAAGTTCTCCCCCTCTCTCGCCAACATTTATATGTGTTGGTGGGAGAGAGAGACTATCTTCGCCCCCACTAACCCTCACTCCTCATCCATTTTATTTTACGGCCGATACATCGATGACCTTATATTTATATGGAATTCGGATGTGGCGGCCGTTGATTTATTTTCAGATTATTTGAATGATAATGCTCTTAATTTGAAATTTACTACATTATCTCATGTCCCCACTGTCTCCTTCCTGGACCTCTATCTGACTGGTGATATTATCACCGGAAAGATAGTGACGTCCACATATAGGAAGGAGACCGATGTGAACTCTATCCTACGAGCCGACTCGTGCCACCCCACCCACGTGACAAAAAATTTGCCCGTGGGTGAGATGATTCGTGCGAGACGTAATTGTTCTAGAGAGGAGGACTTTGATCGTGAGATCGGAGTCATCTCATCTCGTTTGAAATCAAGAGGCTACCACGATCGGCACATTCAACGGGCGATAAATATTGCCCGCGACCGTGATCGCCCAAAACTTCTATCTGGTGGGAAGCGTTTGTCCTGTCCCACCAATGACAACATTGCGGGGATGCAAAGACATCACCCCATTACGTTCGTGACCCAGTATAGTGATGACTTTCATGCTATCCGCAATATAGTACAGAAATATATTCCTATGATTTCAGGTGATCCGTCTTTTTCTGAAATATTCAGTGGCGGCTTCAGATGTATTTCTAAGAAAGCCAAAACTATATCTAATAAAGTGTCTCCCAGTCTCTTTTTGAACACTAGATGTCATAAGACTAATTGGTTGCAACACCGGGGCTCGTTTAGATGTGGTCATAGCAGATGCACTTGCTGTTCTATTATGCTTAACAGCACGAGCTTCGTGTCAGCATCCAATGGTGAACAATTCAACATGACACAATTTGTCAATTGTAGCACACACCATGTCGTTTATCTCATCACGTGCCGGGAATGTAACATCCAATATGTGGGATGCACGACGGGTGCACTGAAGGTGAGAGTTCGCAGGCACCTGTCGGACATCCCCCATTTTAACTCCCGGCACGTGTCCATGGTGAGTCGACATTGTGCAGAGAAACATTCTGGATCTACTCGCAGCTTATATGTTCAGGGCATAGAGAAAGTGACTATGCCTTTGCGCGGTGGAGACCATAGAAAAAAGTTACTTGACCGTGAGGTGTTTTGGATTTTGAAACTTGATACTAGGGCTCCTAGGGGTTTGAACAAAAGGCAAGACACCATGTTATATTATTAGATTGGTATACAATGTAATATACTTCCTGTTAGTTCGTTTTATTTTTCGAACTTCCTTGATGTCCTGCCTTTGTCCCTACCCCCGTACTAAACCTACTTGTATAGGGTTGTTATAACTTAATATATAATATAGTTATTTCATATTCCCCTTCCCGTACAGTATATCATACAACTTGGTCTAGTCTTCCTGTCCCATTGGCTGACATTTCCCATAGGTCTACATCTACCACTATATATGTTTTTATATATATGTTTTTATTTTTCACATATACCATATTCAATTATATGTGGTGTTATAGACTTTGGGTGTGTGACCCTTCTCCCTTCCTCCATTTTGTTTCTTCTATAGAACCTAGATATCTTCCTATGGATTGTCCCACACCCACCTATACAGATAGCTAATGTTTATATCATATTTATATTAGCCTATTTCTATTTTTTGTTATTTCTGTGGCTATTGCTTTCGGATGTGGGATATATCCAGGGGATTGGATCTTAATTTATTTAATGTTATATTTTTTAGTACATTTGTACCAAGTCCTTCTTTCTTTTTCTAATACATTAATATTATTTACCATACTTGAAGTGACTTGTTTTTGATATCTCAAAAATGATTATGGTATTGGTTCTATACTGTGTTTTACACTGACTAATCTGAGCACACCTAGGATGTGACTGACAGTTTATATTACCATGTGGTTTTAAACTTTCGATTTATTATCATGTCTTTTATATATGTTGGTTAGTCCCTATCCCTGGAAATTTTGATTATGTACATTATTATTTTTCGTTTATGATATTTCACAGCTAATTTCATATGTGAGCTATGTACATTCTATTTAGTGTTCTTTTCCTCCCCCTTTTTTTGTTTAGTGTGAACGCAGACGTCAGTCTGGCCCTTGTGTGTGGGTGTGCGCCGCCCCGTCCCACTCAGGTGTTTTCACCTGGTGAGGTGGGCGGTGCCGCCTACTATAAGAGCCGAACTGATCTGAGTATACCATTGTATGACTAAGGCGACCAAGGTTGCTGAAACGCGTCACTTTACTCTATGATCCGTGTTGCTGTTTGCTGTGTGTATCTTCAATAAATTTCCATCTTGCATCGTGCTTTGTGCTGGACATTCCTCTACTTTTCTATTGTTTTTGAAAGACATCAGATCTGTTTTTCTATTCCTGGATAACCCCTTTAAAGGGGTACTCCGGTGGAAAACTTTATTTATTTATTTATTTATTTTTTATCAACTGGTGCTAGAAAGTTAAACAGATTTCTGAATTACTTCTATTAAAAAATCTTAATCCTTCAGTACTTATTAGCTGCTGAATACTACAGAGGAAATTCTTTTCTTTTTGGAACACAGAGCTCTTTGCTGACATCACCGGCACAGTGCTCTCTGCTGACATCTCTGTCCATTTTAGGAACTGTCCAGAGCAGCATATGTTTTCTATGGGGATTTTCTCCTACTCTGGACAGAGATGTCAGCAGAGAGCACTGTGCTCGTGATGTCAGCAGAGAGCTCTGTGTTCCAAAAAGAAAAGAATTTCCTCTGTAGTATTCAGCAGCTAATAAGTACTTCTGGCTCTGGCGGCGTCCTGAGCTGTCGCTGTGCGCCGGGTCACTGACGGTGACATCGCGTTGAGGATGTCACTCTTCATTGTGCAGCGCACAGCAACAGCGCAGGATGCCGCAGGAGCCAGAAATAGTGCGGACCCCGGGAACAGGTAATTATAATTAAATTCCCAGGCCGGTGAGTCTGTTCATGGTGAAGGCCAGGCCGGTGACTGGGGACAGCATACTCCGGTGTCCTGGTACAGCATGCTCCGGCCGCAGGGCAGCAGAGTGCAGGGCCGGGGCAGGGCTGCGAAGGGGCGGCTGGGGCTGAACTCACTCAGCAGCTTCTCCATCTCCATTGTGCAAAGCGGCGGGGTTGGACTCAGGACCCCAGGACAGGCAGGGGGAGAGAAGCGGGTGGCAGCGGCGGTGGCGATCTCTGGCCCCGCAAAAGCCGCTGCAGTTCATTGATTGATGTGGGGGGGGGGGGGGATTAAAATGCACGGAATATCGGTATAAGTTATCGGCTATCGGCCTGAGAAAGTTCACAGATTATTGGTATCGGCTCTAAAAAATCAATATCGGTTGATCCCTAATAAAGAGAATGGGGATCCCGTCCCTTTAAAATAACCAGATAAGTAATAGCAGATTTCAGCACCTGTAAACCCACACCCAGAGACCAAGTAGCACAGGACAGTGGCTCCCCCAAATCCAGATGCTCACTTTTCAACACATAGGAAAATGATTTGCATGAAGCGGGCAGTGGGGACAACTGTCCCGAACCAGTCCAGCACAGCCCCAAGCCAGTCCCAATGTACATTGGGAAAGGCTTTTCTGGCATCTAGTGCCAGCAAAATTGGTGAGGTACCAGTCTTGAGACAGTCCAAAATAAGTAATACCTTTTGTATATTAGAAACCAAGTGTTTGGGTTTAATGAATCCCACTGGGAATGACCAATAAGAGAGGACATAGCTTCACTAAGCTGGTCAGCTATCAATCAAAAAATAAGCCTTTAAAGGGGTACTCCGCCCCTAGCATCTTATCCCCTAACCCCCGGGATCTCTGCTGCAGCGCCCCGCTATCATTACTGCACAGAGCAAACTCGCTCTGTGCAAAATGACCGGCGATACAGGGGCCGGAGCATCGGGACATCTCGGCTCCGCCCCCTTTGTGACATCACAGACCACCCCGCAATCCAAGTCTATGGGAGGGGGCTGACTAGAGATGAGCGAAATTACAGTAAATTTGTTTGTTGTGCAAGAGAAGAGAAGTCGCACTCACCCAGTTCGATGCAAGAATCAAATCTTTTTATTTAACACCAGCAGTGGATGACAGGATAAAGAGTCACTGACACGCGGGGAGCGAGGGCACACGCCCTCAGACACGGGGTATACAACAGGAGGCGACTAGTTTCACGTCACGGCACGACGCTTCTTCCGGCCAATAGATATGAGTGAACTTACAGTAAATTCGATTCGTCACGAACTTCTCGGCTCGGCAGTTGATGACTTATCCTGCGTAAATTAGTTCAGCCTTCAGGTGCTCCGGTGGGCTGGAAAAGGTGGATACATTCCTAGGAAAGAGTCTCCTATGACTGTATCCACCTTTTCCAGCCCACCGGAGCACCTGAAAGCTGAACTAATTTATGCAGGAAAAGTCATCAACTGCCGAGCCGAGAAGTTTGTGACGAATTGAATTTACTGTAAGTTCGCTCATCTCTAGTCCTGACCTCATGGTACACTCTTACAGCAGGGTATTGCAAATGAAAGCTTTCCTGCTTTTGGAAAAGGTCAGAGCAGATCCTTCTGAAGGCTCTGCGTTGTGCCACTACTTCCTCAAAAAGCAACACTGGGTTCCCACCTAAAAGCTGGGGATTTTTGCAGTGACTATACGCTCCGAGGAGCTCTTTCCTGAAGATCATCTGTCGGGAGAGACAGCGTTCAGGTGAAGCAGAACTAGTAGACTCCATGGTATCAGTTGTAGGCTCGGATCTATCATGTGCACCCTCTCTACCCTGCAAATATGGCACAGGGTAGTCACTCTTACATAAGTAAAGCACATTAGACACTGTCAACACTTCAAGCAGTTCCACTATACACAGATTATTTCGGCACAACCTTGTGGCAACTTTTCTTGCTTCAGCTCATTTATCACTGCCAGTACCTCATCTCCTGCACAGGAGATAGAGTTCCATGTGTCAACCTGGTGCTGCAGAGGGCAGTGAGAGCCGGCATGCACTTACTCGTGACTTGCCATGGTGGCGCCAGAACATGAAGTGTCTTTGTAAACTTACAAAGTGGTTTATCTTTAACAGATGTAGTTGGTCAACACCTCTTTAACTCTTAATTTAAATGGCCACTGTCAAATATAAAAAAAAATAATGTTTTATGTTGTCTTGGCAAAACGATAGTTATTCAAATATACTTTAAAATAAATTTCACATTTTAATTTAAAAAATACTGCAAAAAATACTGAAAATCCCGCCACTAGGGGTCCCCATACCTCCTGGGACACTGATGAGTACTACAGCAGCATGAGCGTGTCCAAGGGTCATGGACAAGAGATGGCTGATGGACAAGAATGCAGGAGAACACAGCTTGCAGCAACACTGCTGTACACAGAGTTGTACCAAACATGTGCCTCCAGCTGTTGCAAAACTACAACTTCAATCATGCCTGGACAGTCAAAGGCACACAGCTGAAGGCAACACTACTGTAAAAAAGAGTTATCCAATTCACTGTCAGGAACAAAACTCAATGATCCAGCACTTCAAAGTAATTTTGCAGCTTTATTGGATATGGTATCAAATGGCACACAGGTAAAATAGTTCACTCTGGCATCATACGCGTTTCGAGCGCATGCGCACTCTTCAACGGTGAAGAGCACGCAAAACGCATATGCCTTAGTGAACGATTTTACCTGTGTGCTGTTTAAAACTATATCCAATAAAGCTGCAAATTACTTTGAAGTGCTGGATCATCGCTTTTTGTTCCTGATCTTGTTTGCACCAAGCCGGGTGCAGGTCCATGAATATCAGCGTGGGAGGTGAGCTGAACTTTGTACTCATCCAAACACTGTACCTTTAGCTATTCCAAAACTACAAGTCCCAGCATGACAGGACTGCCTAAGGATGACACACATGAATAACACAGGAACATATAGAAAATGTATGCATGAAACACTACTGTACTTTTAGCACTAAACCTTTGCACTGATTTAGTAAGATCTAAGTTATACGCTTGCCATATTGTCATGGGTGGTAGAGTACAGGCAATCTCCAATAATCATTGGGGGAAATTTATCATTGTTGTCTGTTGTAGACGTGAAAGTGCTGACGTGCGTCTAATTGATGACATGGCACAGAGCATATGATAAATTTGTCTGAGCAATACACAGCTAGGGGAAATTACCTCAACACAGTCAATTTTCCTTTCTCTTGAAAGTGGCTGTGATAAGTGCTGCATGTTGCAATATTGTATTGTTGACCCTCTGCTGACCCCTATAACTTTCTTATTTTTGCGCCATGGTCTGTAGATTTTAGCAGTATCACTTTTGCATATATGTGAAGTTTTGGTCACTTTTTTTGCCGTGATTTTTTTACGTTTACACCATTCACTGCATGTGATCATTAACATTTTATTTTAATAGTTCTGACATTTCCGCCCCTGGTGACACCAAATATATTTTTATATTGTATTAAGTTTTTTTGGTAAAATGGGAAATGAGGGTCATTTTTTAAATTTTTTTTAGGGGAGAGGCTTATTCACATTTACTAAAACTCGGGGCGCTGGGAGTTGTAGTTGTGTACATATAGAGGGACTCATGTTAGGGCAGCGTTCCCAAACTATGACTTTCCAGCTGCAAAACTACAACTCCTAGCATGTCTTCAGGGCATGCTGGGAGTTGTAGTTTTGTATTTTTTTTTTTTACACTGCCAAACTTCTTAACCCCGATCCAAAGGATCACGGGAGTCCCCACTGCTGGGGCCCACCCTGAACTCCTGCAGCACCTGGCATTCTGCAGTGGTCGTGATGTCACGGCCATGCCCCTTGTGACATCATGCCACGCCCCCTTCATTCATGTCTATGGGAGGGAGCATGATGGCTGACATGCCCCCTCTCATAGACATGAATTCAGGAGGCGCGGCCGTGACATCACGATCACGGCCTCAGGCTCCGGGCGCTCTGAATAAAATGTTGAGACCCGATGAGATCAATACCTCAGCCCATGTACTACTACCCCCAACGTGGAACAGATTCTGTTCCATGATAGGAGTAGTAGTAGTTCCGCAGAAGTGCAGGAGTCCCGGCTAGCTGCGGAGTAAAGGTGCTGAATCCCTGCAGAATCAGTGTGAACATTTCCGCACGGATTCCGCACAAATCCTGCATCAATTCGGCATCTATTTAACATCTGCAGAATTCTGCACGGAACCAGATTTGGATGCAGAATTCATGCACATGTGCGGATTTTCCGCTGTGTGAACGCGACCTAAAAGTACATTCACACATGCATTATTACAGTATGGAACCGTATTGAAAACTCTATGCATTGACTCTTTATTGAATACCGTATGCCAAACAATGCATCCGGTTGTGTCCGTTTGGTATCCTGTACAATTTTGTCCAGTTTTTTTCCTGTGCCCAAAGCCATAGCCTACCACTGTTTTTGGTCTGGGTGAAAAACCGTATACGTTTTTTTTAACAATGGAGTCAATGGGAACCGTACAGAACCTTATGTGCGTACGGTTCCATCCGGTTTGCACCATACGGTTTTTGACACCGGAAGTTTTTTTCTTGGAATTTCAATCAAACAAGTGAAACTTTATTCATAATGGGGTGAAAAGTTAAAAACGTATACGTTTTTTTAATTAAAAAACTGATGTAACCGGACATCATTTTTTTCAAACCGTATACGGTTTTTAACTGTATACGGTTACAATTTGTGCACACGTTTTGATACAGTTTAGTCCAGTTTTGAGGAATCCGTTTTTCATCAAAAACCTGATACGGGAATTGTATTGCAAAAACGTGGTGTGAACCCAGCCTAAGGTAGGTTCACACGTACAGGATCTGCTGCATATTTTGTGTAGCTGTTTTTTCTGCTACTCATTAACATTAATGGGTAACATAATCAGATGCACAAAATATGCAGCAGATCCTGTACGTGTGAACGTACCTTAATGGTGAATTAAACCACTGTATTAGCTGGGTTTTGTGGCAATTGATAATAAATCTATCTCCCTAGGATTGTAAATGTCTGGTTTTTCTTTAAAGGGGTACTCCACCCCTAGACATCTTATCTCCTATCCAAATGATAGGTGATAAAATATCGCTGGGGACCCCCGCAATATAGCACGCAGCACCCACCTGTTACTGCTTCGGAAGCGCTGGAGGGTCTGGCTCCTGACCCCGGGGACGGAAGATCGTGACGTCACGACTCCGCCCCGTGTGACGTCACGTCCTGCCCCCTCAATGCAAGTCTATGGGAGGGGGCGTGACAGCTGTGTTTTTGGGAATTTCAGTGCAGCAGAGATTTTTTTGTACCCATCTACCTATCTGTGCCTTCACACAATCCTATTTCTGCTCTACTGGTAGTTTTACCCCCTTGTGCCTTGGTTTTTGCTCTGATATGCATTAACAGCTGTGAGACCTATAGACTGGCAGTTGTCATTATTATTATTATTAATAATTCTTTATAAGGTATTAATGCAGCGTGAGGGGGAAAACTTTAATTTTATTTAAGCACCTCACCATAACAAAATGTAAAAAAAAGTGAAAGGGTCTGAAGACTTTCCGAATGCATTGTATGTTCATGTCCTGCTTTGCCTAGAAGAGCTATAAATTAGCAGTGTTGTTTTTTGAAACAACTCAAGGTCTGTAAATATATTAGGTCAGTCATAAAATGTGTCAGCCTCGCACTTGCAGCCATGCTGTCTGTACGGGTGGCATGACTGTGTCATATGTAGTTAGGATAGCATTTTGTGTAATGTTATGAGCCATATTTTCAAAATACAGTCGTTCTGATTCAAATAACTAACCTGAAAAGCTTTTATCTGCGAATAAGGCCTCAGTGTTTCCCCATTTTTGTTTCCTTCTTTAGTTATAGAATGCTTTTTTCTAAAATATCCCTGTCAATTTGGAATGTTAGGAGAGGTGACACTGCTAGTAAAGCACTATGAGCAAGAACCAGCAATCTTGTTTTTCTCATTCCTATGTCTTTTCATGCAGGATGTCTCTGCCGATCAATGCCACACACCTAGAGTTGAACCGTCAAAGTAGTGAGCTTTTTATGGACAATGGTTTCTCTCCTTTGTGCCAGAGGATGGGAGTCATGCTGGCTTTTGACAAGTTTGAAGATTTCACAAGGTATTTCTAGAAGTTGGGCCTAATATTCCTGTTGAAATGTGCATAAAGGTATGAATGGGTATCCTTTTGCTGAGCTGATTTAGTTTGCACTTCATGGCCTTCTTTTTTTTTGCATATGATTTGCTTAAATTTAGTTAGTGTCCTCCTGTTTAAGGAGTACCTAAACTCTATGGCATCTATATGACGTTATAAATTTGCTTAAAGTTTAGGTACACTTTAAAATGTTGGTCTCACAGTAATTGCCAGCAAAATGGAGTTTCAATTCCAAATGATGCAGCTCTGACAGTTATCTCTCATTTGTAGGAATTTCGATGAGGTAATTTCCTGCTTTGCAGACCCTCCTCCCTTGTTCACTGAAGCCCGATCCACTTTTTATGATGAAGAAGACAACAAGGTATGTGCCCTGCCTTTAAAACTTTGTGTACACACGGATAACAATAAATGGGTATTCTAGAAAAAAAATCTCGCCCCTTTGAATGGGGGACACAGGAACCAGGTATTGTGACAAAGTACTTCATGTACACACTAATAACAATGAAAAAAAAAATTGTTTCTCAGCATTTTTATTTGGGGACACAGGAACCAGGTATAGTGACACTAAGTGACTCCTCCTGAGCAGAATGCACCCCCTGGCACTGAACCACTCAGTTTTATCTCTGTGAGTAGAAGGTGGACACAGGTCTGGTTGCTGCAGACCAGTTCTTCCTTTAGTTTTCAGTTATTGTTTTCTATCTAGGGCACAGTGAGTTATATAGACTGACTCCGATCCCTCCCTATGTGACCAGGACACAGCCTATAATATTTATGGGCTGCAAACCCTTACTTGCCCCTGGCCAGCAACTTTACATCATGGCAACAATTCTGCCCAGGACTCCATTAGCCCATGCAGAACCAGTGACATTACCACTTCCCAGTTGGTGTAACTGTGTTACTTGGATCACACTCTTCTGTTACATAATGTTTCCAACACAACACAATACTAGTCACATTACCTGTTCCCAGGCAGTGCAATTGTGTACACTGGCCTTACTCTCTGATGAGTGGTGTAAATGATATTACACAGAGACAGCCACATCACCCATCCCCAGGCAGTGTAATTGTCACACGTCAGTTCTACTCCTTTGTTAAATGGGTAACTCGCATAATATATCACAAGTTACATTGCCTGCTCTCAGAAAGTATACTTACTTGGGTTACTTGAGTCTTAGCCCTCAGCTACATAGGTAGCAGTCCTGAATCCTATCCCTCAATTTCAGGGTGCAAACCACCTGATACAGCACCAGTCACAGTACTCTTTCCAAAGTGGTGTCGCTGAGTTTCCTACTCCTCTGCTCATGGTTTAACTACCTCTCTTTTGAACCAGTCACATTCCATTCCCAGATGGGTCATTGAGTTACCTAGTTCTTAGTCCTCTGCTATGCAGTGTTAAGGACTCAGGCCATATTATTGCATTCCTAGATGATGTACCTGATTCTAGTCCTCTTCTCCTTTGTGGATCTGTCCTGACATAGACCCAATGCTTTTTCGTTTTCCATTGTGACTTCCTCTTATCATTCTTGTTGTCCCTGCCCCCTCCTCTAGGCAGAGTTTAGGACTTATGTTTTAGACCATAATTTGCTGGTGTTTAGTTCTTCATCCCTCTTCACATCAGCACTTGAAGCGGAGGGTAGCCTGGGGCAGAAATAAGCATATGCCTTATAGCTGCTTGTAAAGCAACTACTTTCTTCAAATGTTTCAGACATTGCAGACTTTATATCTCTTCTACCTTTCCATTATGTGTAAGGTTTCACAAGTGGAGGTCCCAATCTAGGGATTTAATTCTCAGAAATCTCTCCTGGTTCTGTCATAGGTGATAGGAAAATTAATTACAACTCACCAGTAATCTGATTTACTGGAATCCATGAACGCACCCGTTCTATTCTCACTCTTTATTCTGGTTTGTAAAAAAAAAAAAAAAAAAAATTAGAACATGAGTTGGAGCTGACAGATTCCCTTTAAAGGGGAACTCCGGTGGAAAACATTTTTTTTAAATCAACTGGTGCCAGAAAGTTAAATAGATTTGTAAATTACTTCTATTTAAAAATCGTAATCATTTCAGTACTTATCAGCTGCTGTATGCTCCACAGGTACTTTTCTTTTTGAATTTCTTCTCAGTCTGACCACAGTGCTCTCTGCTGACACCTCTGTCCATGTCAGGAACTGTCCAGAGCTGGAGAGGTTTGCTATGGGGATCTGTTCCTGTTCTGGACAGTTCCTGAAACATACAGAGGTGTCAGCAGAGAGAACTGTGGTCAGACAGAAAGGAAATTCAAAAAGAAAAGAACTTCCTGTTGCACATACAGCAGCTTATAAGTACTGGAGGGGTTAGGATTTTTAAATAGAAGTAATTTACAAATCTGTTTATCTTTCTGGCACCAGTTGATTTGAAAAAAAGGGAGTACAGTCCCCTTGCCTGAGCTGTTTTTTTTACAGAATTTAGCGATATGTTTTACAACAAGCCACAAGGACATAGGCAAAATAGACTGGAGGCGACCATATTCACTTCTGTGGAGGAGTTTTCTTGGTATTATGTATAGATATCTGTGTGCAGATATCATGGTGTAGGTAGGAGAGAAGGCTAAGCTCTTAGAATCACCTGTTGTGAATGACCTGATCTCATCTCATCTATACACTGGAGTCACCTTTCACTCTAATCCTGTCTGTGATAATAATTAGGAAAATGCTAATCTTTACAGAACAGGATGCATCAGTCTATTTATTAAGCATAGTAGCTGGACTGAAAACAAAAAAATATATGATTATATACTGTAATATAGATCGCATAATGGTAAACTAGAAAAAAAAAAAACATCAAAAATTCTTAAAAAATATTTTTAAGATAAAAACTTGATTTCAACAACAGGTCATTTTCTGATGACTCATTTCCTTTTAGGCCATACTGCACAGCCCTAGCGGCACATAAATAGTTACTGTCTCAAGGTAAAACTTTTGACATGTTGCCCACACATGTGAAAAGTTTTTATTCACACTAGGGCTTCGGAGACCCACTGCGCTTGCTAGTTATCAGCCAGGGAAGGGAGCAGCAGCAGAATGCTGCTCACTCCTTGGCTGGCCGACTGTTCCAACCTTTCCAACCTTTTCCAATCCTTAGTTCCTTAAAGGGGTTCTCCGGTGCTTAGACATCTTATGCCCTATCCAAAGGATAGGGGATAAGATGCCTGATCGTGGGAGTCCCGCCGCTGGGGACCCCCGTGACCTTGCACGCGGCACCCCGTTTGTAATCAGTCCCCGGAGCGTGTTCGCTCCGGGACTGATTTCCGGCGACTACAGGGCGGGCGGCATGTGACGTCCTGCCCCCCGTGTGATGTCACGCTCCGCCCCTCAATGCAAGCCTACGGGAGGGGACATGATAGCTGTCACGCCCCCTCCCGTAGGCTTGCATTTAGGGGCGGAGCGTGACATCACACAGGGGCAGGGGCGTGACGTCACACGCCGCCCGCCCTGTAGTCACCGGTAATCAGTCCCGGAGCGAACACACTCCGGGGACTGATTACAAACGGTGTGCCGCGTGCAAGATCACGGGGGTGCCCAGCGGCGGGACTCCCGCGATCAGGCATCTTATCCCCTATCCTCTGGATAGGGGATAAGATGTCTAAGCACCGGAGAACCCCTTTAATTCCAACCAAGTCATTATGCAGACTGATTGACCAGCCATGTAGTGAGTAGCATGCCAGCTGATAACTAGCGATCACAGTGGGTTTCAGGAATGAAACCTGGTGCAATCAAATGGTTTAACGTGTGTTGGCAACATGTCAAAAGTTTTTACTGAAGACAGTAACCCTTTTAGAATTCAAATATGTCAAAATGATTAAATTGTAGCACTTTTGTACATTTGTGTCTTTTAGAGCATCCGTGAAGAACCTATCCACATTCTAAATGTGGCCATAAGGTCTGCAGATCAAATGGAGGACGAGGAGTTGGTGACAATGTTTAGAACTTTCTCCCAGTCAAAGGTGTGTACTGTAATATCTATCATATACCTATAGTTTCTGTAGAATGTCTTGCTGATTAAGGCCTCAAATTATGATAAATTATTTTAATAACATAAGTCTGTTAATTCTTTTATGGGGGGTATTCCAGTGTTTGCTTAAAACAATATGCTGCTGGGGTGAGGGGGAAATAGAAAAGGCATATTTACCTAGCCCCAGTCCCCCGAAACTCCGATTCACCTCTGTCTGGTCCCCTGATTTTCTTTCGAGCCGAGTGTTTGGTGCACCTTTACAAATTTCTGTGGAATACCCCTTTAATTTAGTTTGCCAGTTTGTCATTAACCACTATTCTGTTTCTCCAGAAAAACATCTTGGTGGACTATGGTCTTCGGAGAATTACCTTCTTAATAGCCCAGCAGGTTGGTAACTACGCTATTACTGTAAAATATTTGTAACCTAGTGATATGCACAAATAGTTCAGCTCAAGAAGAAGGACACTGACTGTTATTTGCATGTCTACCGAGTCAGTTAAACCCTTAAAGCGTACCCGTCAGATCACTCAAAAAAACAAAACTGTTATATGTTGCTCAGTATCTCATCCTGATCATGTACATGTACTTTTTTATGTGTCTGACTGTGACCTACATTTCTCTCAGAATTAGCTTTATTTCTGAAATACCTTAATTTTGTCCACCAGAGGCAGGGGGGGGGGGGGGGGTCCTCACTGTGATAAACACTCCCCCTCCTCACCCTCCCTCTCGTCAGTCCGGTGCTTCCCAACCAGGGTGCCTCCAGCTGTTGCAAAACTACAGCTCCCAGCATGCCCACACATCATTTGGCTGTGCAGGTATGCTGGGAGTTTTAGTTTTGCAACAGCTGGAGGCATATGATTGTAGTCCCCCTTTATTACACACACACACACACTGGCTTCATATATTCTTACACATACACATTAGATAGACACACTGATATACACACACACATACATATATATCCACACACATACGTGCATGGACACTTACTTTTTCGTCTGCAATGCAATGTGTTTCTGCCTCTCTCACACAGCAGACATCAGTGAGAGCCCTGCAGCAGTCTTCCTGCCCCTCCCCCTCCCCTTCTCTTCACATGAGCCTGCAGTGGGGGCAGTTCATTGACTGGCTTTTTCAGTATGAAATACTGAAAATTTTCTAATGAAAGCAATTGCAAAACCTATTGGTTTTGCATGCTTTACAACATATCAAAAGTTTTTATATCTGACAGTGCCTATATAAGGACCCCTTAACCTCCTAAGGACCCAGGGCGTATGGTTACGCCCTCACACCCTGGGCCTTAAGGACCCAGGGCGTATCCATACGCCCTGGCGTTTTCCGGTCTCTGCCGCGCATGGCAGAGATTGGAACTGGATGCCTGCTGAAATCCTTCAGCAGGCATCCAGGGCAAACGCCGAGGGGGGCCATGTAGGCCCCCCATGTCGGCGATCGCCGCAAATCGCAAGGGAAATCGCCCTTGCGATCTGCGGCGATACCGGGCTGATCGGGTCTCTGGGACCCGACCGCCCGGTAATTTCGCATGATCCCGGCTGTCACAGACAGCCAGGACCATGCTGAAGTATAGGAGCGAGGTGGCAAGCCGGCCACCTCCTCCTATACCCTGCAATCTGTCGGTTAGTTAACCGACCAATCGCAGGAGGGGGGGGCGGTTACTTCCTCCCGTCCTGCCCGGCCCCTGAAAGTCCGGAGAGGACGGGAGGAAGACCGGAGGATGCGGGAGTGCTGGGGCCCGGCCCCGGTACTTACCTCGTCCCTGAAGACCCGGATCCCGACGGCGGCGACAGGTGAGTTGATCTTCAGCCGCGGTCGGGCCCTTTACAGCAATGCACGTCGCCGTAAAGCGACATGCATTGCTGTAATGGGATCCTGTAAACTACAACTCCCAGCATGCCCAGACAGCCCTTGGCGTCTGGGCATGCTGGGAGTTGCAGTTTTGCAAGATCTGGAGGTCCACAGTTTGGAGACCACTGTGCCCTTCCAGATGTTGCAAAACTACACATCCTCAGCATGCCCTTACTGTCCAGGCATGCTGGGAGTTGTAGTTCTGTAACATCTGTCCCTTCAGATGTTGCAGAACTACAACTCCCAGCATGCCTGGACAGTTTTGGCATACTGGGAGTTGTAGTTTTGCAACATCTGGAAGGGTTGGGAACCACTGTATTAGTGGTCTGCAAACTGTAGTCCTCCAGATGTTGCAAAACTACAACTCCAAGCATGCTGGGAGTTGTAGTTCGGCAACATCTGGCTCTAAAGATGTTGCCGAACTACTACTCCCAGCATGCTTGAGAATGCTGAGAGTTGTGGTTTTGCAACAAATGGAGGCACACTGGTTGGGAAACATTGTCTGTTTCCTAACTCAGTGTTTCCCAACCCGTGTGCCTCCAGCTGTTGCAAAACTATAACTACCAGCATGCACTGATAGACTGTGCATGCTGGGAGTTGTAGTTTTGCAACAGCTGGAGGTCCCCCCCCTGTGAATGTACAGGATACATTCACATGGGCAGGGGGCTTACAGTGAGTATCAGGCTGCAAGTTTGCGATGCAGCAAATTTTGCGCGGCAGCTCAAACTCGCTGTAACCCCCCGCCCATGTGACTGTACCCTAAAAACACTACACTACACTACACTAACACAAAATAAAATAAAAAGTAAAAAACACTACATATGCACATACCCCTACACAGCCCCCCTCCCCTCCCCAATAAAAATGAAAAACGTCTGGTACGCCACTGTTTCCAAAATGGAGCCTCCAGCTGTTGCAAAACAACAACTCCCAGTATTGCTGGACAGCCGTTGACTGTCCAAGCATGCTGGGAGTTTTGCAACAGCTGGAGGCACCCTGTTTGGGAATCACTGGCGTAGAATACCCCTATGTCCACCCCTATGCAAATCCCTAATTTAGGCCTCAAATGCGCATGGCGCTCTCACTTTGGAGCCCTGTCATATTTCAAGGCAACAGTTTAGGGTCACATATGGGGTATCGCCGTACTCGGGAGAAATTGCCTAACAAATTTTCACCCCTTATGAAAATGTGAAGTTGGGGTCTACACCAGCATGTTAGTGTAAAAAAATACATTTTTTACACTAACATGCTGGTGTTGCCCTATACTTTTCATTTTGACAAGAGGTAAAAGGGAAAAAAGCCCCCCAAAATTTGTAATGCAATTTCTCCCGACTACGGAGATACCCCATATGTGGGCGCAAAGTGCTCTGGGGGCGCACAACAAGGCCCAGAAGGGAGAGTGCACCATGTACATTTGAGGTGATTTGCACAGGGGTGGCTGATTGTTACAGCGGTTTTGACAAACGCAAAAAAAACGAAACCCCACATGTGACCCCATTTCGGAAACTGCACCCCTCACGGAATGTAATGAGGGGTGCAGTGAGAATTTACACCCCACAGGTGTCTGACAGATCTTTGGAACAGTGGGCTGTGCAAATTAAAAATGTTGTACAGACCACTGTTCCAAATATCTGACAGACACCAGTGGGGGTAAATGCTCACTGTACCCCTTGTTACGTTCCTCAAGGGGTCTAGTTTCCAAAATGGTATGCCATGTGGGGGTTATTTTGCTGTCCTGGCACCATAGGGGCTTCCTAAATGCGACATGCCCCCCCCGAGCAAAATTTGCTCTCAAAAAGCCAAATATGACTCCTTCTCTTCTGAGCATTGTAGTTCGCTCGTAGTGCACTTCAGGTCAACTTATGGGGTACCTCCATACTCAGAAGAGATGGGGTTTCAAATTTTGTGGGGTATTTTTTGCTATTAACCCTTGCAAAAATTTGAAATTTGGGGGGAAACACTCATTTTAATGAAATTTTTTTTTTACGTATGCAAAAGTCGTGAAACCCGTGTGGGGTATTAAGGCTCACTTTATTCCTTGTTACGTTCCTCAAGGGGTCTAGTTTCCAAAATGGTATGCCATGTGGGTATTTTTTGCTGTCCTGGCACCATAGGGGCTTCCTATATGGGACATGCCCCCGAGCAAAATTTGCTCTCAAAAAGCCAAATATGACTCCTTCTCTTCTGAGCATTGTAGTTCGCCCGTAGTGCACTTCAGGTCAACTTATGGGGTACCTCCATACTCAGAAGAGATGGGGTTACAAATTTTGGGGGGTATTTTCTGCTATTAACCCTTGCAAAAATGTGAAATTTGGGGGGAATCACACATTTTAGTGAAATTTTATTTTATTTTTTTACATATGCAAAAGTCGTGAAACACATGTGGGGTATTAAGGCTCACTTAATTCCTTGTTACGTTCCTCAAGGGGTCTTGTTTCCAAAATGGTATGGCATGTGTTTTTTTTTTTGCTGTTCTGGCACCATAGGGGCTTCCTAAATGCAACATGCCCCCCAAAAACCATTTCAGAAAAACGTACTCTCCAAAATCCCCTTGTCACTCCTTCGGTTCTGAGCCCTCTACTGCGCCCACCGAACACTTTATATAGACATATGAGGTATGTGCTTACTCGAGAGAAATTGGGCTACAAATATAAGTATACATTTTCTCCATTTACCCCTCGTAAAAATTCAAAAATTGGGTCTACAAGAACATGCGAGTGTAAAAAATGAAGATTGTGAATTTTCTCCTTCACTTTCCTGCTATTCCTGTGAAACACCTAAAGGGTTAAAAGGCTGACCGAATATCATTTTGTATACTTTGGGGGTGTGCAGTTTTTATAATGGGGTAATTCGTGGGGTATTTCTAAGATGAAGACCCTTCAAATCCACTTCAAACCTGAACTGGTCCCTGAAAAATAATGAGTTTGGAAATTTTGTGAAAAACTTGAAAATTGCTGCTGAACTTTGAAGCCCTCTGGTGTCTTCCAAAAGTAAAAACTTGTCAATTTTATGATGCAAACATAAAGTAGACATATTGTATATGTGAAAAAAAAATTAAAATATTTTGAATATCCATTTTCCTTACAAACACAGAGCTTCAAAGTTAGAAAAATGCTAAATTTTCAAATTTTTCATAAAATTTTCACATTTTTCACCAAGAAAGGATGCAAGTTACAAATTTTTTTTACCACTATGTTAAAGTAGAATATGTCACGAAAAAACAGTCTCGGAATCAGAATGATAACTAAAAGCATTCCAGAGTTATTAATGTTTAAAGTGACAGTGGTCAGATGTTCAAAAAATGGCCGGGTCCTAAAGTGTAAAATGGCTGGGTCCTTAAGAGGTTAAGCCCATTTTCACCCTAAGGACTCGGGAACGGGGGCATACCTGTATGCCCTGTGTCTTTACCAGGTTAAGGACATGTATGTTATCTAATGAGAGACGTATGTCAACATATCTTTCAGCCACATTTGCACAAAGCAGGGATTTGGTTAGTCATGTGAGATACCATGGATATAGTCTCAATGAAATACAAAGGAGAGTCTGTGTTTAAGTAAGCTGGAGAAACGTGGGCATCTCATCATGTTCATGCCATTTGTGACCAAATTTATAAGCAGTTTGGCTGAGAGCGTGGCTCTTAACCCCTTGGGGATGGAGCCCATTTTGACCCTAAGGATGGGAGCATTTTTTGCAAACCTGACATATTCTACTTTATGTTAGTGGTAAATTGTCGTTGATACTTGCTACATTTCTTGGTGAAAAATTCCAAAATTTCAGGAAAAATTTTAACATTTAAAATTTTTCTAACTTTGAAACTCTTTGCTTGTAAGGAAAATGGACATTCCAATTAAATTATATATTGGTTCACATATACAATATGTCTACTTTATAATTGCATCATAAAGTTGAGATGTTTTTACTTTTTTAAGACATTAGAGGGCTTAAAAGTATAGCAGCAATTTTCCAATTTTTCACAAATATTTCAAAATCTGAAATTTTCAGGGACCAGTTCAGTTTTGAAGTTAATTTGAGGGTCTTTATGTTAGAAATCTTTATGTAATTCAATTTCTTTCGAGTAAGAAAATACCTCATATGTGGATGTAAAGTGCTCTGCAAGCACACTACAGGGCTCTGAAGGGAAGGAGCAACAATGGGATTTTGGAGAGTGAATTTTGCTGAAATTGTTTTTGGGGGCATGTCGCATTTAGGAAGCCCCCATTGTGCCAGAGCAGCACAAATAAAAACCACATGGCACACTATTTTGGAAACTACACAGCTCAAGGAACGTAACAAGGGGTATAGTGAGCCTTAATACCCCACAGGTGATTGACGAACTTTCGTTAAAGTAGGACGTGAAAATGAAAAATGTTTTTTTTTAATACTAAAATACTGGTGTTACCCCAAATTTTCATTTTTGCAAGGTGTAATAGGAGAAAAAGACCCCAAAAATTTTTAACACCATTTCTCCTGAGTAAGGAAATACCCCATATGTGGATGTAAAGTGCTCGGCGGGCGCACTACAATGCTCAGAAGAGAAGGAGCGCCATTGAGCTTTTGGAGAGAGAATTTGGTTGCAATAGAAGTTGGGGGCCATGTGTGTTTACAAAGCCCCCGTGCTGCCAAAACAGTGGATCCCCCACATGTGACCCCATTTTGGAAACTACACCTCTCACGGAATGTAATAAGGGGTGTAGTGAGCATTTACACCCCACTGGCGTTTGACAGACCTTTGTGCAATAAAAGACTGCAAATAAAAATAAAAATTTTCATTTTTACGGACGACTGTTCAAAAAAAAAATCTGTCAGACACCTGTGGGGTGTAAATGCTCACTGCACCCCTTATTACATTCCATGAGGGGTGTAGTTTCCAAAATGGGGTCACTTGTGGGGGGGGGGGTCCACTGTTCTGGCACCATGGGGGCTTTGTAAACGCACATGGCCTTCAATTCCAGCCAAATTCTCTCTCCAAAAAAACTGAAGAAATGGGGTTACAAATTTTGTGGGGCTTTTTCATCTATTACCCCTTGTGAAAATCAAAAGTTTGGGGTAACAGCAGCATTTCAAGTGAAAAAAATCGAATTATTCATTTTCACGTCCAAATTTTATGAAAATTTGTCAAAGATCTGTGGGGTGTTTAGGATCACTGTACCCCTTGTTACATTCCTTGAGGGGTGTACTTTCCCAAATTGGGTAACATGTGGGTTTTTTCGTTACTGCGTTCATGTCAGAACATCTGTAACTATCAGCCACCACTGTGCAAATCACTAATTTAGGCCTCAAATGTATATGGTGCGCTTTCACTCCTGAGCCTTGTTGTGTACCTGAAGAACATTTTACATCCACATATGGGGTATTTCCATACTCAGGAGAAATTGCGTTACAAATTTTAGGGGTCTTTTTCCTCCTTTCACCTCTTATGAAAATGAAAAGTATGGGGCAACAACACCAGCACGTTAGTGTAAATTTTTTTATTTTTTTACACTAACATGCTGGTGTAGCCCCTAACTTTTCCTTTTCATAAGGGATAAAAGTAGAAAAAGACCCCCAAAATCTGTAACCCAATTTCTCTCGAATATGGAGATACCACATATGTGGCTCTAAACTGTTGCCTTGAAATACGACAGGGCTTTGAAATGAGAGAGCGCCATGCGCATTTAAGGCCTAAATTAGGGTTTTGCATATTGATGGACTTTTTTTTTATTGGGAAAGGGGGGAGCAGTGTAAGGGTGTGTGTATATTTAGTGTTTTACTCTTTATTTTGTGTTAGAGTAGTGTAGTGTTTTTAGGGTACAGTCACATGGGCAGGAGTTCACAGAAAATTTCCCGCTGGGAGTTTGAGCTGTGGCGGAAAATTTGCCACAGCTCAAACTTGCAGAAGGAAACCCACTGTAAACCCTGCCCGTGTGAATGTACCCTGTACATTCACATGGTGTGGGGAGGATGCCTCCAGCTGTTGCAAAACTGCAACTTCCAGCATCCACTGACAGACCGTGCATGCTGGGAGTTGTAGTTGTGCTAAAGCTGTATGCACACTGGATGGTAACAGACTAACTCAGTGTTTTCCCACCAGGGTGCCTCTAGCTGTTGCAAAACTACAACTCCCAGCATGCACGGTCTGTCAAAGCATACTGGGAGTTGTAGTTTTGTAACAGCTGGAGGCACACGGGTTGGGAAACACTGAGTTAGGAAACAGACTCTAGCTCAGTATTTCCCAACCAATGTGCCTACAGTTGTTGCAAAACCAGCATGCTCTGACAGCCGAAGGGCATGCTGGGAGTTGTAGTTATTCAACAAATGACTTGTGGTCATTTTCATCTTAAAGGGTGTATTCACGTGTACAGTATCCTACACATATTTGATAAGCAGGATTTGAAGCTGTGTTCAGTCATTTCATTTACATTGAAATATGCAGCATAAAATCTGCATCTTCAAATCCTGCACATAGAGTAAGTACATTCACATCCGTGGTTGTTAAGGGGTTAATGGGTAAGAAGCAGCAGCGAAATACACCCTAAGGGTAGGGTCACTTGTGCGGTATTTAGCTGCTGCTTCTTACCCATTAACCCTTTAACGACCACAGATGTATATGTACGTCCTGGTGCGGCGGTACTTAGCGCACTAGGATGTACATTTACGTCCTGTGTATGACCCCTAGCATCGGAGGGGTGCTTACGTCATACACTGCAGGCCCCGGCTGCTATCAGCAGCCGGGGACCCGCCGGTAATGGCGGGTATCCGCGATCACGCGGATGTCCGCCATTAACCCCTCAGATGCCATGATCAATACTGATCAAGGCATCTGCGGCAATACACATGCTAAAATAGATGATCGGATCTCCCGTAGCGCTGCCACGGGGATCCGATTATCTCTAATGGCGGCCGGAGGTCCCCTCACCTGCTTCTGGCCGTCTCCCGGCGTCTTCTGCTCTGGTCTGAGATTGAGCAGACCAGAACAGAAGATAGCCGATAACACCGATCAGTGCTATGCCCTATGCATAGCACTGAACAGTATTTGCAATCAACTGATTGCTATTGATATAAAAAGCGTTAAAAAAATTAAAAAGTTGAAAAATAAAAAGTGAAAAATCCCCTCCCCCAATAAAAAACGAAAATTGTCCCTTTTTCCCATTTTACCCCGAAAAAAGCATGTACATTTTTTTTTATAAACAAATTTGGTATCGCCGCGTGCGTAAATGTTTGAACTATCAAAATATATTGTTAATGATCCTGTACGGTAAACAGTAAACGTAAAAAAAAATTTTAAGTAAAAAAAATTATGCTTTTTTGTCACATTTTTGTCCAAAAAAAATGAATAAAAAGTGATCTAAAAGTTTTATATATGCAAATGTGGTATCAATAAAATGTACAGATGACGGCGCAAAAAAGGAGCCCTCATACTGCCCCATATACAGAAAAATGAAAAAGTTATAGGTGGTCAAAATAGGGCGATTTTATATTAATGATTTTGTACAAAAAGTCTTAGATTTTTTTTAAGCGGTACAAAAATAGAAAAGTATCTAGCCATGGGTATCATTTTAATTGTATTGACCCACAGAATAAAGAACACATGTCATTTTTACCGTAAAGTATACAGTGTGAAAACGAAACCCTCCAAAGTGTGCAAAATAGTGGTTTTCATTTAAATTTCCTCCCTAAAAAAATGGGTTCGCCATACATTTTTTGGTTAAATGAGAGGTTTCATTACAAAGTAAAATGTTCACGTAAAAAACAAGCCCTAATATGGGTCTGTAGATGGAAATATAAAAGAGTTATGGATTTTAGAAGGCGAGGAGGAAAAAACTAAAACGCAAAAATAAAATTGGCCTGGTCCTTAAGGTCAAAATGGGCTTGGTCCTTAAGGGGTTAAAGTCAATACGGTACGTGTAGCCCTACCCTAAAGGGGTATTGCTATCTTGAATGTTTATGGCAGATCCTGTAGATATGGAATAAATGTTAGAGATAGAATACCCATTTTAGCAAACTGAATAAGGGTTAAAAAGTTTGGCTTGAATCAAACAATTTATTACTATTCCATTGTCCCTCTAGGAGTTTTATATAGTATGCATTTTTGGTAGTTTACCAAGTTGATTCATTTGCATTGATTTTTTTTTTGTGTTCTCTTGCAGAGAGAGTTTCCTAAATTCTTCACGTTTAGAGCACGAGATGAGGTTTGACTATTGGACAGTTATTGGACAAATTCCACCTAAAGTGTGCTTTGTGTGTGTCTGTAATGAAATAATTGTTTTGCTCTGCTTAGTTTGCTGAGGATCGAATTTACAGACATTTAGAGCCTGCTCTGGCCTTCCAGCTGGAATTGAATAGAATGAGGAACTTTGACCTGACTGCGGTCCCTTGTGCCAACCATAAAATGCACCTCTATCTTGGAGCAGCTAAAGTAGCAGCGGGTATAGAGGTTACTGATTACAGATTCTTCGTCCGTGCCATTATTCGTCATTCTGACCTTGTTACAAAGGTACTGTTTTGTTTTCAGTCATTTATCTTCAAGCTGAGAGATTTTATGTTCTACTAGACATCCTCGAACAGTTGTTTAGCTCATCCTGTAGTTTAATCTCTTTAGATTGCTTTAACAAAGTAAATATTGTCTTAAAAACATGTCAAGATTTTTCTTTCTTTTCTCATTGGCATAAGTAATTATGGTTTTGTTTTTTAGGTATAAAATAAACAGCTGGTTAGATAACCCTATAAATTCTAAATTAGTAAAATTAATGGGACTCTGGTATATTAAAGAATATTTGTCATGAAGAAACATTGGGGGAAATGTAATCAAAATCTGTGCCAAAGAAAAGTTGACCAATTGCCCAGAGCAGCAGAAATTGGTCAACTTTTCCTCTTGCATATGTTTTGAAAAATCTCCCCCATTATTGTTTGAATCTTTCTTTTTTTCAGGAAGCTTCTTTTGAGTACTTACAAAATGAAGGCGAGCGTCTGCTGCTTGAGGCTATGGATGAACTAGAAGTTGCTTTCAATAATACCAGTGTCCGCACTGACTGCAATCATATCTTCCTGAACTTTGTTCCCACTGTCATCATGGACCCTTCAAAGGTATTACATGAACGAATGGGTGCTCACCCTAAGAGTACTACAAAGTGGTCAAGGGGTGCTACTAAAGTATTTCAAAGTAGCATATTTTAACTATATAGTTTGGTGTTTTTCTATTCATCTTTGTTGTTGGACCTTCAAAGGTCTGATGTATTTTTTATGTATTTGATAATAAATTAACTAGAAATATCTGATAACAAAAAACAAATTCAGCAGTGGTTATGTTTTTATCACTGTTTAGTGTCAAATGCATTTTTGTGTTATATACTTTTTTTCTCTAAAGAAAACAATCATCTGTGAGACATGGATTGTATAAGTGCACTTTAACCAGATCTGCCTGTTTTAAAAGAGGGAAATGTGAGGTTCCTGCTGTATTTGAATGCTGTGAGAAGGTGAAAGGGATAATAGTGGACTGTCGATATGTGTCACCAAGGCTCCTGGCCTTGGTGAAGTAAGAGCAGGTATTTATTCAGTGTCAGTGCTGCGATGCAGACTGACACTGTGGCCGTAGAATGGCTGGAAGGCCAATCCGGGACGGCTCTTACTGGGAATGGTCAACTGTAGGGTGGGGGCCATTCCCCACAATCCAGGCCGTCTTTTGTTGGCCTTAAAGCTAGGCTGCCTCACCAGCTGAGGGGGATTTGCTAGTTGCAGCTCACACTGCCAGAGAGAGCTGAGTGTGGAGTTCTTCCCTGAGAGTTTGGAAGCTGGTCAGTAGACTGTCTGGAGGCGTGGAAAAGACTTGCTTGATGCCACATGGCACGGACTGAGGTGTGAACAAACATCTAATGAATACAGGTGGACTTTTGTTACGTTTTCCTTTGTTCTGCATTTAAAGACTGTTTGCTGTTTGCCAACTGTGAATAAAACACTGATCTTTAAGTTGAAAAGTCCTGTTTCCATGCCTCTATACCGCAACCGCACCTGTCTGCAAGAACAAGTAATCACAATGCCCTTATTCATTTTTCTTCTTCTAAGAGTTTAATACGTCTATTTTTTTTAAAGTCATCTTAGATATTGTGTTTTGATAAGGTTATATTTTAGATTAGTCTGGTATGCAAAGAAAGCATGCTATGTTAGATTTTATCTTCTGTCATTCATTAGATTGAGGAGTCCGTTCGCTCCATGGTTATGAGATATGGAAGTCGTTTGTGGAAGCTACGAGTTCTTCAAGCTGAAGTGAAGATCAACATCAGGTTATCCCCTACAGGCAAAGCCATCCCTATCCGTCTCTTTCTTACCAATGAGTCTGGCTACTATTTGGATATGAGCCTTTATAAAGAGGTGACAGAGCCCAGCACTGGACAGGTCAGTTATAATCTGTGTCCTTTAGCAAGGCTTCGGTTGAGTAGCTGTTGTCATGATCTTATAAAGGTTTGTTTATTGAAAGTGTTCTGGGGACACACAAGTGCATAAACTTTATTGACACAGTGATAGCGAAGATGTTCAACCCATGACAGCTCTTTTTTTGGAAATGTTATTTTTAAAACCTTTCTTCTTTAGTTTTCTTTTTATTAGTTTAAAATGTTTCATTGCAGATTACTGCTGTTGTTTGTTTTTTATCAGATCATGTTTAATTCATATGGTGATAAGCATGGACTTATGCATGGAATGCTGATCAATACTCCCTATGTAACCAAGGACCTGTTACAATCTAAGAGATTCCAAGCACAGTCACTAGGGACCACATATGTCTATGATTTCCCTGAGATGTTCAGACAGGTAAGATTTTGGTATCATTGCAGGACACGAAGCTGCATCTTTGAATTGTGTCATTGAGCAAAAGTCGAAATCTCTGTCATTCCAGTAACTTGTGACTTTTGTTTTCCTGCTTGTTACTAGTTATATTTAGTTTTCTGTTCTCTTGTTGCAGGCTTTGTTTAAACTGTGGGGACCAGGTGAACCTCATTCCTCAGATGTTCTCACCTATACAGAGTTGGTTCTTGACAGCCAGGATCAGTTGGTTCAGCTGAACAGATTACCAGGTGGAAATGAGGTAATTAAAAAAAAAAAAAAAAACTGACTGAAATATATAGTTATTTATTATCTGTTTAAGTCTGAGGTCAGCCACAAACATTAGAGAGCTGTCGGAATTCAGTACTGGTTTGGTGCTTTGCAGTGGCCATTGTTGCTGTGGATCTTTGTCTGGGGGCTTGGTCGGGCAACAGTGGTGCTGCCAGGCCGCTGAGTCATTCCCCCTGTGGGCTTGGTGTTGCAGCGGCAATGGTCGCTGCTCAGCGCTATGCCAGTATTAGTTTAGGGCCCCACTCTTATCAGTTGACCTTGACGTGATGAGTGGGCTTGCACATTTTGATCAAAAGCAAGTAGATCATAGTACAAGTTGTGGATGTGTGGCTATGGTCTGTGTGTCTGTCTGCGAGTTACATTATAGAATTGTCTGCCTAACAAATTTGTCTGAAAGTTTACTCTCTCATCCCTTCTCATTATAAACATGCATGCCTCACGTAAGAGCATATTGACAAAGGATCAGAGAAATGCCAGAATGTAACATCAATATCAACAGGTTAAGTAAAATTTCTTCTAATGTCAAAGGCCAGTTTAAGGATACTGCTGGTCCAGGACAGTCTCCTGGTAAAGTGTTTTTTTTTGAAGAAAGTGTTTTGTTGAGAAATAAAGCCTGCAGGAGCAAACTTTCATTTAGTACTAAATGGGTAACCCAACTAATTAGGTTGCACCATCTTTAAATAAAATCTACATTCTCAATTTAACACCTTATAAAATTAAATGACAATGGCTATTTCTCGGTCGCCTTATTGGGGAACACAGAGACCACTGGTATTATGCTGCTGTCCACTAGGAGGCTGACACTAGGCAAAAAAAGAAGTCTGCTCCTCCCAGCAGGATATACCCACTCTGCGCCCTCCAGTGGCTGAACATTGTATGCACTGTATTCTCTCCTGTGTTAGGCGCCCCTCTAGTGGCCACACATTGTTATTACAGGTGCATATTTTTTTCTATGGCCCTTTTCCTGCTCCTGTCGCTTTAGCAGTTTGGAGTATCTCCCTCCGACCCCCTGTTCGGTTCTGTGGCCGGGGGTTGTCTAGGACTCGCATACCCCCCCCCCCTCCCCGCCTTGAGGGCATTTTGATCGCTTCTCGGCTTTTCGGCTAAGATCAGGTGTCGTATCTTTTCTTATCAGTTTAATATCTGATACGTACCCTATCTGGGGACCATATATTAAATAAAGTGTGGTCTGCAGCCATGTGCTTTCCTAGCCCCTGTTTTTCTGAGCGATGGTTTCGGGCCCTGGCCCGTTTTCCGTGGTGACCTGATGGTCATTTTACTGGGGTATGGAATTTTGTCAGTGGTCCAGACCTTGGGATAGGTATCGGCATGGCTCGTCATGCTACTCTTATCATTCCTTGGGGAATTCCAGGAAACCTGACAGCACCTGTTATTTTCTTCACCACCGGACAGGTCTGCTGTGCCTGAAGTTTCGTTCTCCCCTCTACCTGTGCGATGTACCTGAATGGGGTGACATGGCGCGGGAGTCTCTGCAGCTTCCATAGACTAGTCCAGTGTAAACTGGTGAGCGTGCCATCTGCCACAGCTGCTGTTCCGGCACTCCACTTTGAGGGAGAGTAGACTGTTGTACACTGGACCCTCTACGACTCCTAGAGAGTACGTGATGCCTGCCGCATCCGTGGCTCCAGTTCCGGTACCCCACTTTGTGTGAGTGGACCGATGTAGAATGGACCTTCTACGAAGCCCATGGACAGCGTGTTGTATACCACATTCGCGTTTGCAGTTCCAGCACTCCACTGTAAGTGAGAGTTGACTGATGTGCAATGGACCCTCTACGACTCCTAGGGTGTATGTGATGCCTGCCACATCTGCGGCTGCAGTTCCAGTACCCCACCATACGTGTGAGTGACTGATGTAAGATGAACACTCTGCAAAGCCCATGGATGGCGTGATGTTTACCACATCCGCTTTTGCAGTTACGGCACTCCACTGTAAGTGGGAGTTGCGACGTACAATGGACCCTCTACGACTCCTAGGGAATACTTGACACCTGCTGCATGCGCGGCTGTGGTTCCGGTTTCCCCCTATACGTGTGAGTTGACCAATTCTGATGGACCCTCTGCGACGCCCATAGACAGCCCGATGTCTGTCACATCCGCACTGGCAGTTCTGGTACCCCACTGCATGTGGGAGTTGCTGATGGGGTGATCCTGTGTGTGCTGAGCACTCTTTCGCATCCAGGGGAGCATTTGGTCTGCCGCACTGCAGCTGAGATTCCGATCCCCCACTACCTGTGGGAGTTGTCCCATAACTGTCCCTCTAGGTGCAATGTACCACCTTCGCCAGCAGCAGCGACCACTTTATCGCTGCCATGTGTGATTTCCCATGGGTGTACAGTGGTGTCTGCTCTTGTCCTGGACGTAAGCCTGTGCCTCTTTCGCGGCGGCGGTTCTAGTATCCTGCTACTGTTACGAGGGGCTCTGTAGAGTGTCCCTGTGTATTCTCTGGGCTCTGGACAGTAAGGGCATCCTTTTACCTCCTTCCTTTTGTGAAATATCAGTGGTTTTCTAGGGACAGTATTTTGTGGACTACCTGCTGTGACTCTCACAACCAGCGTACTCCCCCCTTTTTATAGAAAGGGCAGGTTTGTGAAGTACCTGCATGGGTCACTGCAGCCTTTTCTCTTCCACCTTCCAAGGGGGGAGTCGTTCGCATTCATTAGTGGAGTGACGGTGTATCCAGGTTAAGGTATAGTGGATTCCGACTCTGGCTAGTTCAGGGTTCACATTTCCCTTTCCAGAAAGTAGCTACTCTACTGCTCCGGCTGGTTCTTCCATCACCTTTTTCTTGATGGCATGGGTATTAGTGGTCTTGCTACCTATTTCTATTGCCTACTATACGATGCCTGCTATTCATCATGCAGTCATTGTTCACACCCTGGCTTATGGGCAGGTTTCGTAGGTGGCCTACTTTTTCTCCTGTGGTCATTGCATTTCTTCTCTTCTGAGCGATCTTCTATATCCCTCCATCTTGTTGACCCCTTCCGTTACCAACCTCGGGGTGGCTTGGTGGGCTGCCGACTATCCGGATTTCAGCCATTCCGCTTCTCCTTCCTACAGGGAGTTTTGCAGGCATGGCACTGTTCCTCGTCCTCCAGCTTCCTTGTATTGGATGGTTTATTTTGTTGGTGGCGGAGCATTGGTACTGCCATGCGGGAGGCCTGGGTTCCCCTTTCGGCCTCGGCAGCACCGCTCTTCTCTTATTCTTCCTATCCCTGCCAACATCTTCCCACCTCTGGCAGAGTGCTGCTGGATTGGCTTAGTTGCGGCTGTTGCTCTCCTGGCGTTCACATTGCCTTCCACGCTGCTGGGATGGTTTCTGCCTTCCCCAACCAGTTTTTTTCTGCGTGGGGTGTTGGCGATCCTGGAGTGGTTTCTACTCTAGTTACCCTGACCCTCATGTGGCACTCTCCTTCAGGGTAACTTGCTTAGATGACATCCGGGCAGTCCTTGTGCGGTTTCTCGATGCGGCATGTCCATCCTCTTTTGGGGTGGTTGTCAGTTGTTACGTGACTGGACGACAGTCTGGTGGGCGACCTCCTGCGCCTAGATCATGTCTTCTGTTTATGCGCCTTATTGCTTTGGCTGGACTGACACCAGAGCTGTGTGTCAGTCTCCCTCTCTGTGCCTTGCCTTCCGGGCTGTGTCTCCTTGGAGACATCCAGTCCGTTCTGACCGCTGGGATCCGATGCTTGTTCGGCCTTGTCTAGCCTCAGCTTATTCCCGGATCTAGAACCCTCTGGTTCTCGTGACGACTGTTCCAGGGTTTCCTGACAGTTCTAACCTCCTTACCGGCCTGTTTATCTCTCATCGTCTCCTTCCGGGGTGAACGGACCTTGTGGCCGAGGGCCCTTCTGTCCTCCTGGTTACCTCTGTCTGGCATTTTGCACCTAGATGGACGTTGTCCTCTCATCGCCCTCAATTTTCGTCGCCCTTCCAGGCGAAACTGTGTGCTCTTTGATTTCCCCTTCCACCCGGTCCCTTGGCAGCATGGCCTTAGGACTGTGGCTCGGTGTCCGAGCGGTCAGCAATGTTCTTCTGCCATAGTCTTCTTCTGGGCTGGGTTGCTCTGCGTTCCGGCCTGGACATGGATCTTGTTTGTCTCTCTCTTCTGCTTTTCCGGCGGCTTCTAGTTAAACCTTCTGCGCTTTGTCTTTTCTTCGGAGGTGGTTTCGCTTTCTCCGGCCAGGGGGTGTCTGGCCAGCAGGCATCCAAGGCAACTGTTTCTTGTCGCATTTGGTTGGAGGTTGGGCCTCCGTCCTTGCTTGGTTCCTTCCTTTTCGGGTCCTAGCTCTCCCCTCATGTTTTGTGGGGGTTTCCAGATGGTGGGTTTCCTGCTTCCTCCTGGACCTCTTCCACGTTCCTGTGCAAATGGGTATATTTCTCTGGACTGCTCTTCCCTTCTCTGACGGTTGTTTTTCCCACCCCAGGGACTGCTTTGGGACATCCCATGGTCTCTGTGTTCCCCAATAAGGTGACCGAGAAAAGGAGATTTTTTTTTTGTACTCCCCGTAAAATCTCTTTCTCGTAGCCTTCATACGGGAACGCAGCACCCATCCATTTATGGTTCCTGGTCAGGTTGTTTTGTTGCCTGTTGTTACTTTTGATGTCCTTTGGACAAATTTCCTTTGTTGTTTGGCTTCTCCTACTGCTTTGTTACACAACTGATTAGCTCAGTGCCTGTAGGCGGGTATAGCCTGCTGGGAGGAGCCAACTTCTTTTTTTGCCTAGTGTCAGCCACATAGTGGACAGCAGCATAATACCCATGGACTCTGTGTTCCCCAATGAAGGCTAAGAGAAAGAGATTTTACGGTGAGTACAAAAAATCTTTTTCTGATTTTTAACAGGATTACATTTTTTTTGTATTTTATATTTTGCCTATAATGCACAAAAAGAAAGTAATATAAAGAAACCACAGCCGCATATTTAGCAACCAGTGAAAATCTGAAAATGTCTAGTTATATTACTACTGTGTTGTATTGTGTGAAGTAATCTATCTCACTCTGTTTTAGGTTGGAATGGTCGCTTTCAGGATGAAGCTGAAGACTCCTGAATATCCAAAAGGTCGTGATATTATTGTAATCCTCAATGATATCACTTACAAAATTGGTTCCTTCGGCCCACAGGAAGATATGCTCTTTCTGCGAGCTTCAGAGCTTGCTAGGAAGGAAGGGATTCCTCGAATTTATATTGCCGCTAACAGTGGTGCCCGGATAGGATTGGCAGAGGAACTCAGACACATGTTTCACGTAGCTTGGATTGATCCATCTGACCCTTACAAAGTGAGTTTAAGGAATATACATAGGGGAAGATTTATCAAAACTTGTGCAGAGGAAAAGTTGGCCAGTTGCCCATAGTAACAAATCTGCTTACTTCCTTTATTTTTAAAAGGCCTTTGAAAAATAAAAGAAGCAATCTGATTGGTTGATATGAACAACTGGTCAACTTTTCCTCTGCACAAGTTTTGATAAATCCAGGGATAAGTTTTAGATCGCTGGGGCTGGCTCTCCCCAGTAACGGGGCCTGTCGATCCCCACATGAAGTGGCGGCCAACACGTTCCTCGTGTTCTATGTTTATTTTTCATCTAGTATTTAAGTCAAAGCATAAATGACTTTTCAGTCATCTAGAAAGTGGTCCAATAAACTGCTTCCCTTCATCAAAATATTGGGATTTTCACTTTCCAGGGCTTCAAGTATTTGTATTTGACGCCACAAGACTACACACGGATTAGCTCTCTGAACTCTGTTCACTGCGAGCATGTGGAAGATGAAGGTGAATCCAGGTACTTATGTAATATTTATTGAATCTTACTGTTCATTTAGTCTTTTCTGACTCAGGAGACCCATGCATTGTTTCACTCCACAGGTATGTGCTGACTGATATAATTGGAAAAGAGGAAGGAATTGGAGTAGAAAATCTTAGAGGATCAGGAACAATTGCTGGAGAGTCATCACTTGCATATGATGAAATTGTAACTATCAGCATGGTATGTGCATTCATCCCTATTTATCTTTGGTATAAACAGTTAGACCTGGAGATCACATTTTCTTTGATTTAAAACAATATAAAAGTATTCCTGTGAATATATTTAAAAAAAATGTTGACATGGTGTCTTAGTGCTGAGACTCCCTCTGATCAGAGAAGGAACAAGAATAAGTGATCTGTAGCACGCTTTACTCTCTGACTTTCAGCAATCTTTGTCTTGTAGGTCCATTCAAGGTCTTTGGGGCTGCAAGACAGATGACTGAGAGCTGGGAAGTAATTATTCTCCTGATCAGGAGGGGTCTCTGCACTGAAACCCCAACTGATCAAAACTTTTGATATGTCTCTATGACATGTGAAAAGATTATTTTTTTTTTTTTAATGACAGGTACACTTTGACACCTGTGTACATGTGACATACATGTATGTTGCCAGTCCGCTAAAGGATTATGAACTCAGGAGCCGAGCTTACTTCAAAGCCATTGGGAATCAGCAGCCAGGACTCACTGCTCATGTGTCTGACATTAACCCTTTAGACGCCTTGATCAAAGTTGATTATAGCGTCTAAAAGTGCCAAAATGTATTTCTGGTTAGCTCAGTATGCTAGTCAGCTGAGAAGACTGACAGAGGTCCCTTACTGTGCACCATACCTTTCAATCGGTGCTCCAACTGTGCAGGCAGCCTGTACAAGTGGAGCTCCAATAACACTGATCAATGCTGTGCTATAGCATTGTTCAGTGTTTTCAATCAAATGATTGCTGGTAATGGTTCCCTATGGATTGCAGGTAATAGTTCCCTGAGTTCAGAGATGTCCAAACTATAACAAAAAAAAATTCATATACCAGATTTTTTTTTATAAAAAGCAATTGTCCCATCGAAATAAACAGGGTACAGCTAAAAACTAGAGATCTAGGTGCCAAAAACGAGCCCCCTTATACAGACAAATAATAGCGTTATAGCAATTTTAAGCATACAGATAAAAAAAAAATAATACTTTTAGAAGTAGTAAAAAAAAATAAAAAAACATAAAAATTGGGTATCGTTGGATAAAGATAATGGGAGAGATTTATCAAAACCTGTGCAGAGTAAAAGTTGACCAGTTGCTCAAAGCAACCAATCAGATTGCTTTTTTATTTTATTTATTTTTATAAATGCCACAGATTTTTTTTAAAGCAATCTTTATTGATTGCTGTGGACAAATTTTCCTCTGCACAAGTATTGTTAAATAATCCCCCCAAATGTGTAATTGTTACCAAAAAGTACACACTGCGCAAAACAGATACCCTCAAAAGTCGCAAAAATTATTATTTTTTTTTTCATATTGCCTCACAAATATAAATATATATATATATATATATATAAAACAAAGTAGAAGCGGCACTCCAAAATATCAATAAAGCGTGGATTTATTCACACATCTGTGCAGAAAGCGACGTTTCGGCTCGACAATAGAGCCTTTCTCAAGCATAACAAGCAGTGTACATTAGTGTCCATATATAGGCCCTCTAATCACACAAGTGAATGAGGGGGGTGTGGCCAACACAACAATCAAAACAATCTATAAAGTTACTCAATAAAACCGCAATCGGTTGTATATAAATGTGTTAACATATAATCATATAATGTCATATACAGTGCAATCAAATTATACACACAATCCAGTGCTAAAGGCGAGTACCGTGTAGCAAAATCTATAAAGTTCATCTGAGGTCCGGTTCCAGAGGCGGCGCTCACCTGTTGACAACAGCGCAGGCATCCAATCAAAATCGTCTCTAGCTGAAGTATGCTGTGTTTGTACACAAAGCGAGTGCGCAGGTGCCGATTCACCGCATTCGGTCGCCGCCGGAAGTCGTCACCAGTCACGAGGTTAACAGACGTAGTATCAACAGGAAGTATCCATATTTTGATGGCGCATATGTGAATTCATGTGCGCATGCGTAGACGCGCAACAGGGTCATAAGTCCTCAGCCGCCATAACCAGTACTGGCATAACTGTGGGCAATGCCAGTTAACTAAATTATAACACGGGGGATGACCATACTATTCTCACAAAAGCGGCAAGGTTTTTTCCATTAAACAAAGATAAATTGTTAAGATAAATTGTACAAATATCACACATTGTATATGGTTTTCGGTCATGGCTTATTAGGTGGGGGTCTGTCCTATGGACAGAAAACCAGTTTCGTAGGCATTGAAGTCTGACAGATTCTTATCGGATCTACCCCCTATGCGCAGGGGCGAAGTTATGGCCACCATGTTCTAGTCCCGCATCCAGGACTTTTGAATCTATTGTGGCACCTTAACCATTCGTCCAATTCTCTCATGTCAGGACTGCCATCTGGATCATGCATTACCCCTACAAGCCGCTCCCTAATACAATGTAATGAATTAAACCAATACTCCTTGCCAAATACCTACATAAGGTCATCCCACATGCTATACATAAATAAATCTTTAAAACAAAAAAATATAGAGAAACTTCCTTTAGTACCCTATTTTCAAGGCAGGATCCATACGAAGGTCACAGGTGAGACGCCGTCTTGCTTCCGGACCGTGATGAGGAGTATCTAAAGTATAGAATATAAAGGCATAGTGTAAGTAAAACATATTTTACAAAAAAATAAAAATACAATATCATAGTAAATACAACTTACTACGGATTAGCCAACACACATATATATATATATATATATATATATATATATATATATATAATGTTTTCCGTTTCACCATAGATTTTGTGGTAAAATAATGAGTAATGTCATTACAAAGTACAGTTGGTCCCGTATAAAGTAAGCACTTATATGGGTCTGTAGGTGAAAAATTATGGCTTTTAAATAATGTTTGGTTTACATGTGTGTCTGCCCAGTTAATTATATCTTTTCCTTTTATGCACAGATGTTGACTTTTGGTAAAACCTTCATTCTTTGCTTTAATTAAGGTCACGTGTCGTGCAATTGGGATAGGAGCCTATTTGGTAAGACTAGGTCAGCGTGTTATTCAAGTAGAGAATTCCCATATTATTCTGACTGGTGCAGGTGCCCTGAACAAGGTAAGGAAATGGTTTATTCTCTAGATCTTGCGCATATGTGTTTCTTTTAAGAAAACCTGTATTTACAATATTTTGTTTGAATCTATTGAAAAAAATTTTTTGCAAAATAACAGAACAAATTGCAAACACAGATTGCTATTGTGTAACCATTTCAGTTTTCGATATGCAGATTGAATGAGTGCAGGAAGGCTTAAGCATCGTAGAGGAAAAACAACAGTTGAGGAAAAACAACATGCCTTATGAATAATAAAGTAAATCCAATAACAGTACTGTATCTACTTATAAGAATGGTATGAGAATCCTTGAAACAAAGTATAAACAAGACAGAGAAAGGAAAAGAAAGAACTGATGGTACCTATAGGCTTAATGACGAGAATATCAGATCCAGGTCACACAGTGATACAGGCTTATCTATTGAGAGCACATGGATGCCAAGTATTTGAGATTATTATAAGCCCGAGCTCTTTACCAAATATGCGATAATTGAAGCAAAGAGGCAAGTTCAGACATAGATGGAGGCCATATGGACTTCCAGTGTCCGGTAATAACCAATTTAGCTAAGATTAATATTCTGCACATAAGAATTCTGGAATTTGGGTGAACCCCAAATCCCTATCAATAACAAGGCCAATAATGGTGTTAAAAGAAGGGCACAGGAATTTTTGTAAAACTCCCTCTACTTCAGACCGGAACAATGTCAATATCGGGTATGACCATAGAGTATGAGAGACAATTGCTGGTTCTGCACACTGTCTCTAAGGCTAAGTTTCTACTTCTTTTTATTTTTTGGGAAAACGCCAAGAAAAATGCATGGCGTTTTTTCGGCCAAAAAACGCTGTGGCCAGATGTTAGCTGTAAATCAATGAGAAATCGCAAAATTCTTATTCCACTTGGTTTTTCACTTTGGCGTTTTTTAAATCCTTTTGGCGTTTTTTCACTCTTTTTTGGCGTTTCTCAGCTCCTTGGCAGTTTTCCAAAATCGCAGCATGTTGAGCCACTGGCGATTTTTCTCCCTTAGAAGTCTATGGGAGTGAAAAAAACGCTAAGAAAAACGATATGTGGTTTTTAACTTTGGCGTTTTTGCAGGCTTTTTTTATTCTTTTTTGGACTTTAGCGATCCAAAAAAGTGATGGACATACCTTTTTTAATAAAATTTTGTAAGGTACCATTAAAAATAAAATGCTCGATATGCAGAAAAAAATGGAAACACAAAAAGGAAGCGCAACAATGTGCCGTAAAAGTTTACAGATATAACGACGATAAAGAGGTGAAAAAAACTTGCTCACCTTCTGGTGTTGTGCAGTGGGCACAACACCATATCACGCTTGTATCCCATTGCAAAGGGAATAGTGAAAAACAGGGGGTGCAGCTCACACCGTGGCGTCCTGGGATTCCTGGACGTCTGGAAAATGCAAGAGGTGAAGATCCCCGGGGCTCCGGTTCACGTGAAAAAAAGGTGTGTTCGAGCGCTCACTCCTGTAGAATAGCTTGGCTGGGATCGTGGCAGTATGGAAGTAGCCGGACACGGTTGAGGATATAATAACCGGATTTTATTTGGATAGATCACAGATAACGCGTTTCGAGGGGTGGGATCCCCTCTTCGTCAGATCAATGATGTGGCAGATGTGGGAGGCCACTAATTTATGCAAAAAAAGCCCGCAAAATTTAACAGCAATTACCGGGTACACATGGGGGGATGTGTGTACGGCTGCGCATGTGTATATGTGTGCGTGTATATATATATATGTATATATGTGTGGACATATGTGCGTATGTGTGTCTGTTTGGGCATCCGAACACAGAAGACACACACCATATGTGTTTACAGACTAAAAAGATATTTCTCTGTGTGATCACACAGAAAATCTGCAGGACATGCAGAAAATATAAAGTGCCGTCAATTGTGCAGTCCATACGTCTGCCATTGGCCCCCGTAACCTATGACTATGAATATACGTCCAAATAACTCATATAATTTACCTTAAATACGGCTGAATATTATGACATCCCAGAAACATTTTATTAGTTCATGCACCAATTCCCTAACAACAGCATCTATCACTGAAAAAGTAAAACATGGATGGCATATGACAACACCATATCACCCCATGCACAACCAAAATCCTAGCTATGGTTCCTGCTGTCTCCGGAAACCAGATAAATGTCATCAATATACACCACGGCACCACTGCATAGAATATGCTCTATTGCAATGCCGATGCCTGCGTTTGTTAAATCGATCCAGCGGAGGATATGCACTTATACTATGAACTTTTTTGTAATTTGGGACGTTTCCTCCTGAGCACCCGGATGAGAGGTCTCCCATACAGGGGAGGACCACGGTCCCGTTGTGCCTCTATCTTTGAGATGCCGCCGCTTCATGGAGAGCGGCGCTTTGATTTTTCTACTTGCTCTGCTCCCCAAACTGAAAGCCAGGCTAATTGTAGTAATACCTTATTTGATCTGCCACCCAAGCACCATTCATGTTAAATGTAATATGTGTTAAAATTATGTTTTACTTTGGATTTGAGACATCCTCAACACTGTGGAAATTGTATTGCACAGATGCATGTTTGTATTTTAATCTGTACCCGGTAATTGCTGTTAAATTTCGCTGGCTTTTTTTGCATAAATTAGTGGCCTCCCACATCTGCCACATCATTGATCTGACGAAGAGGGGGTCCCACCCCTCAAAACGCGTTATCTGTGATCTATCCAAATAAAATCCGGTTATTATATCCTCAACCGTGTCCGGCTACTTCCATACTGCCACGATCCCAGCCAAGCTATTCTACAGGAGTGAGCGCACGAACACACCTTTTTTTCACGTGAACCGGAGCCCCGGGGATCTTCACCTCTTGCATTAAAAAATAAAAAAGATACAGCAGTGAAGGAAAAAATTGTATCTAACTAAATTTTCCTTTTTTATAACAACATTTTTAATAATTTTTAAAACAGGGATCAATTAATGTGGGCGGGCAGGGACCTAAAAATGTAGCCGACAATAATAAAAATTTAGTGTGTGTGTGTGTTTTTCACTTTTTTTTTCCTTATTTTTTTTACATTTTTTTCGGTAGTACTACTACTCCCAGTATGGAACACACTGTTCCATGATGGGAGTAGTAGTACCTGTACTAACTGACTGATCGCCCCTTGCGATCCTCCTGTATAATGTATAGATGCGGCCGACCGCTCTTCTATGGTCCCCTGCACTGACGTATATATACACCTATTCATATTTCCTGCAGAGAGCTGTGATTGGACAGGGACTTGCCCATTGGCAACACTTTAATAATATGGGTAATTTTTCTCAACAGAAATTTGAGCCTTAAGGGAGGCTAGCTGTTCGGCTGAAAGGCAAGGGAGGGTTAAGTGGCTCAGAAAGTCTTTAATAGCAAGGTGAATTGGTTGTGGGGTGGCTGTCTCTCGTGATAAGTTATAGAAAGCAGAATAATATGGCATTAAGCTATTAGCATCATCTCATTGGTGGTTTCAGTTCCACAATATGGGATTTTGGATTTCATATGTTTGTCTCTCAAGCGTGTCACTAACATTTTACCAACCTTACTGTCAAACGCATAAAATTGAGATCAGAGTTTACCCATTCTTCTAGCATAGTCATCTTAAAATCATTCTAGAATCTTTTGCTCAATAGAGCGGAGCTAAGAGGCCAAGGAGGAAGTGGGTGTTTTGTGTATTCAAATCCTCCACCACTTCTGCTCAAACTGCAAGTAATCTTATAAGGACAGTACATTGCTTTTTAAGAACGTGGCCCAGTTTAATGAAGGATGCCCATATAATTACCTTATAGGCATTCCATAGCTTTGTAGCACTAACTTCAGGGGTAGGGTTAGTGGAAAAATACAGCGATAAGTCCACCAACAATTCAGCTCTATATTTAGGGTGATGCAGTAAAAAGTTGTTACAACCCACAGGTAAGTATAGGGTGGAATGCTACTCTCCTCTATCTTCAAAGTAATGGGATATGGTGAGACCATTTGAATGGTTCAGTAGTGGAGGATTTGACCAAGTCAACAAGTGGCCTATCTACAACAAATTCTCAAATAGCTATTGAACATCTGAGTATATAAAAAATTGCTTACACTGACTGGCGTGGAGAAGTCGCCATGTATCAAATGCATCATCCTGATGAAAAAGCACCTGAACAGACATAGACCAGACTGACTCCTAGTGTGCAAGGAGACATCCACACACAAGTCAGGGACTGCATTAAAGTCAATAGTTAACACTAAATGACCCTGCTCGTATTTATGTTTAAAACTAAAATCTTTCATATAAAGTGCAGCACTGGTTGGCCTTGAATGGGTGCCTAAACTGACACAAAGGTAAACATTACATAATTTTAGACCAAACTAAGGCTGGGTTCACACTACGTTTTTGCCATACTGTTTTCAATCCGTTTTTCTAAAGAAAACCGTATGGCAAAAAAACGGATGGAACAGTATGGAAAAAAGTAAGCCGCATGCGTTTTTAAACAGTATACTGTTTTTAAAAGTGCATATAGTTCCGTCAGTTTTCATAATAAAAAAAACCCATACGTTTTTGAAAATTTTGTCCATTTTTAATGGGAGGGGTCTTGGGTGGGGACTTTAGGATTCAAATGCGCATGTGCAAAGTAAAAACGTATACGTTTTTCCCGTATGGAACCGTATACATGTGCGTTTCCCATTGACGTCCATGTTAAAAAAAAAAAACGTATGCGGTTGCAGTACGGTTTTTAACCTCTTAAGGACCCAGAACGTATGAGTACGTCCTGGGTCACGGTCCTGCGATATAACGCGGGGTCACACGGTGACCCCACATCATATCGCGTCGGGCCCGGCGTCATAGTGAAGCCAGGACCCGCCTCTAATAGCGCGCGGCACTGATCGCGGTGCCGCGCGCTATTAACCCTTTAGCCGCGCGCTCAAAGCTGAGCCACGCGGCTAAAAGTAAAAGTAAAAAGTGCTGGTTCGCTCAGGGAGCTGTTCGGGATCGCCGCGGTATAATCGCGGCATCCCGAACAGCTGTAGCACAGGAGGAAGGTCTCTTACCTTCCTTCCTGCAGTCCGATCGCTGATTGAATGCTTCAAGCCTGAGATCCAGGCTTGAGCATTCAATCACCGAAAACACTGATTGATCCATTCCTATGGAGATGCATCAATCAGTGGTAAAGATCAGTTAATGCAATGTTATAGCCCCCTATAGGAGCTATAATATTGCAATAAAAAAAGTGTAAAAAAATCATTAACCCTTTCAATTATCCCTTCCCCTAATAAAAGTTTGAATCACCCGGCATTTCCAAGAATAAAAAAAACAGTGTAAATAAAAATAAACATATGTGGTATCGCCACGTGCGGAAATGTCCGAATTATAAAAATATACCGCTTTTTAAACAGCACGTTCAATGGCGTACGTGCAAAAAAATTCCAAAGTCCAAAATAGCGCATTTTTGATCACTTTTTATACCACAAAAAAGTGATCAAAAAGTCTGATCAGAACAAAAATGGTACCGCTAAAAACTTCCGATCACTGCGCAAAAAATGAGCCCTCATAGCGCCCTGAACAAAGAAAAATAAAAAAGTTATAGGGGTCAGAATATGACCATTTTAAACGTATAAATTTTCCTGCATGTAGTTATGATTTTTTTCTGAAGTGATACAAAATCAAACCTATATAAGTAGGGTATCATTTTAACCGTATGGACCTACAGAATAAAGATAAGGTATCTTTTTTGCCGAAAAATGTACTGCGTAAAAACGGAAGCCCCCCAAAACTTACAAAATAGTGTTTTTTCATAAATTTTGTCGCACATTGATTTTTTTTCCCGTTTCACCGTAGATTTTTGGGTAAAATGACTAATGTCATTACAAAGTAGAATTAGTGATGCAAAAAATAAGCCATCATATAGAATTTTAGGTGAAAATTTTAAAGAGTTATGATTTTTTAAAGTTAAGGAGGAAAAATTGAAAATGAAAAAATGGAAAAAGCCCGGGTCCTTAAGGGGTTAAACCGGAGACAAAATTGTGGTCAACCACGGTTTTGACTCCTGTTTAAAAACCGTACTGCAACCGCATACGTTTTTTTTTAACATGGACGTCAATGGGAAACGCAAATGTATACGGTTCCATACGGGAAAAACGTATACGTTTTTACTTTGCACATGCGTATTTGAATCCTAAAGTCCCCACCCAAGACCCCTCCCATTAAAAATGGACAAAATTTTCAAAAACGTATGGTTTTTTTTTTTCTATAAAAACTGACGGAACTGTATGCACTTTTAAAAACAGTATACTGTTTAAAAACGCATATGGTTTACTTTTTTCCATACTGTTCCATCCGTTTTTTTGCCATATGGTTTTGTTAAGAAAAACGGATTGAAAACAGTATGGCAAAAATGTAGTGTGAACCCAGCCTAAAACTGCATCAAAAAGAAATTGGCTCCAACCCCAATTTAAGAGCATAAGAGAACAGAGAATGAACTGATGAGCATCCATTATAATCAGGCACTTTGGGGGGGGAGAAATGTCCCTTTTATGCCAAGCAGGGGGGAACTATTAAAGATCAGTCCTGCATCGCTTTTCAGTCTAGACCCGAATGGTGACCACCAACAGCTTTCTAGTCAGGTCACAGATGAGTAGGGGAGGAAGGCAACTACTTTCCCGGGATGTCCACAGGTTCATGCCAAGCCTTCATAGTTGCAATTCCATCTTCCATGGAACGAATTACATGCAACACCTTTTTGCATTGGATTAATAGACAATTAATACTTGATCTGAGAATTCCAAAGAGTCACTGGAGCAAGATTGTGGTATATTTGCACAGTTGCTGCTGGCAGATCATTGAACAGGGAAACCATGCAAAACTGCTCAGGAGTCTCTTGGTGTGAAAGAAGTGTACTCTGGCCTATACATCTCTGGTAATGTCATCATCACCCTTTGTGCACTATTTTTGAGAAAGTCTCTGTCCAGAAATAAGGCTTTCATGAAGTCACATATGTAGTCAGTGAGCTCTTTAGCAGAAACAGACTCAGGGATATCCCTGAATTTTGCATTGTTTTGTCGGGACCTATCTAGGTCCGGGACCTTTAAGCGTAGGTCAAGAAACTCCACTTCCAAATCATTGTGTGCATCAATAAATTAACTGTGGGAAGAGGTCACTTCAGCCATCTTAGATTCAGAGTGCTCTACCCTCGTTTCCAGATCAGATATAGTAGTGCGGATAGGATGAAATGTCTGAGCAATATTAGTATTAATGGACGTGCTCAATAGCTGGAGCATTCGTTTTAAAGTTACCTCAGTCACTGGGATATCTGAGGCAGGAATGGAGTGAAAAAAGTCTTACTATTTGTCAGCCCTCCAGATCTGGGTGGCGGCCTGCTTCACCCCCTAAAGAGTCCATCCTAGGCCGCTGTTTTGAGTTAGGTAGCTGTGATGGGCAGACTGCTGTGGAGAGGCCTGGCCTGCTGCCCATGTGGCTGAAGAAGACAGAACAACACCATCTTGTAAACAGCACCCAGAAAAGGCTAAGAAAGGTTCTATTTGTCACTGAATATGATCGCTGAATGCATGAGCTCAGTGACTTTAAAAACATTCCGCTCCACAGCCAAGCCGCACCCTCGTATTTACAATATTTTTATTATGTTTTTCTTTACAATGATTTTAAAAACCCTTCATAATATTGCTTCCTTTAAAAAAAATGAAGTTTAAAAATGTTTGAATCAATAAAGCAATGAAATACATTTCCGTGCTAGGTTCTTGGGCGTGAAGTATATACCTCTAATAACCAGCTGGGAGGAGTTCAGATCATGTGTAATAATGGAGTGTCTCACACTATGGTCCCTGATGATTTTGAGGGAGTGTATACAATTCTTCAGTGGCTCTCCTATATGCCAAAGGTAAGATTCTTTTGTCACAGATTAAGATCTGTCATATGTTTGCTTGGCACCTTAGCAACCCCAGCAAATATAAAAATATCAGTGCTTAGTCCTCTGGGTGAACACACTACAGGGAAATTATCCATTTGGTCCTTATAAGTTGACAATGACCTGATGGCCCTTAACTAAGGACAGCAGGCTCCAAAGATATGTAGATATCTACTGTATATATCTACCTAGATAGGTATGTATATATACTGTATATAAAAACAATATCCACCCCGGTATAAAGACCAGATTTCCCATTATTTCATCATATGCTATCTATTCTTGCCATATTTTAGACAATCTCCCCTAATACATCTACTTTCATATGTGTGTTTGCCTATATCTGAAGGACAAGCACAGTCCAGTCCCTGTCATCTCGCCTTCTGATCCAACTGACCGTGATATTGAGTTTATTCCAACAAAGGCTCCCTATGATCCCCGCTGGATGCTTGCTGGAAGACCTCATCCCAGTAAGTCTGCAGGATATATTCCTCTTTTCTACATCATTTCCTGATATGTTTTACTGTTAAAGCAACGTCATTTTTTCTGTAGCTGTCAAAGGGACATGGCAGAGGGGTTTCTTTGATCATGGAAGTTTCATGGAGATCATGCAACGCTGGGCACAAACTGTAGTAGTGGGACGGGCAAGGTATGTCCTGTGAAGCAATGCTAATATGATAAATTTTGATTTTAGGTGTGATATGTTGACATCTATGATTTGATTTTTAGATTAGGAGGAATACCATTGGGAGTTATTGCTGTGGAGACCCGGAGCGTAGAGATGGCGGTACCAGCTGATCCAGCAAACCCTGAATCTGAAGCTAAGGTGATTTCAGTTACCATGTGGTTTTGTAAGGTATAGTTTCTCTAGGCGCTTGAACAACACCATGAAGTGAATACGTACCACTTCATAGGCTCTGTGAATAAGTTTACTAATCTTTGTATATTTCTCGTCATATTTAGTAAGTTAAGATACAAAATAAATCTATGTCAGCTCAACTCAATCAGTGCACATATCTGAAGCCCTCTTTTTTTGATGCAACAAATTCTTCAACACCAATAATATTGTAACCAGGACTTGAGTTCCATTTAATTAAAAATGTATTCTTTGTTTTTCTTACTTAAAAGGGGCTATCGAATGCTTAAAGGGAAGAATCACCTGCACCAACCTAAATATACAGGTATATAGTGGAGGTGACCCTGTTTGTTACTCTTCTTACCAGGGAAAATCAGAATAGTCATTCAGAAGATATTCATCTTGTTGCTTCTGAGGTACTCTCCTCTTAACTGCAATGGAGGCAGAGTGCTGTTGTATGTGCAATGCTTTCTCCCACTCGCTTCGGCAATAACTCCACAGAGTTATTGGCTGAAGGGGGTTATCACCGAAACAGGCGGTAGAAAGTGTTGCACTTACAGCAGCATTGCATTTAAAGCATTAGTGAAATTAAAAACAACTCCAGACATGTCAAAAGTTGTTGATCGCACTGCATCTCACACCTGATCATGAGTAATTAGGCCGGGAACTAGGCAGCATTGCGCTTTTCTTCCTGGCTGGTCGAGAGATCTGCACATTTTTCTGCATAGATTTCTATGCAAATAAAATGGAGAGATCTCTGCTTTCCAGGCTAATAACTCACAATTAGGAGTGAGACCCAGTGCGATTAACAACTTTTGGCATGTCTGATTGACATGTCAAAATTAGTTTTAATGAAATGACAGTAATGGTTTAAGAAGAAATTACCATTTTAGCAACAAGATGAATATCTCCTGTATGGCTGCACCGATTTCCATCCTGTAAAAAGCGTTAGAAACAAGATCACCTGCACTTCAGGCTAGTGTGAGTGACCCTGTTGTCAGTTTACCTTTAATAAAAATTAATAGGGTGCTGGGGCAGGGGGGGGGGAAATAGAAAAAAAAAATACCTAGCCACAGTCCTCCGCAGGTCCAGTTCACTTCAGTATGGTCCCCCCACTCTTCTTCTTTCTTTCTGCTTTTGAGACAAGTGCATGTGCAGAACCTGGAGGCTTAGCCAATTACTGGTCGAGACCGGACAACGATGCTGCCAGTGATTGCAGGTTCTGCAATCACCGACAGGTCCTGCATCAAGCACCCATCTTGGAATCAGGAAGAAGAGAGAAGGCCGGGGGACTGATGGGGACCGGGGCTAGGTAAGTTTTTTTTTTTTTTTTTTTTTTTTATATAAACACACTCTTCCCTCCTCAGCACCTTATTAGTTTTTACTAAACACTCGATAACCTCTTTAAAATCCCTATACAGACAGTTGTAAAGCCACACACAGCAAAAGTGTTTTTCGTTTGTTTTTCTCCTGCTAATGCATTCCTGACTTAGCGGTCCTTAATCATGAGTGAGGAAGGTCTGTGATTAAGGACCAATAGACCAATGATTAAGGACCATACTTGTATGTAGCTTTAAATACATTAAAATAGATTATGGGTTTGAGAATGTGATGTTTTTATTTCAGATAATCCAACAGGCTGGACAGGTATGGTTCCCAGATTCAGCATTTAAAACTGCACAAGCCATAAAAGATTTCAACCGTGAGGGGCTGCCTATAATCATCTTTGCCAACTGGAGGGGATTCTCTGGTGGTATGAAAGGTACGATTAAAACACTGGAAGAGGCTAAATGTAACAAAATCTGGAGCCCAGAGCAGTTAACCAATCCACAGCATTAACATGGTAGCTGGGGGTCAATAGAAATGTTATTCTTACAATTAATAGTGCTGTTTTTCTTCCTATAGAAACACACAAAAAAGTATGTCTGCAGGAAGCCTGAAAAGAACATTCCCTTTACTGGTGGGGTTAAAAAAAAAAAGTACTGCATCCTTTTGCCTCAAGACCACATGAGAAAGGGAGGTGTGAGGTCACCTGTAGGGAGAGGGATGAGGTCAAATTTGTATTTAGGCCTTTTTCACATTGCTGTTGGGCTCCTCTGTGTGAAGCTATGCTGGCAATTCTGTTGCTTTTAGCTGCAAAAGGAAAAAAAATTGTGCATACACAATTATTTTTTCCCCGCGGTAAACTACCAGATCTCCGACGGACCCAATTCAAGTAATTGGGATCCGTCGGGACCCGGTGAAGTCCATTTTGCTCCAACTCATTTTTGGGGCCATTGAACAGCCCTTTAACAACGGCAATGAGAACTTAGCCTTACTGTATATGTTGCTTGCTTTTACCAGATTCTCATGTTAGCGCCTTCTGCTGGCCAACAGTGGGAAATGTGAATAATGGTTTCATTATTCATGTTTCCTGACAATTGAAAAAAAATAAAACACGCTTTCAAACTTATTTAAAAGAATTAGAAAAGTACATACATTTTATATGCCATCTGTAGTTGATTTGGCGGATGCCAAAAGCTTCATTCACTATAGTAGTGGCTCTGGGTAACTGCTCTGCAGCTATCCAGCACCACCACTACAAACAGTTGTACGGGATCCGGAAGCCTTTGCTCTTTATATTGTTTGTAGTGGTGCGGCTGGATAACTGCAAAGCAGGTCCCATTCACTTTTGTGGCAGCTGCTAAGCAGCTACCCAGCACCACCACTACTGTGTATGGAGCCGAGGCTTCTTATACCTGTACCTTGTTTTTTTTCTGTGTCGATCAGATGATTGACAAAGGTGCCAGGTGTCTGAACCTTGCCGTTCAACTACTGGTGTCCTAAAATGTGGATAGGCTATCAGAAGTTTTAGGTGGGAAAGTCCCTTTAATCATACATTTTCTTTTTCAGATATGTACGATCAGGTACTAAAATTTGGAGCATACATTGTAGACAGCCTGAGAGAATTTAAGCAGCCTGTCTTGGTATACATCCCACCCTATGCTGAGCTAAGAGGAGGATCATGGGTTGTCATTGATCCTACAATCAACCCTCTTTATATGGAGCTTTATGCAGACAAGGATAGCAGGTAGGTAAACCTTAGTTTATAAGCACTTAAAGGGGTATTGAGGAATAGGAACAGAAGGGGTGAGAGTAATAGAAAAGAAAAACAGCTTGCTTAGTTCTGGTCTCCCACAGCTCCTGTTTGCCTTCATCTGGTCCCCTGACCTTCTGTCTTCTTACTGCTTTTGAGACAAGTGCTCTGAGCAGGGCATGCTAGCTCAACCAATCACTGGCTGAGATGGGACAGTGCTGTGGCCTATGATTAGCTCTGCTGGCATGTCCTGTAGCATTTGTTCATCTAAGAAGCAGGAAATAGACAAACATTCTGGGGACTCGAAGGAGCCACAGGGGGTCTGGAGCGAGTAAGGATGTTTCTGTTCTCTCTTGTCTTTCCTGGATGACTTATCAACTGCCTTTTGTGACCTGGTAGAGGTGGTGTCTTGGAAGCAGAAGGCACAGTGGAAATCCGCTTCAGAAGGAAAGACCTTATTAAGACCATGAGAAGACTAGACCCATTGTATACCCAGATTGTTGAACAGCTTGGTGAGTACTGTGTCAAGAAGTTAAGAAATTTCCCGTCGCTTGTATTGTGTAGCACATTGTATCAAACTCAGGACTTCATTTAAATTACAACATATCTTTAACTTTCTTTAGGTACTCCTGAGCTGTCAGAGTTGGAGCGTAAGAGTTTAGAAAAAAAGCTAAAGGCAAGAGAGGAACAGCTTCTTCCTATTTACCACCAGATTGCTGTGAAGTTTGCAGATCTACATGATACCCCTGGGAGAATGCAGGAGAAAGGCGTCATTACAGTTAAGAATAGCCTATTTCTTACTTTTATTCGTTTAAAGTAAGACTAAATTCACACTACATTTGCAATGTCTGTTTGTCGTATGTGCCGAGAAAGCTCCTGGTGTTCGCACCCATTCACCCACCAAAGGCCAAATGAGTGTTGTTTTGGATTCTGTCAGTCTGGTAAACCTTTTTTTAACATAGCCTCATACATGGCTTTTCAGTAACATACATTGGAGGTATAAAGTGCATTTGGAAAGTTTTCAGACCCTTTTGCTATGATATATTAGCTCTGATCAGCTGACCTTATATAGACCAGGAAGTCTCTTTCCTAATCAGATGCAAAAATTTCTAAAACTCAGTTTTAACTTTTTAATTATGGGGTATTAAGTCCAGAATGATGATTATAGATAATTTGTTGCTGATTATAGATACTTTTTTTTGCTGATTGTATAGTATATAGCAAATTGTATGTCAGATTTGCAGATTCTTCCATTGGCATCTGTTAATTTATTAATGGATACATTTAATTTCTATTATAATAACCAAAAGGAATTGATATCTTTCGACATTGTTTGAGCAGTATGAGTACATAACATTGTGTAATAGAATTCGTCACATTTTAGATATTTAATCTCCTCTAAACATTAGGATATACTGGTGTGGAAGGAGGCAAGGACGTTTATGTATTGGAGACTGCGACGCCTCCTTCTGGAGGAAGAGGTGAAAAGAGAGATTCTTCACGCAAATAGTGAGCTCAGTGACATTCACATCCAGTCCATGCTTCGCCGATGGTTTATGGAGACAGAAGGAGCTGTCAAGGTACTGTATTTTATTTTGAAAGTTGCAGTTAAGACAATTTGCAAATGTGCTTCATATTTTTTTTTTCTTTTAGATACATTGGAGCAGTGTAGTTGTTGCAGTGTAATGGAGGAGTTAGAATTAGAAGATCATATTAGAGAAGAAACAGTTAAATCAACTAGTTTTTTCTCTTTTTATACTCAAGGCATACTTGTGGGACAATAACCAAGTGGTGGTGGAGTGGCTAGAGAAACATTTGCAAGAAGAAGATGGTGCAAGATCTGCTATTCGGGAGAATATAAAATACCTGAAGAGAGACTATGCCCTGAAGCATATCAGAGGGTGAGTCTAACTTTTTAACAATGTTTCTGGTCAGGGTTTCAATATATTACAGCAGTATAATAGATAAAAATATTTAATAAGGGTTGTGTATAAATATATATTTTTTTACCGTCTACAGTCTGGTCCTAGCTAACCCGGAAATAACAATGGACTGCATTGTGCATATGACCCAGCAGATTACAGCAGCACAGCGAGCCCAGCTGACAAGACTTCTATCAACTATGGAAAACACAAATGCCAGCTGACATGAGGTCATGGAGACACTGACTGATACCAAAAAACATTGCGATTACCATTAGATATGCCTTGCCGTCCAGATTGATCATGAGAACTACTACCGAACTTTGCCAATAGGTGCCTTTTATGAATGTACTTAATAAGTACTCAGTATTTCCTAAAGAGCAACAGTTACTGACACCATGTGCTTTATGCTATACAATGTGATTCTTGTAACTGATCTCAACGCTTTTTAAGCTCATAGGTTTATGTTCTGTTATACACCTTTAGCACAAAGCATGTAAGCTGAAGAAAATTGTTCACAAAAAGCTGCTGTCTTTCACAATGCACTTTGATCAAGTATTTGTCATTTTATATCCCAAGATCATTCATTAAATCCATGCTGTGTAGTAGTTGTAAATTAAAAATACATTTGTATACGCACAATTGTAATCATGTCAGGTTTCTATGTTAATGTTGTTATATGAACCACAAGGATAAAGATCAAAGTAAAGGAGGAGAGAGAACTAACAGTATCAATAATGTAGCTACATATATTAACACTTGCAATCTCAGGAATATGCTATCACCTTGTACAAGTCTAGTAAAAGCCTCGTTCTCCAACAGGTGGCTATACAGTGTGTTAGTGTAAAATCGACTTGAAGACATTTCTGGAAGATTTTTTTATGTAGTTGGATCTAGATTTGCTTCCTAGGCACTACCGTTTTCAGCATGCATGTATTTTTTTTAACACAAGCTACTAAAGGAATCAATGTATGTATGTTTAACGCAAAGATATGTAATTTGGACATATTTGAAAGGAGAAGTCTCATGGTGAAAAACTTATCCCATATCTGCAGGATAGGGGATAAGTTTTAGATCATGGGGGTCTGATCAATGGAGCCCCTGTGAACGGAGCCCATCTCTCGCCAGGAGTGGCGCATCACGACCCCCGCACAAAGTGGGGGCTACAATGCTCCCTCCATATAGCTCTATGTAAGAGCCGTTATCTTCGGTTCTCCTATAGAGCTATATGGAGAGGGGGTGTGGCACAGCGCTCTGGGGTAGAGCCAGGGCTCCTTACAGAAGATTGTGGGGACCCCAGCAGTCAAACCCCCCACGATCTAAAACCTATTCCCTATCCTGCGGATAGTGGATACGTTTTTCACCACGAGTCTTCTCCTTTTAATTAATATTTTTTAGATTGGTTTGTACTTGAATTTTTGTATGAAATATTAACAATATTAAGCCAGGTTTACACGGCCGTTGTCCCCGTCCCGATTTTAAACCGTCACTGCCTCTTAAACGGACCATACTACTAACAGATGTAAACTGATTCATAGGGGTGCCATTTAGTGGCATCCTTTTGCATCAGTTTTTCATCCGTTAGAAAAGCTGCCTACAGACTCCTGCAGCTGGGACTACTACTACTCCCATCATGGAACGGACTCATTTCCATGATGGGAGTAGTAGTTCCCCCGGCTGCGGGAGTCAGTGGCGGCCATTCATGGCTCCTGGTGGGGTATTTGAAAATGAAAGAAAAACACACTATATACATCAAGGGGGGGTGGGGGGGGGGGGTTAAACATGCCGCCCACTCCCCTGTTTAATAACTTCTGATCGCATCAGGTCTCAGAAGTGATCAATCCCTCAGCCCCTGTACTACTACCCCTAACATGGGACAGACTGTTCCATGATGGGGGTAGTAGTACAAGCACTAATGTAGCCGCCCGCAGACTCCCGCAGCCGGGGAACTACTACTCCCATCATGGTAACAAGTCTGTTCCATGATGGGAGTAGTAGTAGTAGTCCCGCAGCACTGCGGGAGTCTTCTGCTTTCACCTTCTGATCATGCTCAGAAGTAATAATGGTTCAAAAACGGGTGCTAATAGATGACATTAAAGGCTCATCCGTTTTGCCATAGACTTCAATGTTAAATTTATAATATCTGTTTCTATTCTGTTATTTTTGACGGGGGAAAAATACTGCATGCAACGTCTTTCAATAACGGTGCAAACAGCTTGCAAAGGACTGTAAAAAAAATCCCATTGGCATCAATGGGATTAATTTACAGCCGTTTGCAAAAGGCAAGAATGGATTTTACCGTAACGGGGACAGACGTTAATGTGAACGAGCCCTTACCAACATTTTACTAATTCTTGACACCCTTTTATTGTAGGGTAATATAATATAATTTACTAGTCATCTATATTTTAGTGTCAAACTTGATTTCAGAGGGCAGCCAGGAGTATGATCCTTTTTTACTTGCTTAGCAGGCTTTCTCCCTTTGTGAAACTAAAGTAAAAATTGCATACATTAGATTATTAAATAAAAACAGTCTCAAATATCTCAGTATCTTATTTTTACACATACTGGACCAATTTTACTTTTTTAAAGACACCCTTAATTTAACTATAATATGTCATGGTAGTTTACTGTTTGCATGCTGCAATCACTATAGATCATGACATAGAGAGTTAAACTACCAGGGTCAGGCTAAAGTTGATGCTGGCAGTTGAAGGCAGGTGTCAGCTGTAATATTCAGCTGACACCCACCACATATAAAGCGGGCTTAGCTAGTGAGCGGGCTTAGCAAGCGCCATAACACAGTGTGTCTGTGGTCATTAAGATTCCTGCCAACAATTTCATGCTGCTCAAACCACAGGCAACCTGAGACCTGAAACTCCCTCTGTACAGTGACCTATAATTCACGATTTAACGGTTCAGAGGAATCAGTTATAGAGCTGGCCAGAAATAGGGAGGTCCCCAGCGGCTTCTCCCCATGCTGCAACCACTGAATAACCGATCTCTTCCTATACCCAAATAGGAAAAAACTGATAAAATAGGGCTGGCAGGGAGGTAGAGGCCATGAGGTACCAGGCTGATAACGCTGAGTCCCATTGCAAGTATTTGCCTTTGGAACTCTGTCAGGTCATTTCACGCTCCTAAAACTAATAAACAGATTTTTTTTAAATCTTCCTGTCAGTTGATCTTGTTTCTGGTTCTTTGAAAACCCGAAGAACAGAAAAACAAAATGTGTCTAACGACAGGTCATATATAGGGTGGGTGCCATTGTTAGGTGGCTGTCTGGTCCCTTAGAACAACCATTTGCCAATCATTAATTCCTGCAAACTTTTTATGTTCTTTGGGGAGGCAGCCATCTATCAATGGCAATAGGGTAGACTATCACGCAACTAGTGGTAGCCTTCATGAACTCAAGACCTTCAGGTTCAGAATGATACCAGTAATGCATGCCAAAAGTTTTGTTCGAAGACTATTTAGCCCATGTTTTCCAAGGGAACACCTCAAGTATCAGCTTTAGATGCTGCCACACCCCTAAAGGAGTGTGCCTTAACCCCTAAGGTCGAAGCCCATTTTGACCTTAAGGATCCGGCCAATTTTCGTTTTTGCACTTTCGTTTTTTTCCTCCTCCCTTTTCTAAAAATCATAACTCTTTAATTTTGCACCTACAGACCCATATAAGGGCTTGCTTTTTGTGCAAGCAAAATTACATCAAACATTTAATAACAAAATCTACTGCCAAACCCCCAAAAAATATTTGTGGGGTGAAATAAAAAAACACCATTTTGTAAATTTTGGGGGCTTCTGTTTCTACACAGTGCAATTTTTGGTAAAAATGACACCTTATCTTAATTCTGTAGGTCCATACTAGAGATGAGCGAACTTACAGTATATTCGATTCGTCACAAACTTTTCGGCTCGGCAGTTGATGACTTTTCCTGCATAAATCAGTTCAGCTTTCAGGTGCTCCCGTGGGCTGGAAAAGGTGGATACAGTCCTAGGAGACTCTTTCCTAGGAATGTATCCACCTTTTCCAGCCCACTTGAGCACCTAAAGGCTGAACTAATTTATGCAGGAAACGCCATCAACTGCCGAGCCGAGAAGTTCGTGACTAATCGAATTTACTGTAAGTTCGCTTATGTCTAGTCCATACGCATACCCAATATATGTAGGTTTTATTTTATTTTACTACTGACAAAATTTGCACAATTTTAGACTTGTGCACTATGTGTACGCCATCGACGTGTGGTTTAACTAACCTTATATTTTAACAGTTCGGACATTTACACACGCGGCGGTACCACATATGATTATTTTTATTACATTATTTTATTTAAAAAATGGGAAAACGGGTGGGGTGGGGTGATTCTAACTTTTAATAGGGAAGGGGTTAATTCACTAATATTCCCTTTTTTTTTTTTTTTTTTTTTAAGGGGCTATACCATGCAATCTTCTGGGTGCATATACTGATCAATGCTATGCATAGCACAGCATAGCATAGATTAGTGTTATCAGAGCTCTGCTGCTCTAGCATGCATAGCAAGCTAGGAGCAGCAGAAGAATGATAGGACCATGAGGAGGCAGGTTAGGGCCCTCCCGCCCTTCAGCTGATCGCCGCGGATGCAATGTCACCGCGGATGTCCCAATCAGCTCCACTGAGATACCGACACTGTTAACCCCTCATTTTAGACAATTGTGATCATGGCGTCTAAAGAGTTAATGCTGGCCATCGGCACAATCTGCGGTGCCCGGCATTAGCCGTGGATCCTGGCTGCCCGTCGCAACCGGGACCCAACGGGTTTAGCACCTTAAGTATTCAGGTTTTTATTTTTTGCACTTTAGTTTTTTCCTCCTCACCTTCAAAAAATTATAACGCTTTCAGTTTTCCACCTACAGACCTATATGAGGGCTGGTATTATGCGCTACCAATTTTACTTTGTAATGACATTAGTCATTTCACCAGAAGATCTATGGCGAAACCAAAACGAAATTATTTGTGAATTAAATTGAAAAAACACGCCATTTTTAGCGGCTTCCGTTTCAACGCAGTGCACTTTTCTGTTAAAATTACACCTTATCTTTATTCTGTAGGTCCATACGCTTACAAGGATACCCAATTTATGTAGGTTTTATTTTATGGCTTAACCTCTTGGGGATGCAGGGTGTACGCGTACACCCTGCATCCCCGATCCTTAACCCCTTAAGGACCAAGGACGTACCAGTACGTCCTGAGTCCTTTCCCTTTCTATAACGCGGGGCTAACAATGGCCGGGACCCGTGGCTAATAGCGCGCGGCAGTGATCGCGGTGCCGCGCGCTATGAACCCTTTAGACGCGGCGTTCAAAGTTGAATGCTGCATCTAAAGTGAAAGTGAAACCATGCCGGTTAGCTCAGGGAGCTGTTCGGGATCGCCGTGGCGAAATTGCGGCGTCCCGAACAGCTGTTAGACACGAGGAGGGTCTCCTACCTTGCCTCCTGGTGTCCGATCGCCGAATAACTGCTCAGTGCCTGAGATCCAGGCATGAGCAGTCAAGCGGCAGAATCATCGATCACTGGTTTTCTATGAGAAACCAGTGATCAGCATAGGAGATCAGTGCGTGCAGTGTTATAGGATCCTAGGGGAGCTATAACATTGCAAAAAAAAAAAAGTGAATAAAGATCATTTAACACCTCCCCTATTAATAAAAATAAACATATGTTGTATCGCCGCGTGCGGAAATGTTCGAATTATAAAAATATATCGTTAATTAAACCGCAATTTCAATGGCGTACATGCAAAAAAATTCCAAAATAGTGTATTTTTGGTCACTTTTTATATCATGAAAAAGTGATCAACAAGTCCGATCAATACAAAACAGGTACTGCTAAAAACTTCAGATCACAGCTCAAAAAATGAGCCCTCATTACCAACCCATACGCGGTAAAATAAAAAAGTTATAGGGGTCAGAAGATGACAATTTTAAAGGTATACATTTTCCTGCATGTAGTTATGATTTTTTTCAGAAGTACGACAAAATCAATCCGATATAAGTAGGGTATCATTTTAATCGTATGGACCTACAGAATAAAGAGAAGGTGACATTTTTACTGAAAAATTTACTGCGTAGAAACAGAAGCCCCCAAAAGTTACAAAATGGCGTTTTTTTTTTCAATTTTGATTTTTTTTGTTTTTCGTTTCGCCGTCGATTTTTGGGTAAAATGACTGATGCCACTGCAAAGTAGAATTGGTGGCGCAAAAAATAAGCCATAATATGGATTTTTAGGTGCAAAATTGAAAGGGATATGATTTTTTAAAGGTAAGGAGGAAAAAACGAAAGTGCAAAAACGGAAAAAAACCTGGTCCTTAAGGGGTTAAAGGGGTTATCCAGGAAAAAACTTTTTTTATATATCAACTGGCTCCAGAAAGTTAAACTACACATTTATTTACTGAGGAAGGGGTCGGAGGACTACTATTCCCAGAACCCCGAAACGCATCTAGGTTTTGGCACTGTTCACACATCTTACTCATACCAGTGTCCGTACCTAACTGTGAAAGTCCCAGCATCTGAGGAGTTAATCCATTCTCTTTCCGCCTTGTCTGGCGGTATCTCACCTCCAATTACCTCCCGCAGTCCAGGTCTCCATGTGGGACGCCGCTCCCGTTCTCACCGTCACTCCTGCCAGAGTGTCGGCATCATACCACCAGCAAGCAGCTAGAGAGCGGCCGCAGTCTGTTGCACGGAACATCACGTCGCACCCCACTGCCACCGGGGTTGCGAGTCACAGCGTGCGATCGCTATTAACCATCTGAGGACATACGGGAGAGGACTCTATAGCCACCATACATTGGTCCACATAGTGAGAACCAGGCGGCCATAGACGGTGAGAAATTCAACTATTGTTTGTATATTATACCACCCATCTGGAAATTGACTCTGCAATATTTTCAATAAGCCTATTTTTGCCATCTGATATATAGCGGGACTTTTAACACAGTTACCGGACCAACGGACTGTATCTGCTTATGCCGGACCATCGGATTATTTTTATTACCATTTTTTTTAGCAGTTTATTGTATACATCAATATTATCTGATAACCCACTAGGGTCCAGTGGAGTTATCCTTTCTAGTGCCTTGTTATGTGTATTAATTCTTTTATATTCATTACATTTTTATATTGATGCTGTTTGTTATATTCATTTCTACCCATATCATTAAGCACCTAGATTGGTGAGGCCCTTGAGGTATAAGCTATTATTTTGATTAAGATTTGTAAATTACTTCTATTAAAAAACCTTAATCCTTTCAGTACTTATGAGCTTCTGAAGTTAAGGTTGTTCTTTTCTGTCTAAGTGCTCTCTGATGACTCTAGGTCTTCCCCAGGAAACTATAGACCGGTAAGTTTAACGTGCATTGTGGGTAAATTGTTTGAAGGACTTATAAGGGATTACATACAGGAATACATAGGGGATAATTGTATTATAAGTGATAGCCAGCATGGGTTTACTAAGGATAGAAGTTGTCAAACCAATCTAATTTGCTTTTATGAAGAGGTGAATAGAAGCCTTGACAGAGGAATGGCTGTGGATATAGTGTTTCTGGATTTTGCTAAAGCATTTGATACTGTCCCTCATAGACGTCTGACAGGTAAGTTAAGGTCTTTGGGTTTGGAAATTTTAGTTTGTAACTGGATTGAACACTGGCTCATGGATCGTACCCAGAGAGTGGTGGTCAATGATTCGTACTCTGATTGGTCCCCGGTTATTAGTGGTGTACCCCAAGGTTCAGTACTGGGACCGCTGTTGTTTAATTTATTTATCAATGATATAGAGGATGGTATTAACAGCTCTGTTTCTATCTTTGCAGATGACACCAAGCTTTGTAGCACAGTACAGTCTATAGAGGATGTGCATAAGTTACAAGATGACTTGGATAGACTAAGTGTCTGGGCATCCACTTGGCAAATGAGGTTCAATGTGGATAAATGTAAAGTTATGCATCTGGGTACTAATAACCTGCATGCATCGTATGTCTTAGGGGGGATTAAACTGGCAGAGTCACTGGTAGAGAAGGATCTGGGTGTACTTGTAGATCACAGACTACAGAATAGCATGCAATGTCAGGCTGCTGCTTCCAAAGCCGGCAGGATATTGTCATGTATCAAAAGAGGCATGGACTCAAGGGACAGGGACATAATACTCCCCCTTTATAAAGCATTGGTACGGCCTCACCTGGAATATGCTGTTCAGTTTTGGTCACCTGTCCATAAAAGGGACACTGCGGAGTTGGAAAGGGTGCAGAGACGCGCGACTAAACTAATATGGGGCATGGAACATCTTAGCTATGAGGAGCGATTAAAGGAGTTACAATTGTTTAGTCTTGAGAAGAGACGTTTAAGGGGGGATATGATAAACGTATATAAGTATATAAATGGCCCTTACAAAAAATATGGAGAAAAACTGTTCCAGGTTAAACCCCCCCAAAGGACGAGGGGGCACTCCCTCCGTCTGGAGAAGAAAAAGTTTAGTCTCAAGGGGCGACACGCCTTCTTTACCATGAGGACTGTGAATTTATGGAACGGTCTACCTCAGGAACTGGTCACAGCAGGAACAATTAACAGCTTTAAAACAGGATTAGATACATTCCTGGAACAAAATAAGATTAATGCTTATGAAGAAATATAAAATCTCATCCCTTCCCCAATATCGCGCCACACCCCTACCCCTTATTTCCCTGGTTGAACTTGATGGACATATGTCTTTTTTCGACCGTACTAACTATGTAACTATGACACGTGTCTCGGGAACCGACCAGTTTAGAAGAGGTTTGCTATGGGGATTTGCTTCTAAACTGGGCGGTTCCCGAGACACGTGTCATCAGAGAGCACTTAGACAGAAAAGAACAACCTTAACTTCAGAAGCTCATAAGTACTGAAAGGATTAAGGTTTTTTAATAGAAGTAATTTACAAATCTTAATCAAAATAATAGCTTATACCTCAAGGGCCTCACCAATCTAGGAGTAGAAGTAAGTATAATAGAAGTAATTTACAAATCTGTTTAACTTTCTGGAGCCAGTTGATATATAAAAAAAAGTTTTTTCCTGGATAACCCCTTTAACCTCTTAAGGACCAGGCACGTATGAGTACATCCCTGCGCCCTGGGTCTTAAGGACCAGGCACTTACTCATACGTCCGTGGGAATTTCGCATCCCGCCGGGCGGGTTGCGAAACCGGACGCCTGCTGAAATCGTTCAGCAGGCGTCCTAGGCAAATGTCGAGGGGGGTCCCGGGCCCCCCAAATGTCGTCGATTGCCGCAGAACGTCCGCAAAATCGTGCGGGCGATCTGCGGTGATTCCGGTCATTCGGGTCAGTGGTGACCCGATGACCCGGAACTAGATGGTGATCGGCGGTGTACGATACACCGCCAATCATCTGCCGTTGCTGGGGAGTGGTGACAACACTGTCACCTCCCCAGCAACGCTACTATTGGCTGGCGATCGTCTGGCCAATAGTAGCGCGGCAGAGGAGGGGTTAACGGTCCCTTCCCGCTGCTGCACCTGCTCTCTGTGTTCAGTCAGCGGGTGCAGCAGTGAGAAGAAGACCGTGGATCCCCCCTCGGAGCTCCAGAGCCCCCCCTTCAGCTTTAGAATAGGGACAGCGGATTGCAGGGACAGGTAGGGGTTAATAAAGTAAAAAAAAGTCCCCCCCCAACCCCCTAATAGGTCCCCAAGGGTCCTATTAGTGGTTCAGGGAGCTGTGTGCGCCATCCGTTTTTCTTTTTGGCCGCAGCTTTTTTCTTTTAATAAAAAAAAAAAATCCCCCCCCTGACCCCCTAATAGGTCCCCCAGGGTCCTATTAGGGTCTGATCCCTTACCCCGAGTCCTATTAGTGGTTCAGGGAGCTGCCTGCGCCACCCCTTTTTTTGGGGGGCCACAGCTTTTTCTATTACTGAAGTACACGTTTTCAAAGCACCAAGCACCACACACTACATACTCCCCCCCCCCCCCCCCCGCACACACCCCCTCCTCCTTCCACTGCCCTCCCCCCCGCCACCGTAGAAAAAAGGCGATGGCCCACCGGGCATTTTCAGCAGCGGAGGCTTACACTCTTTTAGCCTCCGACTCCGAATCTGCCAGTGAGGACGAGGAAGATCCTACATTTTTGTGTTCTTCCTCGTCCTCCTCATCATTTAGTAGTGATGATGAGTCCCCTGTACGGCGGCGGAGATGCCGCCAGGCGAGGCCACGCACCCCCATTGAGAGTGACCCAGTGGCCGACACTAGTACGAGTGGCAATGCCGCTCGTAATAGGAGTCCGGCCCCCCAGACAAGTGCACCGGAACCCCCTTCCGATGACCCTGTCTGGAGCCCCCCAGAGGGTTATCAGCCACGGTTTCCTGACTTTGTTGGCGACTCAGGAATCCGGATTGACACTGCTGGCTTCACTGATCTGGACTTTTTTAAGTTTTTTCTCAGTGACAGCCTGGTCAAACACATGGTGGAGCAAACAAACTTGTATGCCCAGCAGTTCATTGCCCACCACCCCGATTCGCTTTTGGCCAGGCCCAATGAATGGCGCGCCATTGATGCAGCAGAAATGAGGACATTTTGGGGCCTCACGCTGCATATGGGCCTGGACAAAAAACCAAGTGCTCGTCATTACTGGAGCGGGGACGTCCTCTATCAGACCCCGCTTTACAGTATGGAGATGACACGGAGGCGGTTAGAGGCCATTCGGAAATGCCTGCATTATGCAGATAATGCGGCATGTCCGCCTCGAGGTGATCCCGCCCATGACCGGCTTTACAAAGTGAGGCCAGTCATCGATCACTTTGGGGCCAAATTTTTGAAGGCCTACGTACCGCTCAGGGACCTCTCGGTAGATGAGTCTCTTATCAGTTTTAAGGGGAGACTCCTCTTCCGCCAGTATATTCCCTCGAAGTGGGCGCGGTATGGCGTGAAGCTCTATAAACTTTGTGAGAGTACCTCCGGGTACACTTGCAAGTTTAGAGTATATGAGGGACGAGATTCCCGTATTGAACCCCCAGAATGTCCCCCCACTCTGGGTGTTAGCGGGAAAATCGTTTGGGACCTTATGCACCCATTGCTGGATAAGGGTTTCCACGTATACGTGGATAACTTTTATACCAGCATCCCTCTGTTCAAATCCCTTTCCGCCAGATCCACGTCCGCTTGTGGGACCGTGCGGAAGAACCAGAGAGGCCTCCCTCTAAATTTGGTCCAGATGCCTATCCCCAAGGGTGAGTCCCGTACCCTTACCCATGATAACCTGTTGTTGGTCAGCTATAAGGATAAGAGGGATGTCCTTATACTCATCACTATTCATGGGAACGGCAGCACCCCTGTCCCTGTGCGAGGTACCGTGGGACCGGTCCTCAAGCCCGGGACTGGATTCTGGACTACAATCGGTATATGGATGGAGTTGATCTCTCAGATCAAGTCCTTAAGCCATATAACGCCATGCGGAAAACACGGGCATGGTACAAAAAAGTTGCGGTCTACATGGTACAGGTTGCCATGTACAACGCTTTTGTATTATCCCAGTACGCTGGCAACACAGGGACATTCCTCCAGTACCAAGAAGAAGTCCTAAGGTTCCTGATCTTTGGCGACCGGGAAAGAGCAGGCCGGACTTCCCAAGGGTCTGGAGTTATAGGCGCCAGGATCGTTCCAGGCCAACACTTTCCAGGTGTGATCCCCAACACTGGAAAGAAGGGACAAACCCAGAAAAGATGCAGTGTGTGTAGCAGGAGGGGGATACGGAAGGACACCACATATCAATGCGACACTTGCCCAGATAATCCGGGCCTCTGCATAGGCTGCTTCAGGGAGTATCACACTTCCATGGAGCCCTAAATTTTCCCTTTTCAGTTTAATTTTCCATAATTTGACCAATGTACCAAGTTCAGAGTACATTCCAAATTGTTAACCTCCTAAAACCACTAAATTGCCCCCCAAAAAACTGGAAAAAAAAATACCTGATAAGACCTCTGGGGGTGTTTTTTCAAAAATGGGTCATAGGTCACTGAGTCACTATCATCAGGGACTTTTTTATGTTGCCTCAAATGCGCAGCGCTCTCTCTCCACCTGAGCGGGTGCGCATTTAAGGCAACAGGTTAGGGACGGCCACACACATCACATTCCCAGAATGATGCTTCAGGGCATAGGGTTTGGGGTGGGCATATTTTTTTTTTTTTTTGGCTATGCTCTGGGTCATCATTCTGGGAATATATCCTTTTTTATTATAATTTATAAATTTTCTGGCCCACTGTACCCCATATTACGGGCCTCTGTACCCCACCTGTCTACCCCAGTTACGGCCCGTTGTCCCCCATAGTGTTCCCCTATTTTAGGGCTCAGTGCTCCCCCCATTAACGCTCCTTGAGGGGGGGTCCCACATCCTGGCTGCTATAATAAGCTCATGGCCCCTGACTGACCTCCCACTCCAAGACCTGGTGTGCACCCGCGGAGCGAAAATCATCAAAAATTAAGGTATGTCCTTATTCCAAAGAAATGTATTTACAAATTTTGGGGGGGTCTTTTCTGCCTTTAACCCTTGTAAAAATTAAAAATTTTGGGGAAAACCCACATTTTAGTGAAAAAAAAACAATTATTTTTTTACATATGCAAAAGTCGTGAAACCCCTGTGGGGTATTAAGGCTTACTTTACACCTTGTTACGTTCCTCAAGGGATCTAGTTTCCAAAATGGTATGCCATGTGTTTTTTTTTTTTGCTGTCCTGGCACCATAGGGGCTTCCTAAATGCGACATGTCCCCCCCCCCCCCCCCCCCCATTTCAGCAAAGTTTGCAAATGTGACTCCTTCTCTTCTGAGCATTGTAGTTCGCCCGTAGTGCACTTGACGTCCACTTATGGGGTACCTCCATACTCAGAAGAGATGGGGTTATACATTTTGGGGGGTATTTTCTGCTATTAACCCTTGCAAAAATTTGAAATTTGGGGGGGAAACACATTTTAGTGAAACATTTATTTTTTTTTTTTTTTTTACATATTTACATATGCAAAAGTCGTGAAACCTCTGTGAGGTATTAAGGCTCACTTTATTCCTTGTTACATTCCTCAAGGGGTCTAGTTTCCAAAATGGTATGCCATGTGTTTTTTTTTTTTTTTGCTGTTCTGGCACCATAGGGGCTTCCTAAATGCGACAAATTTTCTCTCAAAAAGCCAAATATGACTCCTTCTCTTCTGAGCATTGTAGTTCGCCCGTAGTGCACTTCAGGTCAACTTATGGGGTACCTCCATACTCAGAAGAGATGGGGTTAAAAATTGTGGGGGGTATTTTCTGCTATTAACCCTTGCAAAAATGTGAAATTTGGGGGGAAACACACATTTTAGTAAAAAATATTTTTTTTTTTACATATGCAAAAGTCGTGAAACCCCTGTGGGGTATTAATGCTCACTTTATTCCTTGTTACGTTCCTCAAGGGGTCTAGTTTCCAAAATGGTATGCCATGTGGTTTTTTTTCTGCTGTTCTGGCACCATAGGGGCTTCCTAAATGCGACATGCCCCCCCCCGAGCAAAATTTGCTCTCAAAAAGCCAAATATGACTCCTTCTCTTCTGAGCATTGTAGATCGCCCGTAGTGCACTTCAGGTCAACTTATGGGGTACCTCCATACTCAGAAGAGATGGGGTTACAAATTTTGGGGGGTATTTTCTGCTATTAACCCTTGCAAAAATGTGAAATTTGGGGGGAAACACATTTTAGTGAAAAAAAAAAACATTTTTCTTTTACATATGCAAAAGTCATGAAACCCCTGTGGGGTATTAAGTCTCACTTTATTCCTTGTTATGTTCCTCAATGGTTCTAGTTTCCAAAATGGTATGCCATGTAGGGTTTTTTGCTGTTCTGGCACCATAGGGGCTTCCTAAATGCAACATGCCCCCCAAAAACCATTTCAGAAAAAGGTACTCTCCAAAATCCCCTTGTCGCTTCTGAGCCCTCTACTGCGCCCGCCGAACACTTTACATAGACATATGAGGTATGTGCTTACTCGAGAGAAATTGGGCTACAAATATAAGTATACATTTTCTCCTTTTACCCTTGTAAACATTAAAAAATTGGGTCTACAAGAACATGCAAGTGTAAAAAATGAAGATTGTGAATTTTCTCCTTCACTTTGCTGCTATTCCTGTGAAACACCTAAAGGGTTAAAACGCTGACTGAATGTCATTTTGAATACTTTGGGGGGTGCAGTTTTTATAATGGGGTCTTTTATGGGATATTTCTAATATGAAGACCCTTCAAATCCACTTCAAACCTGAACTGGTCCCTGAAAAACAGTGAGTTTGAAAATTTTGTGAAAAATTGGAAAATTGCTGCTGAAATTTTAAGCCCTCTGGTGTCTTCCAAAAGTAAAAACTTGTCAATTTTATGATGCAAACATAAAGTAGACATATTGGAAATGTGAATAAAAAAATGTATTTGGAATATCAATTTTCCTTACAAGCAGAGAGCTTAAAGTTAGAAAAATGCAAAATTTTCAATTTTTTCATCAAATTTGGGGATTTTTCACCAAGAAAGGATGCAAGTTACCACAAAAATTGACCACTATGTTAAAGTAGAATTTGTCACGAAAAAACAGTCTCTGAATAAAAATGATAACTAAAAGCATTCCAGAGTTATTAATGTTTAAAGTGACAGTGGTCAGATGTTCAAAAAACGCTCTGGTCCTAAGGTGTAAAATGGCCTGATCCTTAAGGGGTTAAGGACTCATGGCATACCAGTATGCCCTGGTCCAGTTTAACTGGTTTAAACCGTTCTCACCGGCGGAGAACGGGTTTAACCTGGTGGGTCCCGGTTGCTATGGGCAGCCAGAACCCACGGCTAACCCTTTAGATGCCGCGATTAAAGTTGATTGTGGCGTCTAAAGCAAAAGTAAAAGAATCCTGGCAGCTCAGCGGAGCTGATCAGGACTATGGTGACAAAATCGCGATGTCCCGATCAGCTTACCGGACCATGGGAAGGTCCTCACCTGCCTCTCCGTCATCCGATCGATGATCTACTGCTAGAGCAGCAGATCGCCGATTACACTGATCAGTGTAAAAAAAAAATGTATAGAAGTTCATTAACTCTTCCCTATTAAAAGTTAGAATCACCCCCATTTTCTAAATAAAATAATGTAATAAAAAATAATCATATGTGGTACCGCCACGTGCGTAAATGTCCGAACTATTAAAATATAAGCTTAGCTAAACCATACGGTCGATGGCGTACACATAAAAAAATACCAAAATCCAAAATTGTGCATTTTGTTCCCTTCATATACCATAAAAATATTAATAAAAAGCAATCAAAAAGTCCCATAAAAAAAAAATGGTACCGATAAAAACTACAGACGACGGCACCCCGTACACGGAAAAATAAAAAAGTTATAGGGGTCAGAAGATGCCAGTTTTAAACATACAAATTTTGGTGCATGTAGTTTATAATTTTTTAAAGTATTAAAATCAAATAAAACCTAAATAAATTGGGTATCCTTGTAACCGTATGGACCTACAGAATAAAGATAAGGTGTAATTTTCCCCGAAAAGTGTACTGCGTAGAAACAGGAGTCCCCAAAATTTACCAAATAATGTTACAAATATTTTTTAGTTTTGTTTCTCCCAGGTTATATGATAAAATAAGTAATGTCATTACAAAGTACAATTGGTGACGCAAAGAAGAAGCCCTTATATGGGTCTGTAGGTGCAAAATTGAAAGCCTTATGATTATTAAAAGGGAAGGAGGAAAAATGAAAATGCAAAAACGAAAAGTCCCTAAGGGGTTAAAAAAATTTGAACTACATGCACCTAAATTAGTATATTTAAAATTTTCATCTTCTAACCCCTATAACTTTTTTATTTTTCAGTATAAGGGGCTATATAAGGGCGCATTGTTGCGCTGTGATCTAAAGTTTTTATCAGTACCATCTTTGTTTTGATTGGACTTTGATCGCTTTTTATAAATTTTTTGGGGTTTAAAAAAATCACCCAAAATTTGGTCTTTGGAATTTTTTTTTACATATATGCCATTGACCGTGTGGTTTATTTAACATTATATTTTTATAGTTTGGACATTTATGCACGCGGCGATACCACATATGTTTATTTTTGTTTTCATATTTTATTTTATTTTTTAAATGGGAAAACTTATTATGGAAGGGGTTAAATCCCGTTTATTAACTTTTTATTTTTTTACAATTTCTACACTTTTCAATGCTTTGCCATAGCATTGATCAGTGTTATTGGCACTCTGCTGCTCCAGCCTGCTGAGCAGGCATGGAGCAGCAGATCACCAATGGGATGGCGAGGAGGCAGGTAAGTGCCCTCCCGCCGTCCTCTCAGCTGTAAGGGATGCCACGATTTCACCACAGCGGTCCCGAACAGCCTGACTGAGCTGCCAGGAATGGCTTTACTTTCATTTTAGACACGGCGATCAACTTTGGTCGACGCGTCTAAGGGGTTAATGCAAGATATCCCCGCGATCGGTGATGTTCGGCATTAGACACGGGTCCTGTTGATAGCCGCCGGGACCGACCCGCTATGACCCAGGGTCAGCTCGTGACCCTGCCTCATAGCGGGGAAGCGGGTGCAGGGCGTCAGGTACGCCCTAAATCCTGAAGAGGTTAAACCGTTCCCCGCTCGTGAGAACGGTTTAAACCCCATTAACAGGACCAGGGCCTACAGGTACGCCCTCGGTCCTTAAGTCCCAGGACGCGAGGGCATACCTGTACGCCCTGTGTCCTGGATGTGTTAAAGGTATCCATGTCAATGCCTGCCTTGAATATTGCGCTTACTATCCAGCCTCACAGATTATTTGCTTAAAGAGGTAGTCCAGTATCAAAAAAACGTATTCTCTATCTATGCCCCGGCTCTCTGCATGAATACAGTGTGTCGACCACGGCAAAAAGCTGTGTCCAACACACCCCCTCCATGCTTCTCTATGGAAGACCCGGAGATGCCTGAACACTGTATCTCTGGCTTTACCATAGAGATGCATGTAGTGGGCAGGTTGGCCACCATTTTGTGCGGGGGTCGACACACCTCCATTCATGAGGAGATCGGTGCATTGTACGGGAGATTGCGGGGGGTAGGGGGGGTCCCAGTGGTCGGACCTCCCGTGATCAGGGGATACGTTTTTTGATACTGTACAACTTCTTTAAGTCTTGCGGAAAGGATGTCTGGAGATACTAAGGAGATTTTGGATCCTTCCCCTATGGGGAGCTGAGGAGTCTAAGTATAATTGCAGAGTATGGATTAGACAGAGAGATTGGTTGTCAGGATCCCTGATCAAATCAAGTTAAATTCAACCCTGAAGGCTGTTAGTTTTAAGTTATCCCTTGAGGGTTAAATGAAAACCATGTTGTCACGCCGAGCGCTCCGGGTGCCGCTGCCTTCCCGGAGCGCTCACGGCGTTCCTCTGGCTGCAGCGCTCCGGTCGGCATTGCTGACTGCGAGCGCTGCTCTCTGGTCCCCGGAGGGGACACGATCCGAGGCACGGCTCGTGTCCGCCCTCGGATTGCGCCCCATCTCTCTCACCTCTCGCCCCCGTCTGCTTCCTCCTGGCGCGCGCGTTCCCGCTCCCTAGGGCGCGCGCGCCGACTTGCTTAAATTTAAAGGGCCAGTGCACCACTAATTGGTGTCTGGCCCAATCACTCCCTTACGTATGAAAACCCACTTCCCCTTCCTCTCCTCGCCGGATCTTGTTGCCTTGTGCCCTGAGAAAGCGTTATACTGTGTCCCAAGCCTGTGTACCTAGACCTTCTGCTGTTGCCCCTGACTACGAACCTCGCTGCCTGCCCTGACCTTCTGCTACGTCTGACCTCGCCTCTGTCTAGTCCTTGTGTACCGTGCCAGTCTCAGCTGCCAGAGAGGTCGAGTCGCTACTGGGGAACACAACCTGGTAGTTACTGCCGCAGCAAGTCCATCCTGCTTTGCGGCGGGCTCTGGTGAACACCAGTAACTGCTTAGAACCGATTCCCCAGTACGGCCCGCGTCATCGCCTCTCTGGTACAGGGGATCCACCTCCAGTGTCATCACCAGCCGCTAGCCCGGTACCGCTGCCAAGCGTCGCTGATCTCACCTCCGTGGTTGCCCAGCAGTCCCAGCAAATTGCTCAACAAGGACAACAGCTGTTGCAGTTGACCGCCATGATTCAACAGCTCCTGCCTGTCCTCCTCTCCAAGCTGCTGCTTCTTCCACTAGAGTCCCCCTGTCTCTCCCAGACAAGTTTGACGGGGACTCTACAAATTGCCGGGGATTCCTGTCTCAATGCTCCCTGCACTTGGAGATGTTGTCTGACCAATTCCCAGCTGAACGGTCTAAGATGGCGTTCGTTGTCAGTCTACTTTCCAGGAAGGCCTTGGCCTGGGCCACGCCGCTTTGGGACCGCAACGATCCTGCCACTGCCTCAGTCCAGTCCTTCTTTTCTGAAGTCCGCAGTGTCTTTGAGGAACCTGCCCGTGCCTCATCCGCAGAAACTGCTTTACTGAACCTTGTCCAAAGAGACTCAACCGTGGGCGAATATGCCATACAATTCCGGACTTTGGCCGCTGAGTTGGCCTGGAACAATGAAGCTCTCTGCGCGACCTTTAAAAAAGGTTTATTCAGCCATATCAAGGATTGTCTGGCCGCACGAGAGATACCCTCCTCCCTGACTGAACTAATCCACCTGGCTACCCGCATTGATATGCGCTACATTGAGAGACGTCAGGAGCTCCGCCAGGAGAAAGATCTCGTTCGCACCAGGCGATATCCGCGCCTGGCTCCTCTCTTCCAGCATCCTTTGCAGCCTGTTACTGTGCCTCCCGCTGAGGAGGCCATGCAAGTGGACCGGTCTCGCCTGACCCAGTAAGAGAGGACTCGCCGGAGGAACGAGAACTTATGCCTATACTGTGCGAGCTCTGAACATTTCCTAAAGGACTGTCCCATTCGTCCTCAGCGTCAGAGAAACGCTCGCACCTAGTGATCGTGGGAGAGGTGTCACTGGGTGTAAATTCTTCCTCTCCACGCCTGACTATTCCAGTGCGGATTTCTCCAGCTGATAAAGCCTCCTTCTCTGCGGAGGCATTCTTGGACTCTGGTTCAACAGGAAATTTCATAAAAGCCTCCTTCATTAACCGGTTTAACATCCCTGTTATCCGTCTAGTCAAGCCCTTCTACATTTCCTCAGTTAACGGAGAACACCTGAATTCTACCGTGCGTTACCGCACGGCCCCCGTACGCATGACCGTGGGGGTTCTCCATCAAGAAAGGATTGAGTTCTTTGTCCTGCCTAATTGCACCTCAGACATCCTCCTTGGCTTACCCTGGCTCCAGCGGCATTCTCCTACCCTCGACTGGACCACGGGGGACATAAAATCCTGGGGTTCTTCCTGCCACTCACGCTGCCTTCAGTCGCTTCCCACCAGCCAAGTCTCTGTTGCTTCTCCTTTGCTCGGTCTTCCAAAGGCCTATCAAGACTTTTCTGACGTCTTTTGCAAAAAACAGGCAGTGGTCCTACCACCACATAGGCCCTACGACTGCCCTATTGACTTGCTCCCTGGGACCACGCCGCCCCGTGGCAGGATTTAACCTCTCTCCGCTCCTGAAACGGAGGCCATGACGGAATATATTCAGGAGAATCTCAAAAAAGGTTTCATCAGGAAGTCTTCTTCACCTGCTGGAGCAGGATTCTTCTTTGTTGCCAAGAAGGATGGGTCGCTACGCCCTTGTATTGACTACCGCGGGCTCAATAAGATCACCATAAAGAACCGCTACCCTCTGCCACTCATCTCGGAACTCTTTGACCGGCTGCGCGGAGCAAAGATTTTTACCAAGCTTGACCTCAGGGGCGCGTACAATCTCATCAGAATTCGTGAAGGAGATGAGTGGAAAACTGCTTTTAACACTAGAGATGGTCACTTCGAATAACTGGTCATGCCATTCGGTCTTTGCAACGCCCCCGCAGTCTTCCAAGACTTTGTCAATGAGATCTTCCGGGACTTGTTGTATACCTGCGTGGTGGTCTATCTCGATGACATTCTAATCTTCTCCTCCAACCTAGAGGAACACCGCATCCATGTTCGCCAAGTGCTCCAGCGCCTCCGAGTTAACCATCTCTACGCCAAAATTGAGAAATGCCTCTTTGAACGTACCTGTCTTCCTTTCCTAGAATATCTGGTCTCAGGACAGGGTCTTCAAATGGACCCCGATAAGCTCCCCGCAGTCTTGGATTGGCCACGCCCCTCTGGACTGCGCTCTATCCAGCGCTTCCTCGGATTCGCTAATTACTACCGTCAGTTTATCCCCCACTTCTCCACTATCGTGGCCCCCATAGTGGCCTTGACCAAGAAAGATGCGAATCCGAGATCCTGGCCTCCCCAAGCAGAAGAAGCTTTTACTCGCCTTAAGGCCGCCTGCGCACCAGTCTTGACCAGGCCTGATCCACGGAAGCCATTCTTCCTCGAGGTGGATGCCTCTTCAGTTGGAGCCGGAGCGGTTCTTCTTCAGAAAAATGCTAAAGGGAAAAACGTCACCTGCGGTTTTTTCTCTAAAACATTTTCCCCTCCTGAAAAAAATTACGCTATTGGTGACCGAGAATTGCTGGCCATTAAAATGGCACTCGAGGAGTGGAGGCATCTCCTGGAAGGGTCTCTCCACCCGATCACCATCTACACTGACCACAAAAATCTGTCATACCTGCAGTCCGCCCAGCGTTTAAATCCTCGCCAGGCCAGGTGGTCATTGTTCTTCGCTCGCTTTAATTTCCAGATACATTTTTGTCCTGCAGACAAGAATGTCAGGGCGGATGCCCTTTCTTGTTCCACTGATGCCACGGAGGCAGAAACCGCTCCTCAACACATCGTTTCCCCTGAGTGTCTGATCTTTGCTGCTCCGGCTTCCCTGGCACCAGTTCCTCCAGGAAAAACCTTTGTCCCTCCACGTCTTCGCCTCCGGAATCTCAAATGGGGTCACTCCTCCCACCTGGCAGGTCACGCTGGAGTCAAAAAATCCACTCAGTTGATTGCCAGACACTATTGGTGGCCTTCCCTTGAAAAAGATGTAACTGACTTCGTACGCTCCTGTACTGTCTGCGCACGTGATAAAATTCCTCGCCAAAGACCCGCGGGTCTTCTACTTCCTCTGCCAGTTCCCGAACAGCCTTGGTCACACATAGCGATGGACTTCGTCACTGACCTTCCTGTATCCCATGGCAACACTGTCATCTGGGTGGTCGTTGATCGATTCTCCAAAATGGCCCATTTCGTTCCACTCCCTGGCCTCCCTTCTGCGCCACAATTGGCGAAGCATTTTTTTTTGCACATTTTTCGTCTCCAGGGACTGCCTACACATATCGTCTCCGATAGAGGCGTTCAATTCGTCTCAAAATTCTGGAGAGCACTCTGCACCCAATTAAATATTACATTTAAATTTTCCTCCGCCTACCACCCGCAATTTAATGGACAAGTGGAGAGAGTAAACCAAATCCTTGGTGACTACCTGCAACATTTTGTCTCCTCCCGCCAAGATGATTGGGTTGACCTGTTACCCTGGGCCGAATTTTCGTACAATTTCAAAGACTCTGAGTCATCCGCCAAGTCTCCATTCTTTGTGGTGTACAGCCGTCACCCACCTATCCCCACTTCGTCTGGAGTCCCTGCCGTAGATGATTTGACCCGGGACTTTTCCTCTATCTGGAAGGAGACTCAGAGGTCGCTCTCGCTGGCCTCCTCTCGTATGAAGAAACACGCGGACAAGAAGAGAAGAATTCCTCCTGTCTTTGCCCCTGGTGACAAAGTGTGGCTCTCTGCCAAATATATTCGGTTCCGTGTCCCTAGCTACAAGCTGGGTCCACGTTACCTCGGGCCATTCAGGGTCAAAAGTCAAATCAACCCTGTCTCTTACAAGCTTCATCTTCCTCCTTCTCTTCATATTCCTAACTCCTTTCATGTTTCCCTCCTCAAGCCTCTCATTCTTAACCGCTTTTCTCCCAAGGTCACCGTTCCTGCTCCTGTCTCGGGCTCCTCTGACGTCTTCTTGGTTTAAGAGATTCTCGCTTCAAAGTTTGTCAGAGGTAAAAAAAAAATTCTTGTTGATTGGGAGAATTGTGGTCCCGAGGAGAGGTCTTGGGAGCCAGAGGACAATATTTTAGACAAAGAACTCATCTACAGATTCCTCGGCTCCAAGAAGAGGGGGAGACCCAAGGGGGGGGGGTACTTTCACGCCGAGCGCTCCGGGTGCCGCTGCCTTCCCGGAGCGCTCACGGCGTTCCTCTGGCTGCAGCGCTCCGGACGGCATTGCTGACCGCGAGCGCTGCTCTCTGGTCCCCGGAGGGGACGCGATCCGAGGCACGGCTCGTGTCCGCCCTCGGATTGTGCCCCGTCTCTCTCACCTCTCGCCCCCGTCTGCTTCCTCCCGGCGCGCACGGTCCCGCTCCCTAGGGCGCGCGCGCTGACTTGCTTAAATTTGAAGGGCCAGTGCACCACTAATTGGTGCCTGGCCCAATCACTCCCTAACGTATAAAAACCCACTTCCCCTTCCTCTCCTCGCCGGATCTTGTTACCTTGTGCCCTGAGAAAGCGTTATACTGTGTCCCAAGCCTGTGTACCTAGACCTTCTGCTGTTGCCCCTGACTACGAACCTCTCTGCCTGCCCTGACCTTCTGCTACGTCTGACCTCGCCTCTGTCTAGTCCTTGTGTACCGCGCCAGTCTCAGCTGCCAGAGAGGTCGAGTCGCTACTGAGGAACACGACCTGGTAGTTACTGCCGCAGCAAGTCCATCCTGCTTTGCGGCGGGCTCTGGTGAACACCAGTAACTGCTTAGAACCGATTCCCCAGTACGGCCCGCGTCATCGCCTCTCTGGTACAGGGGATCCACCTCCAGTGTCATCACCAGCCGCTAGTCCGGATCCTGACAGTCCACCTCCAGTGTCATCACCAGCCGCTAGCCCGGATCCTGACACGTGGTGTCTTCGACAGCCAAGGTTTGGGAATATAAAAAGATTAAGCTCATAAGTCGTGGCCACCAAGGCCAGGAGACATGCAAGCTTTACTCCTGTTTCAAAGGGGCACTATCCCACCTTGATTATTTTAAATGGGTTAATTAAAGAGTAAATCTACCGCACAAGTCACGATATATTTGTAATTGAAGAACAAATTGTTGCTGCTCCTTTTAACTAACCTCAAATAGGTTGTTTACCTGGTCGGATAAGCCTGGTAAGGAGAACAATCCACATTGATTGCGGAAGCCAAAAAAGTAGTTCCATTGGAAGCAATCTGCTGTGGGAGCTAGAGGACAGTTTTGAGGGCCATAGCGTGTATATGAGGACTAGTATCTCTACTTGGAAGCATCTTTATTTGAAAGGGCATTTGCTTTCCAATCTGTTGAGTCCAAGTCCTCACAACGAACCTCTGAGTCTGAGCATTTGTTGATAAAGCAAAGAGGTCTATCTCCCTGTTACCGAACATATGCTCTATCTTTGTAAACTCATGTCAGTGAAGAGTCACAGAAGACATCGAGTCCTGAGACAAGGCATCTGACATTTTGTTGGCATGACTGGGAACTTATTGGGATTTCAGGATCAGATTGTGAGACTGAGCCCAAGACTTAAAGTGTTCTACACTCTCTTGCAGCTTGCTGTAGCCACAGTTGGTGTGGCATGGTCTCTGTGCTGGAACCTTGGCTTCCCCCTGGATTTCATCGGGCTGATGCTGGAGGAGAGAGGACACTACTTGCATAAGGTGGCTCTGGAGCAGGCCAGGATCTGTATGTGTCCTGTGCACTTGATCTGCAGCGATTGTCTTTCTGAGCTGCATCTTGACTGTCGGGCCCGGGAAGCACCTGGGCCTAATGTGTCATAGTGCAGCTCAGCGAATCATTGGCCAAGGCTGGACATTGCTATGTCCTATGATTCGCTAAGCTGTAGTATGACACACTGGGTCTGTGGGAGCGATGGAGCTAATTTTTATTTTCTTATAGCCCACACAATGTGAATAGCTTTGAAAACCTCCCACCTGATGGTTAACCCTTTTAATTCCTTAATTAAAGGGGTACTCCGGTGAAAACCTTTTTCTTTTAAATCAACTGGTGGCAGAAAGTTAAACATATTTGTAAATTACTTCTATTAAAAAATCTTAATCCTACCTGTACTTATTAGCTGCTGAATACTACAGAGGAAATTCTTTTCTTTTTGGAATGCTCTCTGATGACATCACGAGCACAGTTCTCTCTGCTGACATTATAATAATAATAACACTTTATTTATTGTTGTCCTTTGTGGGATTTGAACCCAAGTACCCAGCACTGCAAGGCAGCAGTGCTAACCACTGAGCCACCATGCTGCCCTTAACAACTGCTCTGTATGGTTGCTAAAATGGACAGAGATGTCAGCAGAGAGCACTGTGCTCGTGATGTCATCAGTGTTCCAAAAAGAAAGGAATTTCCTCTGTAGCATTCAGCAGCTAATAAGTACTGGAAGGATTAAGATTTTTTAATAGAAGTAATTTACAAATATGTTTAACTTTCTGCCACCAGTTGATTTAAAAGAAAAAAAGGTTTTCACCGGAGTACCCCTTTAACTTTCCACAGCCACAGAATCTATTTTGAAATATACATAACAGTACTTAAACTTCAAAAGAGACAGAAACACTACAAAAATAAAAAAATAAAAAAGAGAAGATGAAAAAGCAGTGCACACGGCAAGATTTTTGGTGCACAAACACACAAACAACTAACATCACCAAGGGCCAAGATGCCAAAAAAAGCCAGCAGGTAAACTCATGAAAACTGCTGAAATCTATACACTGGTCAGGCAATGTAACCAGAAGGTGAAAATAGAGACAACAGCACTAGACTGAACTATTTAGGAAGCAAGCAATTCTTATCTTAGGAAAGACATGGTCAAATTGGGTTTAAAAGGTCCTATCAGCCCGCGATAAGCTGATCTAAGTGCTCCGGTAATATGAAACCCATTTATGGGGTATGTGGATTTTAAAGGGGTACTCTGGCCCTAATACATCTTATCCCCTAGCCAAAGGATAGGGGATAAGATGTATGATCGTGGGGGCCCCCACAATCTTTTATTGCGCACCCACCTTTGTGAGCTCTTCTCAGTACTGGAGGCTCCGAGTATGTAGCGTGACAACTACGGGGCCATCACGCCCCTCCCATAGACTTGCATTGAGGAGGCGGAATGTGATGTCACAGGGGGCGGAGTCGTGACGTCACGATACTCCGGCCCCGTGGTCGTCATGCTACACACTCGGAGCTCACAAAGGTGGGTGCGCAATGACAGATTGCGGGGGTCCTCAGCGGCGGGACCCCCGTGATCATACATCTTATTACCTATCCTTTGGATAGGGGATAAGATGTATTAGGGCCAGAGTACCCCTTTAAGTACAATATGTTGGTGCAGTTTAATTTTTAGTCGATATGCCAAAACTCTACCAGAATTAAAGGGGTATTCCTGCTAAAAACAATTTTTTTTTTCATATCAACTGGCTTCAGAAAGTTAAACAGATTTGTAAATTACTTCTATTAAAATGTTTTAATCCTACTAGTACTTATCAGCTGCTGAAGTTGAGTTGTTCTTTTCTTTCTGACAACAGTGCTCTCTGCAACCTCTGTCTGTCTCAGGAACTGTCCAGAGCAGGAGAGGTTTGCTATGGGGATTTGCTCCAACTCTGGACAGTTCCTGAGACAGACAGAAGTGTCAGCAGAGAGTACTGTTGTCAGAAAGAAAAGAACAACTCAACTTCAGCAGCTGAAAAGTACTGGTAGGATTAAGATTTTTTAATAGAAGTAATTTACAAATCTGGGGGAAAAAAAATGTGTATGTGCAGCTCACAATTAATAATACACACCGAGGTCAAACTAGGGCATGCAACTATACCTTAGTTGCAAAAAAGGGAAAACCAGAAACAAAAACTTTTGCCCGGACCTGCTAGGTGAGAATAGGTATACTATATTTGAATTTGTAATTATAAAATAGATTGCTGGGTTGTGCTTCAATGCTTGTCACTAAAATGACAATGTATAAAAGGTTACTCCTCACAGGGCCCATGTGTGGAGAACACATAAAATACAGGTAATAAATAATAGAAGTACATAAAATAATAAGCATATAATTATACCACTGGCGTAAATATGTGGTTTCTTGTGTGCAACAAGCAAATGCCTATTTGGAATAAGCAGATACCTATTGCACAAATAATACTTAAGTGGCTATTTACCACATTAAAATATGCATATGTATAAATGTGTCCTTTTTATGATACTAGACAGTTTGTAGCAATTTAAATATGTTACCGGTCTCTTGTAACAACTCGGGCAGTTCGCACTGGAAACAGGTATTATTATAGCAGTGCCTGGATGGTTGATCACCCTGGATCCTCTGTGCGGCGGTCCCAGATGATGATGAAGAAAAAGCCTAGCAGAGTCCTATTGTGAAGCGGTGGTGGTCATCACGGGCTAATGGCGCTGGCGGGCGCCGGTGTACACGACAGTTGGCGCTGGCAGGCGCTGTAGATGGAGAGATCCTCACCGCTGGGCTACGATGCTGGCTGTGTGGGACCAAGGACCGCACGCTGGATACAAGGAGCTCACCTCGTGTTGTCGGTGTGTGACGTCAGCAGATGTTGAAGCTGGAAACACTGCACCTGCGTAGGCCTTGTAAAAGCTGGACCGGACAAATGCTGGATCCGCTGTAGTTTGCAGGTTCACAGAAGGTAACACGTCCAGTCCTGTATGCATAGCCACTGGCATGAACGCTATTTATGAACTGTGTCCATGACTAATGGCTAGTTACCTTCTGTGAACCTGCAAACTACAGCGGATCTAGTCAACTGTCCTCCGGCAGCTCGTGTACATCGGCGCACGCTAGCGCCATTAGCCCGTGATGACCACCACCGCTTCACAATAGGACTCTGCTAGGCTATTTCTTCATCATCATCTGGGACCGCCGCATAGAGGATCCAGGGTGATCAACCATCCACCCTGCTATAATAATACCTGTTTCCAGTGCGAACTGCCGGAGTTGTTACAAGAGACCGGTAACATATTTAAATTGCTACAAACTGTCTAGTATCATAAAAAGGACACATTTATACATATGCATATTTTAATGTGGTAAATAGCCACTTAAGTATTATTTGTGCAATAGGTATCTGCTTATTCCAAATAGGCATTTGCTTGTTGCACACAAGAAACCACATATTTACGCCAGTGGTATAATTATATGCTTATTATTTTATCTACTTCTATTATTTATTGCCTGTATTTTATGTGTTCTCCACACACGGGCCCTGTGAGGAGTAACCTTTTATACATTGTCATTTTAATAAATATATTACATTATTATTGAAGCACGACCCAGCAATCTATTTTATAATTATAAATTCAAATATAGTATACCTATACTCACCTAGCAGGTCCGGGCAAAAGTTTTTGTTTCTAATTTACAAATCTGTTAAACTTTTTGGAGCCAGTTTATATGAAAAAAAAAAAAAAAGTTTTTCACTGGAATACCCCTTTAATATTTCCTATTCTCCTAGATAGGTTAAATAAAGTTAGTTCATCAAACTGTGAATGTGTTTACTGTTGGGACAGGCTGGGCTCCCTTGCAAACTGACCAGTGGTCCATATTCCAGTGGCCACCTTTCCCTTGTGATGTACTGCCCTGCAAACACTGACTTTGTATACAGATCATCAGGTCAGTACTTGATCACTTATAAACTAGGGCAGTATGCACAGTATTCCAGCAAGAAAAGTGTTATTGTACTTACATAGTGGCCACATGGATGACATTGTAATAGCAATGTGAAGGTGTGCATCAAAATTGTAGTGAAAAGCTTTGTAAATTATGCATCAAACTGTACTTTCTTTTGTGCGGTTACATTATTACTTGTAGAATTGCTCCAGTAATTGTTTTTTAATTTACCGATACATTAGAGGTTACTGCAGTAGCCATTGAATGAGGCAGCTGTCTGCCTCTCCTCTACTGTGAAGTCTCAGCAGGATCTCAAGCACCAATCAACAGCTCAATTACATCCAGCCAATCATCTGCCGTTGTGTTTGCAGCTGGTAAGACTCCCGGCTCCTTATCACCTCTCACGCCACACAAGCTGGGCAATAATATGTAGTTGGTATTTATTTTCGAAAAACTTTGATTGTCACCTATTGCTAGGAGATATAATTCTGCACAGCTGCAGAGTACTGGTTTGAAACTATTAGTGCCCCTACAATGCTGTTTTAGTCTGCACGTGTGGCATATTTGCTACTGGTTTTCCATCCAGGTTTGCAGGAAGGTAATTCAAATGTAAAACACAGTAGCAACAAGGTGGATGATATTTAAAGGGGTACTCCACTGGAAAACATTTTTTTTTTAAATCAACTGGTGCCAGAAAAATAGACAGATTTGTAAATTACTTCTATTAAAAAATCTTAATCCTTCCAGTAGTTATCAGCTGCCGTATGATCCACAGGAAGTTGTTCTCTTTTTGAATTTCCTTTCTGCCTGACCACAGTGCTCTCTGCTGACACTTCTGTCCATGTCAGGAACTGTCCAGAGCAGGAGAGGTTTTCTATGGGGATTTGCTCCTACTCTGGACAGTTTCTAAAATGGACAGAGGTGTCAGCAGAGAGCACTGTGGTCAGGCAGAAAGTAAATTCAAAAAGAAAACAGCTTCCTGTGGATCATATGGCAGCTCATAAGTACTGGAAGGATTAAGATTTTTTAATAGAAGTCATTTACAAATCTGTTTAACTTTCTGACACCAGTTGATTGAAGAAAAAATGTTTTACAGTGGAGTACCCCTTTAAGCAAACCTCATCTGTATTCTCCATTACAACTGCAGGGAAATAAAAATGTGCAACAAAATTCAACTGCTGCAGATTTTGCTGTGGATTAGCCACAGATTTGCTTAAAGGGGTACTCCGCTGCCCTGCTTCCAGAGCTCCGCTCCCCAGCAGGAAGTTTATTGTCCCGAACGCTGTTCGCGGGCTTCCGTGTTCAGGGCTGCCCCTCGTGACGTCACGCCCGCCCCCTCGTGACGTCATGCCCGCCCCCTCAACGAAAGTCTATGGAAAGTCCTTCCCATAGACTTTCGTTGAGGGGGCGGGCGTGACGCCACGAGAGGCGGCCCTGAACATGGAAGCCCGCGCACGACGTTTGGAACAATAAACTTTTGGACGCTGGGGAGCGGAGCTTCGGAAGCAGGGCAGCGGAGTACCCCTTTAAACATTTATTTAAAATATATATATATATATATATTCTTACCTCCCCTAGCAATGCTTACTCGGTCCTTTGACTCACATGCTGCATTGGTCACATGCAATAAAAACATCACCTCTAATGGCACAAAAGACCAGCTGGAGGACCAGGGAAGGCGCACTGTAGAAAGTGCATGATGTATTTTTTTTATGTAACATGCTAAACAAATATGGACAACTGCAACAAATATGGACAACTGCAACAAATATGGACTGTGCAACCTTACTCTTAGAAAACTGCATAAACTGCCACCGCTGCACCACAAGGTCTGTGGTTTTTTTTACATGCGATCTTCTGCCTCATTTCTTTGTCGAGAGAAAGACACAACACAAATACATATAATAGGTTTAAAGGGGTACTCCCGTGGAAAACTTTTTTTTTTAAATCAACTGGTGCCAGAAAGTTAAACAGATTTGTAAATCACTTTTTAAAAAATCTTAATCCTTCCAGTACTTTTTAGGGGCTGTATACTAAAGAGAAATCCGAAAAAGAAATGCATTTCCTCTGATGTCATGACCACAGTGCTCTCTGCTGACATCTGCTGTCCATTTTAGGAACTGTCCAGAGCAGGAGAAAATCCCCATAGCAAACATATGCTGCTCTGGACAGTTCCTAAAATGGACAGTAGAGGTCGGCAGAGAGCACTGTGGTCATGACATCGAAATGCATTTCTTTTATGGATTTCTCTTTAGTATGGTTATGGGCATGTATATTTGTGTAAAGTTGAGTTTACACAAGCTTTTCTCATTGCAATATAAAGTATAGGTTTTTAAATACAGTGGTCCCTCAAGTTACAATATTAATTGGTTCTGGGACGACCATTGTATGTTGAAACCATCGTATGTTGAGACCAGAACTCTATGGAAACCTGGTAATTGGTTCTAAAGGCACCAAAATGTCATCCAAAAATAGGAAAAAGTGAGAATTAAAGAAAAATAAGTAGATAACTAATATAGATAAAGCAAATCCTTACATATAAAAGAAAGATCTGCTGGGAGCTGTAATCACTGTCTATTTCAGTGTTTCCCAAGCAGAGAGCCTCCAGCTGTTGCAAAACTACAACTCCCAGCATGCCCGGACAGCCAAAGGCTGTCCGGGCATGCTGGGAGTTGTATTTTTGCAACCGCTGGGGGCACCCTGCTTGGGAAACACTGGTCTATGTAGAGGACAGGAGCTTCTTCGAGGTCCTGTACAGTACACACAATGTCCTAAAAAAGTAACATGGAGTCGCCCTCACCTGGTGTCCAAAGGAGCAGGTAACCCTGTTACAGGTAAAGTGTACAGAACATGTAATACCTCCTGTACTGCAGGGGGCGCTACCAGACATCAGTCAGTGCATACGCTTCAGTAATACAGGTGTTTTACCAGTAAATTGCTCATTCTGATCGGTCAGTTCTTCCGGCTATTGACAAGTTTCACAGATCTGGACTGTCCGTAACATTGTATGTTGAGTCTGGTTTCAACTGACAATGGTCCAGAAAAGACCATTGTATATTGAAACTATTGTATGTTGAGGCCATTATAAGTTAAGGGATCAGTGTACATGTTTTATAGGCTAACCAGGATTCGAAAAAAATGTCTGCTATTCCATCTAGTTGTGTGTCAATTGCTGTACAGCCATCAACTCGATCTGTTAAAATAGTTTTCTTGAGATAAGCTGCTGGTAGACTTCTCTCTCTACATTCTACATAAATGAATGCTCAGCTGAACTGAAATTTCATGTGTATGGTGGGATCAGGGGAGATAGCGTAGTTGGCCAACAGCTAACTTATGTGTACAGCTACGGAGACTGGACACCGCTGTGGCAAGTGATTGGCTGAGCGGGCAGGTACTGCTTGAACTAGTGGTCCTGGAAAAAGGCAGAAGAGAAGAGCAGTGTGGGACCAAAAATCTACGGAACGTGTGTTGTGGGGGACCAGGGTCAGTAAGTATCACTTGTTTATTTTTACAAATTGCCAAGCAAAATATGAAAAAGTTATTATTCCGGAATAACATTTTAACACTCAAATTCTTCTAGGCAGACACAAAAATCAGTGCTCCGTAAAATCATATTTTAACCTCTTCAGGACACAGGGCGTATGGATACGCCCTGCATTCTGAGTCCTTAAGGACCGAGGGCGTATCCATACGCCCGTAGGAAATCCGGTCCCCACCGCTAGCCGGTTGGGGACCGGAGCCGGATGCCTGCTGAAATCATTCAGCAGGCACCCTGGCACATCTCCCAGGGGGGTCCTGACCCCCCATGTCGGCGATCGGAGAAAATCGCATGTCAATTCAGACATGCGATTTTCTCCAATTCCGGGCTGATCGGGTCTCTGGTGACCCGATCACCCGGAAAATAGGGCTGATCGGAGTTGTCAGCAACAGCCCCGATCAGCCTAAAGGATAGGAGTGAGGTCGCAAAGCTGCGATCTACTCCTATCCCCTGGCATTAGTCAGAACGGAGTTCTGACCAATGGCAGCGCAGGACAGGGGGTTGCCATGGCAACCCACCGTTCTGCCCGCCCCTGGATGTCGAGGGGCTCTGGAAAGAAGATGGAGGCCGTTCCTGCAGGAGAAGATGCCTGGGGACCTGGGATCTTCGCTGGAGCCTGCAGGATCTTGATCAGGTAGGGAATCGACAGTGGGGGGGGGGGAGGGGGGGAATTGAAAGTGAAAGTAAAACGATCTTTACTGTGGCAACCACTAGGGGGGGCCAAACTGCAACTCCGAGCATGCCCAGAGAGCCAAAGGCTGTCTGGGCATGCTGGGAGTTGTAGTTTTGCAACATCTGGAGGGTCACAGTTTGGAGACCACTGTTGGTGCCCAAACAGTAGCCCTCCAGATGTTGCCAAACTACAACTCTCAGCATGCCTCGACTGCCCAGGCATGCTGGGAGTTGTAGTTCTGTAACATTTGTCCCTTCAGATTTAGCAATTTTCATGACATTTTTGAAAATTGCTCCTCTACTTTGAAGCCCTCTAATTTTTTCAAAAAGCAAAAGTATGTCCATTTTATGATGCCGACATACCACCAAAATAAGGTAGAATATGTCACGGAAAAACAATCTCAGAATCAGAGTATTCGGTAAAAGCGTTTTCACGTTATTAATTTGTAAAGTGACAGTGGTCATACGAAAAAGGGCTCAGTCCTTAAGGTGAAAAAGGGCTGCGTCCTTAAGGGGTTAAAAAGTATGCACGTATCACATGCAGAGTATAAGGACAACATTTCTCTAAGCCCCAGACAACAAAACAAAGTCATTTCTCAATGAAGTCTTTACTAATAGTAGAAGACATTACAAATACAAAAACATAACAGACGCTTCACAGAAATAATAAGTTGCTTAATTTACATTGTTCTGTTGAAAATAATAAATATAAATAAATGTACACATAATACTGCCTAGTACAATATTATTACACATAGAAAAAAAAACAAGGTAAATCTATTCTACCAGCCTACAACGAAGCTGAGGAACAGTCGGAGAAGAATACATTTTGTACAGTGATTTTGACAATGATACAAAGCACAAAGGCCGATGAATGGTTTGGCAAACTAAGTCTGGATTTTGTGATATTCTGAGAAGTATTATAAATGTTTACCCTGAATATTGTAGATGAGCCAGGGAATTACACTGGATTGTGGCCCTTATAAAAAGTTCTTTTCTGTAACAAATTTGGAAAAGATGAACATGTAAGACAGTAATAAACTTGTTCCTCTAGTTTTAGGGCAAGGTTGTCTTCATCCTTCACATTCAGGTGAGTTCTCTGCAGGTATTATATGTGCGGTTTGATACAGTTTAGACTTCATGCACATGGCTGGATTGTGTGAAGTTTTAACAAGTCATGAGAGGGCACACAGAGATGCGTGGGACCTTACTGAGGCACTCAAAGACCTTTTTTGACAGATTTTTAATTTTATTATTTTTTGATCCAAAAGAAAGAAAAAAAATCGCCCCTGGCACATTGCACTTATTTCTTTATCACACACTTATTGCAGCCCAAAAAGCATGATATTGGTTTTAGTGCAATCCTGGTTACGGTAAGTAAAAAAAAAACACCACATTTGTCTGTAGTGTAAATTTATCCCTGTAAATAAAGTGGGTGCAATGATTCTGTCTTTATTGTATATAAGGAGTTTAGTTAGTATAAAGCTGCTCACAGTGAAACTCTGACACTTTGCATTCAGTCCAGCAGGTATGCTACATACACAATAATCTGTTCAGTGCCAAGCAACCAGGTACTGATATGTTCCATGATTCTCATCAGTGCTACTGATCTGGTATTCTGTTATTTGGCCACATTGAAGTACTTAAGATTTTAGTGCAGGACGTCTGTGTGATGAATACTATAGAGCCTTTCACAGTTGATGATCTTTTTTTTTACAGTAGAGAAAATAGATCCAAATAAAAAAAAAAAAAGTCTCTATACCCAAAAATAAGTGGTATCTTTCTCTTTACTTAAATCAAGAAGAATAGGTATAGGAAAATAGATAAAAGATATGCAAATTTCTTGTCAAAAATGCCAAACCAGATAAACAAGGCAGCACTGGAAATGTGTACAGTAGTCTTTATATGTGTAAACTGTGTTCACTTTCACATTCTGTTCCAAGTCATTTTGGTTCTGGTGCATATGCAGATTTACAACAGAGCAATGGGTTTATTGCCTTGTCCCGTCACACACTGGGAGGGTGTTGAATTGTCCAAATTGGCATATGTAGTATACAGGCTGGTTACTTGGAAGTCTGTGAAGGAATGGTCACTGCTACTAGACACTGGGGTCAGACCTATGGTCCCCAAATCACAGTCTGACAGCTGCAGAGGAGAGTTGCTGAAAGCTGCCAATGTGTCCAGATTGAAGCTGTCGTCCTTCATGTCTTCCCAGATGTTACCTTACAAAATAAAATCTCATCATAAGTATGTGACATATGTTTGCATGGGTATTAAAAACCATTCATTTACAACGTATAGCTATGCAGTGCTATATAAGTAATGCATTGTTAATGCCTATGCAATACAATACAATAGGCATGTTATGGTATTTCTAAGAACTTTATTTAAGTGCTTGTAAGAATTATATCTGATCTCCATGTGTTTGAAAGTAAATTTCGTCCGGTCCTTTGATATATTTTATTTGCATTATATGAAGAACAGAAAATTGCATTACCCACAAAAGGTCTACGAATTGCCCTGGGGAAGTGATACATGGTCCTTTGAGTCAGAGCTTTATAGTTTATCCTGTGCGAGTTCAGTATTTGTATATATGTGATGTAGGTCAATGCGTAAAATACTGACACAACAATCCTTAGTTGTACTGCATTGGGCCATCTTTTAATTGTTGAAAATCTAGGCTACTTGGAATATGTTCATCTTAGTCTTTATAAATCCACAGGGCATAGCAAAGGCCAAGCGCTGCCACTTTTATACAATACCTCAATGGACCAGTTGCTTCTGTCACATTTTATATTTTATACCATAACAATCTTTTCCTGGCCAGAGCTATACGGGTGTTGACTAAACTGAACCAAAGACATAAGGTCCTTGTTCCAGTGCCTATTACAGTTGAACTTGGTCAGACCCCTTCCTATATGTAAATAATTGTCTGCTCATAAGTCCAAGACAAACTGTTCTCTACCAGGTCAATATGCTCATGAATCATATACACTGCTCAAAAAAGAAAAGAAAGGGAACACTTAAACAACACAATGTAACTCCAAGTCAATCACACTTCTGTGAAATCCCACTGTCCACTCAGGAAGCAACACTGATTGACAATCAATTTCACATGCTGTTGTGCAAATGGAACAGACAACAGGTGGAAATTATAGGCAATCAGCAAGACATCCCCAATAAAGGAGTTGTTCTGCAGGTGGTGACCACAGACCACTTCTCAGTTCCTATGCTTCCTGGCTGATGTTTTGGTCACTTTTTAATGCTGGCAGTGCTTTCACTCTAGTGGTAGCATTAGACAGAGTCTACAACCCACACAAATGGCTCAGGTAGTGCAGCTCATCCAGGATGGCACATCATTGCGAGCTGTGGCAAGAAGGTTTGCTGTGTCTGTTAGCGTAGTGTCCAGAGCATGGAGGCACTACCAGGAGACAGGCCAGTACATCAGGAGATGTGGAGGAGGCTGTAGGAGGGCAACAACCCAGCAGCCGCTACCTCTGCCTTTGTGCAAGGAGGAGCACTGCCAGAGCCCTGCAAAATGACCTCCAGCAGGCCACAAATGTGCATGTGTCAGAAACAGACTCATACGGTCAGAAACAGACTCCATGAGGGTAGTAGTATGAGGGCCCGACGTCCACAGGTGGGGGTTGTGCTTACAGCCCAACACCGTGCAGGACATTTGCCAGAGAACACAAAGATTGGCAAATTCGCCACTGGTGCCCTGTGCTCTTCACAGATGAACACACAAAGACCTCCAAGGAAACCACAGGATCAAGCAGGGTGCATGGATTACGCGTAGAGTAAAAAGGTTTATTACCCACAATGCAACACATTTCGCAGAAGACCACTTCATCAGGCCTGGTGGTCTTTATGTGTTTGCTGTATTATCCCAGGAGCAGCTGCCGGATCTGAGACACATTTATGGACACTATCCTTACCATTGTTGTACATGGTCTAGTACAACCACCGCTGGTGAGCACTTGAACAACTGTTCATTTCTACATTTTTATCTTTATTATCCCACTATGGAGCACTTTCCTTTGTTTTAGCTTTACAGATGAAAGCAGGTTCACACTGAGCACTTGTGATAGACGTGACAGAGCCTGGAGATGCCGTGGAGAACGTTTTGCTGCCTGCAACATCCTCATGCATTACCGGTGGGTCAGTAATGATGTGGGATGGCATTTCTTTGGGGGGCCGCATGGCCCTCCATGTGCTTGCCAGAGGTAGCCTGACTGCCATTAGGTACCGAGATGAGATCCTCAGACCTCTTGTGAGACCATATGCTGGTGCAGGTGGCCCTGGGTTCCTCCTAATGCAAGACAATGCAAGACCTCATGTGGCTGGAGTGTGTCAGCAGTTCCTGCAAGAGGAAGGCATTGATGCTATGGACTGGCCCGTCTGTTCCCCAGACCTGAATCCGATTGAGCACATCTGGGACATCATGTTTCGCTCCATCCACCAACGCTACATTGCACCACAGACTGTCCAGGAGTTGGTGGATGCTTTAGTCCAGGTCTGGGAGGACATCCCTCAGGAGACCATCCGCCACCTCATCAGGAGCATGCCGAGGCATTGTAGGGAGGTCATACGAGCACGTGGAGGCCACACACACTTCTGAGCCTCATTTTGACTTGTTTTAAGGACATTACATCAAAGTTGGATAAGCCTGTAGTGTGGTTTTCCACTTTGATTTTGAGTGTGACTCCATATCCAGACCTCCATGGGTTGATAAATTTGATTTCCATTGATAATTTTGGGTGATGTTGTTGTCAGCACATTCAACTATGTAAAGATGAAAGTATTTCATATGATTAGTTCATTCATTCAGATCTAGGATGTGTTATCTTTATTTTTTTGAGCAGTGTATAACCTGCATACAAAGAAAATATAACAAGTCACCTTCTGACTTGCTTCCTTTAATAACAAAAAATATACATTTTGCGAGTCTTCATCTTTTGTATATAACATAGGTTTACCTCTATCCTCACAACATATTAACATTTATATCCTACCTTGGAGAGCAAAATCCATAATGCTGGGATCAATGGAATCCACCTCTGTGTTCATGTCCGAGGTAATGCTGAGGAAGTCAGAAGCCGCCCTACTTATCATATGCTGGTGCATCGGGCTTTGAGTCATGTCTTGAACCACATGTAGAGGAGGGCTTTGGGCAGGTGCAGGAGAACTCGATGCAATCCTAGACTGAGTGTGAATTTGATGGTGCAATGGTATGGACTGCAAAGACAATGTCATGACTGGGTGTGGCTGAACTTGCTGGATGGGAATGCTTCCTATATTTGTCATTACTGGTGGTTCTGAGGTTGCCAACTTGCTTGGAGCTTTGCAGTTTTCAGGTCTGTCCATAATCAGTTTGTCCAGTTCATCTGTCATAAAATGAATGGGTTTTAGAAATTTAGAGGCACTTATACCCAAGTTCAGATGCCTAGTTTCTACTTAAATAAGCACTGTCAGATCCAAAAACGTTTAATGTGTTGTTACTGATGAAAACTAAAGACCTTTTGTAATTTGTTTGTTTACATTTTTTGAATATATTAAAAAGAAAACGGCTCCTGAAAATACCACCACTAGGGGTCCCCATACTTACTGGGACACTAACCAGTCCTGCAGCAGCATCAGGCTTGTCCCTGAGTCATGGACAAGAGATAACTCATGGACAAGGCTACATGAGCAGAAACACCAATCACCTCCCACCACCACAAGGAGGTACATGCCCCCTTCCCCTGAAAGGATTTCTAATACTGTGAGCTTATGAAAAATATGTATTTTCATAATAAATATAGTTGATAGAGGCATAACAATTAGAGGTACATGGTCAGGTCAGGATTGAGTACTGTGTTAGATATTTATTTATGTTTTTGTATTTAAATTAACTGATCTTGCCAGTTGGTAAACGCATAAATACCTGGGTTAGCCATGCTCCTGCGAATGGCTGGGAGATCTTTCCTCTTCCACTTCTGCATCTCCTCTTCCATCTTCTCTATCTTAGCAGGATTCAGTGCCCACAGACATCCTTTGCGAGAAGATCCACTTAACTTATTCTCCACCTTTTCAAAGCATTTGTTCAGGGAGAGGTTGTGTCGCACTGAATTTTTCCAGCCATCAGGTGCTGTCTGTAAAGGCACAGGACAAATTAATGAAGAGTAGATGTCTCAATGGCCAGGCTATTATTGTAAATATGATTTACTGGTATTAAACAATTGGAGACTTTAGTATATATGTACTGTAATTCACTACAATAATATCAAATACTACAAAACAAAATGGACATAACTGCAGTTTTCAGCTCTCGCAGCAGATGTGGTACATTCATGTCCTGACTCAAACATTACTGTGCTCTATTAGGGTACGTTCACACGGGCGGATTTTTTTGAGGGTTTTCCGCTGCGTATTTGAAAGTGGGCGGGCTCTTCTCGGCTGCCCGCAGCAGATATTCCACGGCAGAATTTACACAGCGGAAAATACGCCGCAAGCCCCATTGAAGTCAGTAGGGACTGCGGCGGATTTTCCGCAGTGGAAATTCTACCGCGGAAAATCTGCTGCGGACAGCCGAGAAGAGCCCGCCCACTTTCAAATATGCAGCGGAAAACCCGCAAAAAAATCCGCTTATGTGAACGAACCCTTACACAGAGATCTGGGTAAGTGCAGGTTACTGCTTTATCCTGCCAACAGTTCCCATCAGCAAATTGTTCATAAGGGCAGCCCTATGTGTGCAGTGAGTTTTGGAGGCGGAGCCGCGCGTCACAGTCACAGTCCAAAACTCACTACATACATAGGGCTGCCGCCGGTAAGCCTTGTGTGTATGGTGAGCAAGGGATACGCAGCTTATTTCCCGCTGCTGCTGCAGATTTTTTGCAGCGTGAAATATGCTGCGTATACACCAAGTGGGAACATACCCTAAAGGTGTATATATGACCAGCAATACTGACATAGACTGGGGCACTTGGTTCAATGGTTATTACAAGTGACCTGTATGGCAACATGCCCCACAACGGGGAATAATAATAAGGAGAATACACAGTTTTTTGGTGCAGCTGGAATTACAACATGTTTGACCAGGCAATGTTTTATTAATTTTGAACTGACCAGTTTCCCTGTACCCACTGTAATGCAGCGGTGCATCCAGAACTGCTATTCTACTTACTGTTGATGTAACTCACTTTGTTTTAACTCTCTTACCTTGAAATATGGAAAGTGTTCCTTCATGAAGCTGTAGATCTCACTCACGGGCAGACTGCCAGTCTTGCTGTTCTTTAAGGCCATTGCAATAAGGCAGCTAAAACAAAGCAGCAAATGGTGACTATGACTGCAGCTTTACAAAACTGCAGATTTTTTGTACATTCATGCAGAAATTGGACACTCACCTGTATGAATATATAGGCTTAGGGTAGTTTTTTGGGTGTAGGTCCTGTGTAGAATGAGCTGCCAGGCGTGCTTGAGGAAAAGGAGGTTGTGCTCTGTAGGAATTATTAAATAATCCAGCAGAACACTACATTAAAAAGAAAATAAGACACAGAGGATGAGGAAACATCACAAGGATTGTCTACCTTACCAGTTATTTATATGTCAGTAATGCAGACAGGTTAACTGTTCCTACCCGCTCAAATCAGTAAAACCCCTAAACAAGCACTCTGCAGTATTTCTGAAGGTGAACATTTTCTTTGGTCATAAGAGGATTAGAAAAATTCATCAGTTTTCTTCCAAAAATAGCGCCACACCTGTCTTCAGGTTGTGTGTGGTATTACAACTCTGCTTCATGCACTTCAGTAAAACTGAGCCTTGATACCACACAAAGAAGATCAGAGTGACACAGTTTCTGGTGCTATTTTTCTAATCCTGGATAACCCATATAGTGTTATATGCAATATACTAAAGCACAGTCAGGGCCTCACAACCCTAGAAAGAGCAGTGCATCCTAGAAATAACAGTGACGTACCTGCTGGGAGCCCTGAGATAGTGCATAGACCTGCTGTGAATGGGACTGATACAAAGGCTGTGGTGACTGAAGGCTGGGAGACTGATGTCCACCCATCGTGTACTGGCTGATCTGTTCAGAAAAACAAAAAACAAATCAGTGACTTTGCTTTGATCAATGAAAACATGTACATATACAGTTTATCTATCCACTTACATTGGAAACATGGGAAGTCATTGTGTTAAGACCCAGGATGCCTTGCTGCATACTTGCTGGTATATGAATCATTTGTCCAGACATGGTATTTGAGGGTTGACCTATGAAAAAAATCATATGAAATGGTAAAGAACCTGGATACTATCTGTCTGACTGTAAGTCTACATACAAAGGACACATATCCTACCTTGCTGTGGTATAACTATATTCTGCGAGTTCATACTGTACTCCATCCTTCCACTGGTCATTTGCTGTAACCTGGGCACATCCACAGAGGTCAGCCATGACAGTGACTGTAAGTCATTCGGAAGATCATCTTCTCGCATTTGGGAAGGGTCAGAGGGCACTAGCCTAAAAGAATTAATACTATAGGTAAGAAAAAGCATCTTGTATATTGTTTCTACTTAATATCAAAATAACAAGGTAATAGTTACATATCTCCATTTAATGATCACTGAAACGAATGGATTCATTATAGAAACTGAAATTTATTTTGCAGGAAATGAAAACACAAAATGACTGCGGAATTTGTTGGCGCTATATAAATAATACAAATAATAATGATGATGTCTTCTTTTGAGCTTTGCATTTTCTATAATGTATTCATATGATGATATGATAATATCTGATATATGAAAATGTGAATATATATAGAAATATATATAAAAAAAATATATGATAATATCATACTGATAACTCCATTGACTAATAGTTACTCATTTCTGAGTGCATTTGTATAATGCAGGTAAAACCAGGCGAAATAAAGAGTGAAATGTAGATGCAGCTATTTGTGGTGCCCAGTATGTGCCAGGCTCTGTACAGTGAGCTGTTTTGATTCTGACCAGTCTGCGCTGAAGCTGCTTTTGTATCAGAACAGCATGCTTTACCATTCATGCTCATAATATCCCTTTGCAATTTTGCAGGGTGAAGGGGAGAAAGGGGCCAGCTGACCTTTATTCCAGCGCTCCCATTGGCTGAATCATAAACAAACAAGATCAAACGCAATGATTTGAAAGCCGGGCAGGCCCGGCTGGGTTGCAACAGTTGGTTCTGTTATTGAAAGATGATTGCCTATTGTGTCCGCAAACGGCTAGAGCCGACTGACACGTGTCTCCATTGTTTTGTTTTTAGGTTAATTGTTTCTCTTTTTCATTTTCCTCCCCCTCTCCTTTACCCCTCTACTAAGACCCTGCATTAATCTAGCTGAATGACAGCAGACAAGCAACGCACAAAAACATGCCATCTGCCACCCGCCTGGCGCCTACTGGCCTGAAAGAAGAGGCTTGTGATTTTTCCTTATTTCAAATCGAAAGGTCGGATAAGGGGTGTTAAGAGTCAAAACCCTGTGCAAATGCCTCCTGTCATGTGGCAAACCTCCTTCCAGGATTGTAAAACGCTATCATGCAACGTGTTAACACTTCCCATCAAACATCACTAGATGGCTCCTAGGACCGCAAACTATATTACTGTATTCTTCGTGCTCTGGCAACTTTTAGATATTTCCGCGCTTTTGCTGTTTACAGTCATTTTATTCGGCAATGAATGGCTTTTTATTATGAATACAAATTGCCAAATCACTCATGCGGCAACCCAGGTGTCCGTACCCTTTTGGCCCTGAGATCAGAGGAAAAAAAAGGCAGCTGTTCAGTTCTCATTGAGCTGCATTCTATTTATTATACAAGTAATGACCAGTCTTCTACATTACACACGTGCCCCTGCCCCACATGCCCACATTATACACGTGTGCCCAGCTCCTCCAATGAGACCCGCAAAGTAGAAGCTGTTCACACATCAATACAGAAGGCTATATATATATATATATATATATATATATATATATATATATATATGTGTGTGTGTGTGTGTATTTTATATCTTTAGCTGTTTCACATTTGCTTTCAACTGTCTTCCACAGACTATAGCTCAGTGTTTCCCAACCAATGTGCCTCCAGCTATTGAAAAACTACAACTCCCAGCATACCCGGACAGCCAAAGGCTGTCCGGGTATGCTGGGAGTTGTAGTTTTGCAACATCTGTAGCACCCTGCTTGGGAAGCAGAGTGCTACAGATGTTGCAAAACTACAACTCCTAGTATACCCAGACAGCCTTTGGCTGTCCGGGTATGCTGGGAGTTGTAGTTTTTCAATAGCTGGGGGCACATTGGTTAAGAAACACTGAGCTATAGTCTGTGGAAGACAGTAATATTCCTAAAAAAAAAACTTAGTTTCCCCCTGCGATATACAGCACCTGTAGCAACCTATTTGTCCTTCTATTGAAATTTGCATTCAGTAGAGCCGCATGTGGATTTTTATGAAAAGAGTCATAGTTGTGGTTGAAAGCTATCTAATGTTCATGGTTAGCTAAAATACTAGGGAGCATGTAGTCTCCAGTCTGTTGGTAAGACAGAAATGTAGTATATGTATTGGCTGCAAACAGTTCTTTTATGTATAATCTAAAGTGTCCTGAAATAAGGTGCATATGAAAAATGATAATGCATAAATAAATATTCAACAAATATGCTACACAACAGCTTAATAAAAGAAGAGCGTCTAATATTCCACAACCATTTGTACCACTGACTTGACTATCTCGCATAATCTTGAAGAAATTATATTAATATGAAATGTCATATATATATATATATATATATATATATATATATCCAAAAGAAGACCGCAGCACTCCAAGTTGTGGTGAAAAATCTGAGTAGCGTTTATTCCATCAAGTTCAAAAGGGCAACGTTTCAGCTGCGTACATGCAGCCTTTTTTCAAGTCAAAAAGGCTGCATGTACGCAGCTGAAACATTGCCCTTTTGAACTTGATGGAATAAACGCTACTCACGTTTTTTCACCACAACTTGGAGTGCTGCGGTCTTCTTTTGGATTTATCTACGTTACATCCCGTGACCAGGGATCTGCACCGATAGCACCCACAACTTTAGGTGTGCTGCTTCCTCTTGGTTTTTCTTATATATATATATATATATATATATATATATATATATATATATAATTATTATTTTTTCAATCTGTAGGCATCATGTGATGTGCAGGAGGAGCTGAGCACATGGATATTTCATTTTTTGGGAAAAGCTCCAGGATAACTTGTCATTTATTCACAGAAACCTCTGCTCATTATGGGCTATCTGTGTAAAAGTGTAGCTATAGAGAGAGCTGTCAATCACTGAGTAAGACCGCCCACCTGACTACTAAGCTCAGAATGAGAGGATATGTCCATGAACAAAATGACAAGTTATCCTGGGACTTTTCTTCCCAGACTATATATCAATCTGCTCAGCTCTATCACATGAAATCTGCAGACTGAACAGCATTTTCAGTGTGACCTTTTACAAGCCCCATTACAGGGGTTATTCAGAATTCGAAAACAAAGCTGCTCTCTTCCACAAACAGCGCCTCACTGGTCCTTAGGTTGTGTATGGAATTACAACTTGACTCTAATAATGGGACTTCAATGGGACTGAGCTGCAAAATCACACACAAACTGAGGACAAGAGTGGTGCTGTTTTTGGAAGCTATGAGGGAAATTTTTTAAACGTGTGCAGAGGGAAAAGTTGACCAATCCCTCAAAGCAACCAATCAGATCGCTTCTTTATTTATTTTTAAATGCCTTTGAAAATTGAAAGAAGAAATTGGATTGGTTGCTATGGGCAACTGATCAACTTTTTCTCTTTTTGATAAATCTCCCCCTATGTTTTTTTTTTCCAATCCTGGATAACCACTTTAAATAAAACAACTAATCTCAAATTGTTAAAGTCATAAAGGGACAGAGTGAAATGACTAAGGGTTGGATAGGACAATAATACTAAAAAGAATATATAAAAAAAAGGGAGAGGTTTATAAATGGATAGTGGAGATATAGTGGGCGTTTAATGTGTGAAGTGTAAAGGAACAATTAAAGGGGTTGTCCCACAAAGTAAATTAAATGTATACAGCATACATTTATGTAAAGGAGTACAAATGTGCTCCTTTACCTAGGGTCTATTCAGATGTACAGTATCCTGCACATATTTGATGTGTAGGATTTGATGCTGCAGATTTGAAGCTGTGTTTAATCATTTACTTTACATGGAAATATGAAGCATCAAATTCTGCATACTCAAATATGTGCAGGAAACTGTACGTGTGATTAGACCCTTAAAGGGAAACTGACAGCAGGGTCACCCGCACTAACCTGAATATACAGGTACATAGAGGGAGATTTATCAAAACCTGTTCAGAGGGAAAATTGTCCAGTCGCCCATAGCAACCAATCAGATCGCTTCTTTCATTTTGCAGAGACCTTGAATGAAAAGAATGAAAGAAGCGATCTGATTGGTTGCTATGGGCAACTGGACAACTTTTCCTCTGGACAGGTTTTAATAAATCTCCCCCATAGTGCGGGTGACCCTGTTTTAACGTTTCTTGCCAAATGAAAATCGGTGCAGTGGTTCAGGAGATATTTTTATGGTAATTTCTTCTTATCTACAATGGAGGCTGGCTGCTGCTTCATGTGCAATGCGGCTGGCTGCTGCTTCATGTGCAATGCTTTCTGCCGCGTGTTCCAGCGATAACCCCCATCCCCTTTTGCCAATAACATTATCAGCCAAAGTGGGCAGAAGAAAGCAGTGCACATACAGCAGCAGCATACAAAGCGAGATTAACATGTTGGTAACAAGATGGATATCTCCTTAACGGTTGTACCAATTTTCATTAGAAGCATTAGAAATAGTGTCACCTGTTGTTAGCTTCCCTTAAAGTAAAGTAACTTACAGTATATCCCTGTATTTTCCCCCATGGATCTGATCATGTCCTGGTTTCCTGCTGTTGCTATACCCCAGAGCACACACTTTCCTACAACCCCCCTTGGTAACAAGCACAGTGGAGGCCAACTGCCAATACTTTCAGAGGACTGCAGTTGAACTGAGCATGTGTGGCCCGCAGTAATGTAGGTCGTAACCAAGGGCAGCAGGTTATCAAAGCAATACAGGCACATGGAGGATTTGTAAGTCCATATCTCTCAAACAAGACATTTTTAGAAAAGATTGTACATTTGAAATAAGTTTAATTTCACATAGTGTATCTGTTTAGACCTATTTTTATTATTGGGAAATAATAAAAATAATTCACATGTACAGGATCAGCTGCATATTTTTTGCAGCTGATTTAGCTATTTTGGTAGCAAAATGTGCTGCACAAAATATGCAGCAAAAATATGCAGCAGATCCTGTATATGTGAACGTGCCCTAAGGGTCTATTCACACATACAGTATCCTGTACTGTAGGATTTGAAGCTGCATCTGTGTTCAGTCATTTAGTTTACACTGAAATCTGTAGCATAAAATCTGCAGCTCCAAATCCTGCCATGAAATATGCACAGGATTCTGTGTGTGTAAATACACCCTAAGGGTACGTTCACACGTGCGGATTTTTTAGCGGGTTTTCCTCTGTGTATTTGAAAGTGGGCGGGTTCTTCTCAGCTGTCCGCAGCAGATTTTCCGGGGCGGAATTTACGCTGTGGAAAATCCTCCACAGTCCCTACTGACTTCAGTGGAGTTTGCGGCGGATTTTCCGCAGTGTACATTCCGCCGTGTAAAATCGGCTGCGGACAGCCGAGAAGAGCCCGCCCACTTTCAAATACGCAGCGGAAAACCCGCTAAAAAATCTGCATGTGTGAATGTACCCTTAGGGTAGGGTCACACACAGAGCATCTGCAGTGTAATTGACACTGCAGATGCGTTGCCGGCAGTCACAGAGTGAGCTCCCTGCTGCGGCCGGGTAGCTCTTGTGACTGCCGGCGGGAAATCCGCCACTATGAGTGGACACACAATGCTACCCTGTGTGTGACCCTACCATTAAGGGATTTTGCAAGCGGTTTACATAGTAAACAGAGTAGTTAACAGAGTATTTTAGCGTTTGGAGTGCTGGGAGTATTAATACATACCAAACAGAAAAAGTGAAAGAGGACATACAATAGAAAGAATATAATTGGAAAGGAATCACTACAAGTAGTACAAAGAGACAGGCAGAATAACAAGAGTATTGCAGTTGTAAACCATTCACATGGAGGGTAAAAAGAGCTATGAAAAGAATTACAGCAGGGGGAGACAAGAGGCCACATATCGATTGTTATATATAAAGAATGGTGGGGAGGTTAATACCAGGGCAGCTTGTAGATGCCTACAGACAGACTTCTCAGAAAGATAGACTCTTAGAAGGAGATTCAGGGTGCGTTCACACGGGCGTATTTGTCAGCGGATCCGCAGCTGCGGATCCACTGACAAAGGCGCCTAAAGTGCTGCCCTCTGTGTCCTTGCTAATAGCAGCAATCCGCCACTACAGCAGACAAACTGCGATGTGCGAGCCGCAGTGTATCCGCACATCGCGGCCGCTCCCCCGGCTCCCTGAGCTACACAGAGAGCGGCCGCGATGTGTGCGAGTACACTGCAGGGTAACTCGCACATCGCAGTGTGTCTGCTGGTAGCGGCTGATTGCCGCTATTAGCAGGCACAAAGAGGGCAGCACTTTGGGGGCCTTTGTCAGCGCATCCGCAGCTGCGGATCCGCTGACAAATACGCCCGTGTGAACGCACCCTGATCATTCTTTTCAAACGTATGGCTTTTATATGACAATAGTTTTTTTTACTTTTGCTTACATGCGACCTATTTATCAAATAGTCACATGACCTTGATAAAAAAAAAATCACACGTAAGCAAAACCCGGGAAACCCGCTTACAAAAGCATTTTTTAAAGCAGAAAAGTTTGCCCTTATGTTAATGGCCGAAGTTTTTTTATCTACCCTTTATTACCAGTAGCATTGCTAGAGTGTGACGGGGAGGGGGGCGTACTGCATCGGGTGACACCCTGACTGGCCTGCCTGGCACTAAATAGCTGCACTCCAACTATCCCGCAACAGCCCATCCACCCTCCTCAGAAATTAAAAAATATTAAAAACATCCTTTGCCGCACCATGAATCCGTACTCTAGAGGCTTTTTTGTTTAATTTTGAGCCCGCATTTTGTGACGTTGGTGGGCGGAGTCTTGTGTCGCTGAGCTGAGGCCGGAGTTTACATCAGGAAGGAAGACAGTGCAGCACCAACAGGCACATAAACAATAGTTTTAAAAAAAAGTCTCGTTACATTACCCACCCCAAAATGTGCACGAAGCTGTATTACTCTGGATGTTTTGGGTTTTTTTAAGGAAAAATTTTAGTGCCACATGTGGGTTATTTACGTAGTCTGTAAAAATTCTTACACAATTATTTTGTGCCTAATTCTATTTTAACACAACATTAATTTTAAAATTTAGTGGGTGCGCCAGCATGTACGTGTCCTTAAATTAATAGAGTTATTAGTTATATAATTCATTTTTTCTTTAATGAATATTAACATTAATGTAGTAGCTTTGTTTCATGATGCAGGACAAGAACAGTTGTTGAAGGGGTACTCTGGTGGAAAGTTTTTTTTTTTTAAATCAACTGGTGCCAGAAAGTTAAACAGATTTGTAAATTATATCTATTAAAAAAATCTTAATCCTTCCAGTACTTATTAGCTGCTGAATACTACAGAGGAAATTATTTTCTTTTTGGAACACAGAACTGTCTGCTGACATCACGAGCACAGTGCTCTATGCTGACATCTCTGTCCATTTTAGGAACTGTCCAGAGCAGCATATGTTTGCTATGGGGATTTTCTCCTACTCTGGACAGTTCTTAAAATGGACAGAGATGTCAGCAGAGAGCACTGTGCTTGTGATGTCAGCAGAGAGCTCTGTGTTCCAAAAAGAAAAGAATTTCCTCTGTAGTATTCAGCAGCTAATAAGTACTGGAAGGATTAATATTTTTTTATAGAAGTCATTTACAAATCTGTTTAACTTTCTGGCTCCAGTAGATAAAAAAAAAATGGAGTACCCCTTTAAAGTGGGTGTTAATGTCCTTTTCTATGGATGTATGCACTTTCTGTAAGCCAGGTTGGACCTGGAATACATATGCGACTTTTAAACGGAGATGCAACTTTTTTTCTTCATAAATAGGGACTATCGCTTTTGATAAATACATGACCACTGCAAAGTAAAAACATTTTTTTTTTAATTACTACGTGAGCAGACTTCAGAAATGTGCGTTGGAATAAGCAAAAATCTAAAAGTCACAGCATGTATAGAAAAGTCACACGTGCGCAAGTACACTTTTTTATGCAAAAAATATCTATGGAGCTTGATAAATCTCCTTCTTAGTATTGCTTATGTATGCTAAATTAAATGTACAATGAGCAGGTAAAGAAAAGCACCATCAGAAAAACTAAAGAAGAATAAGGAATAGGGTCTGTCCATGGAGTATCTGCACGTGAAACATTATAATGGGTGAGAAGTCCATTGCTTTAGATGATTTCATGCATAAGGCATCAAATCTAGAAACATAATTCATAAAGTTTGAGAAAATAAAGCACTTTCTAAACTGAGCTTATATTACATCACAGAAGGACATACTCATATGGCGAGAGAGGTTTGTCTAGGCCTAGTTCACTATAGGAGACCATTCTTCTGTTGTACTTACAAACAAGAAAGCATACTTAACAATGATTGCAAAAAGATTTAATATTAACTACAAAGCCTAAAGACTCTGTACTACAAAGCTACATTAAGAGAAATGTATATGCAGGTCCCAGGGAGGGTTGGTAGCTTTTAAGAGGATGATGGGAGATGGTTAGCTGGTCAATTACTGTAGAATTTAGCAGCCGCTTAGACCACTTCAGGGACTGGTTTAATTTTTCTTTTAGATGACGATTAGACATTTATATCAATTAAAAAAAAAGTTTGGAGCGTTGCCCATCTGCTTTCTGAGGCTTACCCCTTATCCATTTTATTTCTCCTTCAAGTATGTTGGAAAGTGTACTCTTTGTAGACAATAAATGGAAGAAATCAAAGTACGGTATGTGCCCTGAATTTTGGTGCAAAATGTGACAGTTAAAACTAATTTAAACAAAAGGATTTTTTCACTTTGTCTGACACAGGGCAGGGCTAAGCATAAAGTAGGTGTGTTTTTACATGAAAGGGGTGTGGCAAAAGTGCCAAACTTTAAACCAGTTCAAGATGGCGCAAACTAAAACTAGACAGTCTAAAGATGCACCTTAAAAAGCCTACATCATGTATACAAATCTGGTGCCTTTGTAGGGAGTCTAAGCTCAGAATCACACATTTTTTTTATTTGTCCCCCCCCCCCCCAATGGGTTATAGGGTTATGGGTTATAGCCCTTTAAAAATATGTCATAGGACAGTAATGTATGTTATGTAATGGTGATCGCTTAAATTGTTAGCTTATCTGGAAAGAATGTAAAAATTGATTATCACTGAAAGACAAATGGCCATACACTCTAGGGCTGGGTTAAACATAGCGTATCCACTGCATATTTGACACTGCTCATTTCTGTGCTAGCAAAGTCTATGGGAGTAATAATAAACACCTTTAGACTTTGCTAGAACTGGAATATGCGGCATATACGCTACATGTGACCCTACCCTTTGGGTGTTTTCCAACAATGTTTGCAGTGTCGATCAAGAAATATACATTGATGGGGTGGGGGATTTCTTTACCTATCCTTCCAACACATGCCACTGTATAGGCCTCTGTTGAGTGAATTGGGGACTATGAGCACTTTAGAAGTATGCACTGGGAGTAATCCACAGTATAGAATCAGCCTAGATGGCTGTAGGCTGAACACTCATTCAGCTTCCTGATACTCCCCCTGATACACCCATACATATTCATTTGGTTGGCTTAGTGTGCATGTGTTCTCAATTAGGATAGGTGAACAGGCTGCTGCCAGAGACCTATAGTACAGTACAGTATTAGGACATAGTACACTATTAGGAATGTTGAAATCCAGTATGCCCAAATCTTCATTTTCCCAACACCAGCCCAAAGGAAAGCAGGGACATCCCCATACAAATTAGGTGCTGCTGATTTCCATCCTATGTGTATTAGGCACTACTATTGCATGGCCAAAAAACTATATGCTACTCTATAAGGTTATATTATATGAGTCCATTAGGTTCAACCTATAATCCCAGAGGAAGGCAAAAAACCATTAGGAGGTGGATGTCAGTTGCTCAGTATTAGAGGGAAAGTTCCTAACTTCATATATAACAAGAAGAATACATTTTTCGATTACTGTCCCATCCTCAGAAATCTAGTAACCTTAACTTGTAATATATTTAAGAAAGACCCCTCTTTTACTTGCTCAACATCATGTGGCAGATAGTTTTTTTTTTTTAACGTAGTAACTATTTGCACATCATCATTAAAAACATGCATTCAACTTTAGGGCTTTATTATGCATAAAATGAATACTGTCACATATTAATAACTGAGTCATCCTATTGACAACACATTTTCCTGCCTACTGAAATTCTCTGACAAATATAAAGTTCTGATAACGCACAAACACAATAGCTATACAGGCAGTACAATTGCTTCCAGACTATTTTACCACTTAGGTACCTTCTCCATTTACTGCTAAATGTAATTTGTAAGTATAGGCCAGTTACTGCTAAAGGTAATTTGTAAGTATAGGCCAGTTACTGCTAAAGGTAATTTGTAAGTATAGGCCAGTTACTGCTAAAGGTAATTTGTGAGTATAGGCCAGTTACTGCTAAAGGTAATTTGTATAGGCCAGAGGACATATAAAACTTGGAAAGCATATGACATACTGTAATTTTCTGTACAATTTTTATGTATGCAACCTGCAAATAGATACTGATCTGTTTTTCTAGGTATAGGTCTACACAGCTTATCATTGTGGATAGGACTTACCCAGTTTTGGAGATTTGCCTGGACTATTGTCCATGTCTAACCTGCTCCTGTGTTTCCGGTTCACAACATTCAGCAGCAGGCTCTCACTGTTAGTCACCCGACCTAGCACAAATTCTAGTGGCACTTGGGGCAGGCCCTAGGGGAGCGTTTTGTGACACCCCCTCAAGCTTGGCATTGTGTGTAATGCAGATCATGAAGAGGGATGCACAGGAAACACTTCCCCAAGGACTGCTGTAAGAGGCATTAGGTTAAGCCTATTTACATGGAGCAATAGTTTTTTAATACCTTATTTTACAAATAAATGTGAGACTTATTGACAAGTTTAAATTCACAATGAGACCAACAAGAAATGATAAAACTATTCCCTATTGTAAATCAATATAAGATGTATATGCTATCAATAACTTTTGGTAAATGTCATTTATTCTACGCTCAAGCAGTCAAACAATCTTTCAACTACAAATTATATTTCACACCTTCAAATCTTTCATTGGTGGTTGGGAAAATGGCTATACCTATAAATGCTTTATATCAACAAACATCCCTGTGAACACCCACATGGCAGCATACATGAGAGAAGACATACAGATGACTGACGCCCATCAACTTGTCCCATTAATAAGTGGGGAGGAGCCCACAATATAATCCTAATCCAGTCTGACGTGCCAGCATTCCCATGGTACTATGCTGTTCTTTGGCATGTCTGCCTCTTTGTGGATTTTTGCATCAGGGTGGTCCTTATGAAATGGATATGCTTAGATGGAACAATGTAAGCATTGGCTGGTGGTTTGGTGTAACATTATTAGTTCTGACTACATGTTGTTTAAAATGGGGAGGAGTCCAAGAATTAACATGTTATATTTAATAAGTGCCTGGCCCTTTATTCCCAGTGAAATAAGTGTCATCACAGGGGTCAGGTGATCACTATGAAAATAAACATACCTACCTAGCCAATCTAAGTATGCATGTTTTGGGGATGTCAGATGAATATCATTTATTTTGTATCACTGGTTTCACATGCCCATAATACATCCTGGTTTAAGCATTGGAATAACAACAATAACACCAGAAACACCCCCCTACCAGGTCTACTGAACCAAGATCAGATCATCATAGGGTTTTGTGGACATGCTATAATTATGTAAAACTAGGCTTATTATGTGGTCCTAGTTTTTATTAGTAGCCTTGGATTATTAGCCCAAATACCTTGTATAATACCATTTCTTATATTATAAGTTCTTTACTGCTGCTCAGGAGCTGCAGGTTCTATTATTTCTCATTGCATTACCAAAAACGATTGACAATAACAAGTCACATCCATCTTGTATGTCCTAATAGATTCTGACAACTGGTTTCTAGAGTTGGTGCTACACTTGGATTTCTGTACCCACTTGTAACTGTAACAACCATTTATTTGCCTCATTGTCAGGATATTCCTTTTATGACATGTTGGGGTGAGCTAGATACCAAAACTAGTTTTTTCCTAACCTGATTGTAATTTTTTTTGTACATTATTATGAGAGCAGTAATATTGCCTGAGTTTTCTGCACAGTATTTAGTGATACAATTTATATCAAGCCCCAAGGAAGTAGAAAACAACAGACTGGAGCTGACCCACTGACTTCCATGGGAGAGTTTTCTAGGCAGGCTCTGTGCAAAAGTAATTGTGTAGGGAGGAGAAAAAGGTGAACTGTTTCCATAACATAATGTGAATGACCTGATCCAGTCTTATCTATACACTGGCAATCCTGTCTATGATCATAGTGAGGAGACTGCCTAAAAGTTTTCTCTACAGAACAGAAAGTGTCAGCTTATTAAAGGAAATCTGTCACCAGTGTCACCTGCACTAACCTGTCAGTACCGACAGATAGTGCAGGTGACACTAATGACAACGGTACTCACCTTGTCCCATTCCGTGGCTCTTCGGTAATCTTCTCCGTTAGCTCCGCTCCGGGCACCCGGCTTGGGGCACGGGCAGAGCTTAGTGACGTCACCGCTGCTGCTCCCTGCTGGGTCCCACTGTGAGAGAACAGCAGCGGTGATGTCACTAAGCTCTGCCCATAACCCAAGCCGGGAGCCCGGAGCGGAGGTAACGGAGGAGATTACCGAAGATCCCTGCCACGGAACGGGACAAGGTAAGTTCCGTTGTCATCAGAGTCACCTGCACTATCTGTTGGTACTGACAGGTTAGTGCAGGTGATACTGGTGACATATTTCCTTTAAAGAGTACCTGTCATCAACAAAAACTTTTAATATGTTGTTCATAATCATTAATGAAGAGATATTGTAATATATCTTCATTAAAAAATATTAATATTTATACCAGTTTTTTCATTTTATACTGTTGGCCACTAGGGGTCACTCTTCTATGCCTGGTCTGCAAGCAGCATCCTATGCTTTTCATAGTACAGCTTTTAGGACTAAGGCTCTGGTCCTTCCACAGGAAGTTAAGTACTCTCAGCTCAGGACTCTCTCCCAGCCTGTGAGCTACAAGCCTTAACATGCTTCTCATATAACAGAGGTCAGTCACCTCCCCCTCCCCCTGCTCTGTGTTCTCCCTGCCCCTCACCACACGTTATCTTATACTTTGTATTATCTCACTGCACTCCCTGCTCTGTGCCCCCCCCCCCCCCCACATTCATCTTAATCACTGCCTCTGTAATTGCTCCCTCAGCCCCTGGTTCTCAGCATTGACTTTTTTAGTGCAGTGAGACACAGGAGAGAGAGAAAGACAGGCTGCTGTCCCTCCCCTGTACTTAGTCTGTATGCACACTGCAGAGCAGTGTTTCCCAACCAGGGTGCCTCCAGCTGTTGGCTGTCTGGGCATGCTGGGAGTTGTAGTTTTGCAACAGCTGGAGGTGCCCTGGTTGGGAAACACTGCTGCAGAGGGAGAGCAGCATACAGGAAGACTGGCAGAAGCAGAGTCCCAGCCAAGCTTCATGTGACATCATGCCTGCCGGGACCCACCTCCTTCCACCCCTCAGAAAGACAGTGCTCCTGAGCTAATGAAGAGGGATAAAAAAAAAAGGTATTTCCACAGCATTTTAAACCTCAATAAACACAGGGATAGGCATAGTTAGAGAAAGGGACAGATGGGAAGGGGGATCAGGGAAAGTTTAGAGGATGACAGGTACTCTTTAATATGTTTAGAAGCCAGACTGAAAACCGCAACATTTCAGAATAATTTTATAATAAAGTTAAATGGAAAATTTGTAAAAATGTGAACAAATGACAGGTTCCCATTGAAGAGTAGTGACAAAATTACTAACTTTCACTATTATATGTTGATTTGTTTTATTCTATAGAACATAATTGTATTAATTACAGCACAAGATGATCGTTGTGAACTAGAAGTCCAGGTTATTCAAAAGCTGAGGGTTCATTTACCCTCTAGACACTGATTTACAGGCTTCTTTCACACTGTGTATGGAATATAGGTTTGTCATATGCACCAGGAAAGCTCTCAGCATATACAGTCATGGCCGTAATTGTTGGCACCCCTGAAATTTTTCAGGAAAATGAAGTATTTCTCACAGAAAAGGATTGCAGTAACACATGTTTAGCTATACACATGTTTATTCCCTTTATGTGTATTGGAACTAAACCAAAAAGGGAGGAAAAAAGCAAATTGGACATAATGTCACACCAAACAAACAAAATTGGACAAACTTATTGGCACTCTTAACCCCTTAAGGACCTGGGCTTTTTCCGTTTTTTCATTTTCAATTTTTCCTCCTTAACTTTAAAAAATCATAACTCTTTACCTGAAATTTTCACCTAAAATTCTATATGATGGCTTATTTTTTGCGCCACCAATTCTACTTTGTAATGACATCAGTCATTTTACCCAAAAATCTACGGCAAAACGGGAAAAAAAATCATTGTGCGACAAAATTGAAAAAAATATGCCATTTTGTAAATTTTAGGGGCTTCCGTTTCTACGTAGCACATTTTTCGGTAAACATGACACATTATCTTTATTTTCTAGGTCCATATGGTTAAAATGATACCCTACTTGTATAGGTTTGATTTTGTATTACTACTGAAAAAAAATCATAAATACATGCAGGAAAATGTATACGTTTAAAATTGTCATTTTCTGAGCCCTATAACTTTTTTATTTTTCCATGTTCAGGGCGCTATGAGGGCTAATTTTTTGTGCCGTGATCTGAAGTTTTTGTCGCTATCATTTTTGCATTGATCGGACTTTTTGATCGCTTTTTATTCATCTTTTCATGATATAAAAAAATTACCAAAAATACGCTATTTTGGACTTTGGAATTTTTTTGCGCGTACGCCATTGAACGTGCAGTTTAAAAAGTGGTATATTTTTATAATTCGGACATTTCTGCCCGCGGCGATACCACATATGTTTATTTTTATTTACACAGTTTTTTTTTAATTCTTGGAAATGCCGTGTTATTCAAACTTTTATTAGGGGAAGGGATCATTGAAAGGGTTAGTGATTTTTTTACACTTTTCTTATGCTATATTATAGCCCCTAGGGGGGGCTATAACATTGCATGTACTGATCTTTAACAATGATTGATGCATCTCCTTAGGAATGCATCAATCAGTGTTTTCGGCGATTGAATGCTCAAACCTGGATCTCAGGCTTGAATCATTCAATCGGCGATCGGACTTCAGGAAGCAAGGTAAGAGACCTTCCTCCTGAAGTATAGCTGTTCGGGATGCCGCGATTTTACCGCAGCGATCCCGAACAGCTCCCTGAGCTAACCGGCACATTTTACTTTCACTATGACGCCGGGCCCGCCGTGATATGATGCGGGGTTATTGTGTAACCCCGCGTTATATCACGGGAGCGGGACCAAGGGCGTAAGTTTACGCCCTTGGTCCTTAAGGGGTTAAAAGGGTACTCCGCTTCTCAGCGTTTGGAACAAACTGTTCCGAACGCTGGAGACAGCGCTGGGAGCTTGTGACGTCATAGCCCCGCACCCTTCCATAGACTTGCATTGAGGGGGTGGGGTGTGACATCACAAGCTACCGGTGCCGGTGTGAGGTGGTTTTTTGCGCCCCCGTAGATCCATGCGTCTGCTCCTCCCCCAGCTCTCCGAACATTTCCGAAGCTAGAACTGGGGCAAGGGGAGGAAGGAGGTACACGCCCCCTCCCTGAGCTCGGCTGGACGCAGATCTCTACGGCACGCCCCCTCCCTGAGGACATAGATCTCCACGGCAGGTCCCCTCCCTCATCTCCCCGAGCTGAGGACGTAGAGCAGTGCTCCCAATGAGCTCTATGTGTAAAGGGGGACATACTGCATGGGCTCTTTAGCCCATGCAGTATGTCCTCCTTCAGCCTCTACAGTATGTCCCCTTTAGCCCGTGCAGTATGTCCCCTTTAGCCCGTGCAGTATGTCCCCCTTTACACATAGAGCTCATTGGGAGCACTGCTCTATGACCTCAGGGAGGAGAGATGAGGGAGGGGACCTGCCGTGGAGATTTACGTCCTCAGGGAGGGGAGATGAGGGAGGGGACCTGCCGAGGCGATCTATGTCCTCAGGGAGGGGGCGTGCCGTAGAGATCTGCGTCCAGCCGAGCAGCCGAGCTCAGGGAGGGGAGATGAGGGAGGGGGCGTGGACCTTCTCTCTCCCCTTGCTCTGCCCTCCCCCAGTTCTAGCTTCGGAAATGTTCGGAGAGCTGGGGGAGGAGCGGACGCATGGATCTACGGGGGCGCAAAAAACCACCTCACACCGGTTCCAGTATTCGGAACAGTTTGTCCAAACACTGAGCAGCGGAGTACGCCTTTAACTTAATATCTGGTTGCACACAACCTTTGGAAAAAATAACTAAAATCAGTCCCTTGATATAACCATCAATAAGCTTCTTACACCTCTCAGCCGGAATGTTGGACCACTCTTCCTTTGCAAACAGCTCCAGGTCTCTCTTATTAGAAGGCGCCTTTTCCCAACAGCAATTTTAAGATCAACCCACAGGTGTTCAATGGGATTTAGATCTGGACTCATTGCTGACCACTTCAGAACTCTCCAGCGCTTTGTTCCCATCCATTTCTGGGTGCTTTTTTATGTATGTTTGAGGTCATTGTCCTGCTGTAAGACCCAAGATCTCGGATGCAAACCCTGCTTTCTGACACTGGGCTGTACATACAGTGCGACCCAAAATCTGTTGGTAATCCTCAGATTTCATGATGCCTTGCACACATTCAAGGTACCCAGTGCCAGAGGCAACAAAACAACCCCAAACATTATTGAACCTCCACCATATTTCACTGTAGGTACTGTGTTGTTTTCTTTGTAGGCCTCATTCCATTTTCGGTAAACAGTAGAATGATGTGCTTTACCAAAAAGCTCTATCTTGGTCTCATCTGTCCACAAGATGTTTTCCCAGAAGGATTTTGGCTTACTCAAGTTCATTTTGGCAAAATGTAGTCTTGCTTTGTGATTTTTATATTGCCCACACCTGTTACTTGCCCCAAGTAAGGAGCATCGCATTTTCTGTGAGAAATACTTCATTTTCTTGAAAATTTTCAGGGGTGCCAACATTTACGGTTATGACTGTACATCTAACATCTGTACATCTATAAGCCCGTATTCGAACAACCAGGGCCAAAAGAGAATCGCTTTTGGACCCTGTTTGATTGGTATATATCTGTATATCTATTTTTGCTCTATATAAAAGGAATGCAGAATGTGCTATTCCATACAGAGGTATTTATTGAGAAATATGTAAAGTATATGGATTTTTTTTTTTTACAAACATAAGAGTGAAGGATGTCACTGTATTAGTATTATTTCAAATGTGGGAGTTTTTTTTTGTCAACGAGTCCTACCCCAGAATTCTGACATTCTTGGGGATAACTACACTGCAACGTTGTTCCATTATGTGGAGCTTATACAGAACATTTTCAGTCACATATTAGCAGATAACTGGTGCTTACTTATTCAGTCCAGTAACCTCGGCTCAATGTCCTTTCTCCCTTTCACTCTGTATTGCAAATGGCAATCCATGAACATCTGTAGAGCGTATTTCTGCATTCCAGCAATTTTACTGCGGTTGGACAAAGACCCAGTCTCTTTTCATGCCACTTAAGATATTAAGAGCTTGTTATTGCAGTTATTAGGACAAACCACTCGTACATCATTTAAAGCTTGAATAGTCATACCCTAAATATGCTTTGACTGCTCCAAAAGATGCTATCCTAGAGATCCCCGCACAGAGGCAAATTCACACAGGCCTTCTCTTTAATTGGGAGCCATTCTCTTCTCCCTGTTATGTGGGACTGCAGAGCAACCCCGCAGTGATCCTCGGATCCCGTTATGTGCCATAGTGACAAGGCAAGTGTAAACAGCACTCATACAAAGTGACAGCTCTATTCTTTCCTCTGTCAGGCCTCATGAAAAAAACTTGCCATTATTTACGCAGCTCTCTCAGGAGCAATCACAACTACTGGAAAAGAAGTACAATGGTGGCTACTGGTTTAGAATAAATGGACTATGGATTCCAAGACAAAACTCCAGTATGCAAAAATATTACTAGGATAACTTTATTGTAGCCATTGACTTACCATATGTACTAGAAAAAAAAACTTTAACTGTAAATGTCTTTACTTCCTGCACGAAATCCTGTAAAAGAGAACCTTCCAATATTTCTTTCTATTTAATTATATATTTGACTATATTTCAATGTTTTTCGCAACAGACTGCAAACTTTTCATCATGTACTTTTGTTCCCTAAAAATACAAGATGATATATCCAATGCTACCTGTGTAACCCTTCAATAGAAAAATAGTTGAGAAATACATGAATGAATGAATGAATGAATAAATAAATAAATAAATAAATAAATAAACAGACAACAAATACATAAAAATAGGCCTTTTCCTGTGATGCAGTTAACCCAGCTTACATAAAGGGGGTCAGGTATAAAAACTGTCTGTGATCAAATGGTGGGATTTGTTGTTACATGTTTAGCTCCAATACAAAGTGACGCCAGTTTTTTTTTTACATATTAGCAGAATATTGAGGCATTATAAGTTATTATAAGGTATTTCTAACATTCCTAACTAACGGAAACACAGCTAAGAGAAGTTGCATATAGCCTCAAGTGCAATATATTACTAACACATTGTGGGACAAATCGGGGCCATGTTATATTCTCCTATAACATTTAGTTTTTTAGGAATTGTTACATTTTCATTTATGAAATGTATAACACAAAACACACATAAACAAGGTGAATTATTAGATAAGATGCCAAACACCTGTCTGCTATGGCACTACGGATAGACAGAGGGGACTGCAAATTATTGTCATAATAAACTGCCAAAAATACTGCAGAAACAGAATGGGATTCCACTCAGTCACCTCCCTATAAAACATATCCACCCAACTCTAATATAAGCAATGCCCATCTTCTACAATAGTCTACTCTGTATACACCAGGGGGTGCTAAAATCTTTATCCTCAAAGGAAAGATTGATACATTTCAGTTACAAATAGCAACGACCCTGTTGTATTTACGTATAAGTTACTTAGAGTGCCAAGTAATTTTGTATGGCTTCCTTATTTATTTTGTAGGTATAGAACAAATGTTTCCGTGATTGTTCAGGTGGAAAATAATCACTAAATTCACTATATTCACTCATTACAATCCCTATATTCAGTCATTTACTACAGTCACTATATTCAGTCATTTACTACATTCACCATATCCAGTCATTTACTACATTCACCATATTCAGTCATTTACTACATTCACCATATTCAGTCATTTACTACATTCACCATATTCAGTCATTCACTACATTCACCATATTCAGTCATTTACTACATTCACCATATTCAGTCATTCACTACATTCACCATATTCAGTCATTCACTACATTCACCATATTCAGTCATTCACTACATTTACTATTTTCAATACTGGCTCCTATTATGGTAATAGCTTCATCCATTTTTCTCACGTTCCTTTTTTTCTGACTGACTCCTTCTCTACATATATTCCAAATGGTGATGTAACTGTAGACATATTATAGAGACAATACAGACAGCAGTTACTCCACTAAATTCTGAAAACAGCAGTTGGAAGATCAATAAAACACACTGTAATGTATACATGGACAGGATTCCTAACGCTCTGTACCCAAGTTATTTCACATTTTTCATTACATTATTCTTTTTAATACAAATACACGTCACCATAGTCCATTTTGTATATTGTCAAGCAGTTACTATATAGGTGGGCCATTTATGCTAGCAGGTACCTGTATTCCTGGCTGGGGGGGCGATTTTCTTCTGATGTCCTGATAATGCCAGACATAATTCCTGAGATGTCACTGTCTATCATCTTTAAGAAGAAAATTCTGCTGGTATAGAAATAGATGGAGAGAATGACAGATAGATATGAGATTGATAATAAATACATAGATAGATCATTAGATAATAATAGATGCAAATTAGAGATAGATATAGATAGATCTTATATAGAATAGATAGATAATATATATAGGATAAATAGATAATATATAGGATAGATAGAAATTAGATAGATAGATAGATAATATATAGGATAGATAGATAGATAGATAGATAGATAGATAATATATAGGATAGATAGATATGAGATAGATAGATAGATAATATATAGTATAGATAGATATGAGATAGATAGATAATATATAGGATAGATAGATAGATAGATAATATATAGGATAGATAGATATGAGATAGATAGATAGATAATATATAGGATAGATAGATATGAGATAGATAGATAGATAATATATAGGATAGATAGCTATGAGATAGATAGATAATATATAGGATAGATAGATAGATAGATAGATAGATAGATAGATAGATAGGAGATAGATAGGAGATAGATATGAGATAGATAGATAATATATAGGATAGATAGATATGAGATAGATAGATAGATAGATAATATATAGGATAGATAGCTATGAGATAGATAGATAATATATAGGATAGATAGATAGATAGATAGGAGATAGATACCGTAATAGATAGATAGGAGATAGATACCAGATAGATAGATAGACAGATAGATAGATAATATATAGAACAGATAGGTAAATAAATAGATGAAAGATAAATAATAGATCATTAGAAGCATAAATATATGATAGATAAACTGATGAAAGATGAATAATAGATAGATGGTTAGATAGATAAATAGATGATAGATATGTAATAGATCATCTAGATCAATATATAGGATAAATAAATGAAAAACAGATGATAGATATGTAATAGATAATAAATAGGACAGACAGGCATACAGATATATAGATGATATATATATATATATATATATATATATATATAAAATAGATAGATAATACATAAGATAGAAAAATAAATGATAGATACATAATAGATAGAGTTAGACAGACACTAGATAGATTAACCCTTTGTTTTAAGAGTGTCAGCACAATTGTCACATCTGAGCATATGCTGCTTGCACAGGGAACAGATACAATAGGAAGCTATCCCCGGTGTATCTGTAGTAATACGTACTGGTGTCGGGGTTCCGGTGCAGTGTAGCAGTCCAGTCTCCGGCCGCGTCCTCCTCTTTGTAGTGTGAATTCTATCTGGTCCCCAAACCGTTTTTAAATTTCCCTCTCAGGAGCTGTCCAGCACCGCGCATGCGCACATGAGGCCTGGGTCACTAGCAGGGCAGGAGAGGCCACTTGTCTCTGGTAGTGCTCTGTAAACCCTCGCCCCTAACAAGGTCGCCTTTGTGCCCTCTGGTATCTGTCCTGGCACAGGTCCTCTCATCTGGTTATGCCACGGTAATCGCCACGTTGAGGCAAATAAGGTAGTAGATAGAGACGCTCTTTTAGCGTTATGATTCAGCACAGTGTAATGTGAGTCAGCGGGCTCCTAAACACCCCTGCCCGGGACCTTACACCTTTCCATAGTGTTCTTCAAGTGCTCCCGGTGTCACCTGCTTGTCCACCGACACGGGAGAGAACACCCCTCGCAGTGCTGCCGATGGTACGTGCCCGCCGCTACAATAGCCGTTGCGATTTTGAAAGTTCACTAGAATCAGGCCGGCTCGGGGGGTGTTGCAGCTGTGGACTGGTCCGGTGTGGGGAGCAGGTGTGTGAGCCGCTGTCCCGTTCTCTTCCTCACTGCTCAGCCGTTGGCGAGTCACTGAGCCCGCCCGGCCCGCGCTGCCCATACCCGCCGCCAGACCCGCGCCGCAGCCCGGGAAAGCCAGGTGGGAAGGCGGCAGCAGGAGGGGGAGAGAAAGGGAGGGACGGGAGGCGCTCACAGGGACAACAACAATCATCTATCCTGTATTGTCACCTCTGTATACTACCACAGTGCACCTACATCACTAATAGCAAACTACTAGTAACCTAATGACGTCATGATTTCACTTCTCCGCTGACGTGAGCTGTGGGACAGGTACTATGTACATTTGCACATCCATCAGACGTTATCATGGCGCCTTCACACCCGATAAGTAGTGCTGTTTGAGGGATAGGTCTGTATAGTGAAAGAACATCTGGGGAGATCCATCACAACCTGTGTAGAGAAAAGTGCGGTGCAGTTTCCCATAACAACCAATCAGATCTATTCTTTCATTTTCACGGCCAGTGAAAAACAAAAGAAGCTATCTGATTGGTTGCTATGGGAAACGGCACCACTCTTCCTGTACTAGTTTTGATAAATCTCCCCCTTCTGACATATACCTGTGCCTTGGCCACTGATCTATAGGGGCCGCGCATTTGTTTCTTTCATTTTTCAGAGTCCCTTTTCAAAAATGAAAGAAGCGATCTGATTGGTTGCTATGGGCAACTCAGCAATTTTTCCTCTGTACAGGTTTGTATAAATCTCACCCTATGTTCTGCTCATTTCCAAGTGTATATAGTTTGGAGGACTCAAAAGAGCAGGCTCCCAATGCTCTTAAAGCATCTCCATTATTGACACAAACTGTTGACATGTCTTGCGATATGTCACGGTTTTCATTGATCAGGATCATAGTGTGGAGACCCCCCCCCCCCCCCCATCTCTAGATATAGCCCCCAGCAGCAGCAGACCATTTATCCCAGTGGTCTCCAATCTGCGAACCTCCAGATGTTGCAAAACTACAACTCCCAGCATGCCCGGACAGCCAACGGCTGTCCGGGCATGCTGGGAGTTGTAGTTTTGCAACATCTGGAGGTCCGCAGGTTGAAGACCACTGATTTAGACCCTGACTGATAAAAACTGATAGTTGATAGTAATTGCAAGGTACATTTTAAAGGAGTACTCTGGTGGAAAACTTCTTTCTTTTTTTTTTTTTTTTATAAAGTGGTGCCAGAAAGTCAAACATATTTGTAAATTATATTTATAAAAAAATCTTAATCCTTCCATTACTTATTATCTGCTGAATACTACATAGGAAATTCTTTTCTTTTTGGAATACAGTGCTCTCTGCTGACATCATGACCACAGTGCTCTCTGCTGACATCTCTGTCCATTTTAGGAACTGTCCAGAGCAGCATATGCTTGTTATGGGGATTTTCTCCTATTCTGGACAGTTCTTAAAATGGACAGAGATGTCATCAGAGAGCACAGTGGTCATGATGTCAGCAGAGAGCTCTGTGTTCCAAAAAGAAAACCATTTCCTCTGTAGTATTCAGCAGCTAATAAGTACTGGAAGGATTAAGATTTTTTAATAGAAGTAATTTACAAATCTGTTTAACTTTGTGGCACCAGTTGATTAAAAAAACTAAAGTTTTCCACCGGAGTACCCCTTTAACCCCTTCAGGACGGAGCCCATTTTGGCCTTAAGGACCGGAGCGTTTTTTGCACATCTGACCACTGTCACTTTAAACATTAATAACTCTGGAATGCTTTTAGTTATCATTCTGATTCCGAGATTGTTTTTTCGTGACATATTCTACTTTAACATAGTGGTAAATTTTTGTCGATACTTGCATCCTTTCTTGGTGAAAAATCCGTAAATTTGATGAAAAATTTGAAAATTTAGCATTTTTCTAACTTTGAAGCTCTCTGCTTGTAAGGAAAATGGATATTACGAATACATTTTTTTTGGTTCACATATACAATATGTCTACTTTATGTTTGCATCATAAAATTGACAAGTTTTTACTTTTGGAAGACACCAGAGGGCTTCAAAGTTCAGCAGCAATTTTCCGATTTTTCACAAAATTTTCAAACTCAGTATTTTTCAGGGACCAGTTCAGGTTTGAAGTGGATTTGAAGGGTCTTCATATTAGAAATACCCCATAAATGACCCCATTATAAAAACTACACCCCCCCAAAGTATTCAAAATGACATTCAGTCAGCGTTTTAACCCTTTAGGTGTTTCACACGAATAGCAGCAAAGTGAAGGAGAAAATTCACAATCTTCATTTTTTACACTCACATGTTCTTGTAGACCCAATTTTTGAATTTTTAAAAGGGGTAAAAGGACAAAATTTTTACTTGTATTTGTAGCCCAATTTCTCTCGAGTAAGCACATACCTCATATGTCTATGTAAAGTGTTCGGCGGGCGCAGTAGAGGGCTCAGAAGGGAAGGAGCGACAAGGGGATTTTGGAGAGTACGTTTTTCTGAAATGGTTTTTGGGGGGCATGTTACCTTTAGGAAGCCCTTATGGTGCCAGAACAGGAAAAAAAAACCACATGGCATACCATTTTGGAAACTAGACCCCTCGAGGAATGTAACATGGGATAAAGTGAACCTTAATACCCCACAGGTGTTTCACGACTTTTGCAAATGTAAAAAAAAAATAAAAATGTTACCTAAAATGCTTGTTTTACCAAAAATTTTTTATTTTTAAAAAGGGTAATAGCAGAAAATACCCCTAAAAATTTGAAGCCCAATTTCTCCCGATTCAGAAAACACCCCATATGGGGGTGAAAAGTGCTCTGCTGGCGCACTACAGGTCTCGGAAGAGAAGGAGTCACATTTGGCTTTTTGAACGCAAATTTTTCTCTGGGGGCATGCCGCATTTAGGAAGCCCCTATGGTGCCAGGATAGCAAAAAAAAACCCACATGGCATACCATTTTGGAAACTAGACCCCTCGGGGAACGTAACAAGGGGTTAAGTGAACCTTTATACCCCACAGGTGTTTCACGACTTTTGCATATGTAAAAAAAAAATTTTTTTTTTTACCTAAAATGCTTGTTTTCCCAAAAATTTTACATTTAAAAAAAGGGTAAAAGCAGAAAATACCCCCCAAAATTTGTAACACAATTTCTCCCGAGTACGGCGATACCCCATATGTGACCCTAAACTGTTGCCTTGAAATACGACAGGGTGAGAGCGCCATGCGCATTTGAGGCCTAAATTAGGGATTGCATAGGGGTGGACATAGGGGTATTCTAAGCCAGTGATTCCCAAACAGGGTGCCTCCAGCTGTTGCAAAACTCCCAGCATGCCTGGACAGTCAACGGCTGTCCGACAATACTGGGAGTTGTTTTGCAACAGCTGGAGGCTCCGTTCTGGAAACAGTGGCGTACCAGACGTTTTTCATTTTTATTGGGGAGGGGAGGGGGGCTGTGTAGGGGTATGTGTATATGTAGTGTTTTTTACTTTTTATTTTATTTTTTGTGGTAGTGTAGTGTAGTGTTTTTAGGGTACAGTCGCACAGGCGGGGGTTCACAGTAGTTTCTCGCTGGCAATTTGAGCTGCAGCAGAAAGTTTGTGGCAGCTCAAATTTGCAGCCAGATACTTACTGTAATCCTCCGCCCATGTGAGTGTACCCTGTACGTTCACATTGGGGGGGGGGGGGGACATCCAGCTGTTGCATAACTACAACTCCCAGCATGCCCGTTGGCTGTCGGTGACTGCTGAGAGTTACAGTTTTGTAACAACTGTAGGCACACTGGTTATGTATCACTGAGTTTGTGACCTAACTCAGTGTTTCACAACCAGTGTGCCTCCAGCGGTTGCAAAACTACAACTCCCAGCATGTACGGTGCATGGTGTACGGTGACTGCTGAGAGTTGTAGTTTGCAACAGCTGGAGGCACACCGGTCGTGAAACACTGAGTTAGGTAAAAAAAAACTCTGAGTTTCACAACCAGTGTGCCTTCAGCTGTTGCAAAACTACAACTCTCAGCAGTCACCGACAGCCAACGGGCATGCTGGGAGTTGTAGTTATGCAACCACCAGATGCACCACTACAACTCCCAGCATGCACTTTAGCTGATTGTGCAAGCTGGGAGTTATAGTTACACAACAGCTGAAGGTACACTTTTCCATAGAAAGAATGTGCCTCCAGCTGTTGCAAAACTACAAGTCCCAGCATGCCCATAAGGGAATGCTGGGAGTTGTGGTTGTCTGCCTCCTGCTGTTGCATAACTACAGCTCCCAGCATGCCCTTTTTGCATGCTGGGAGCTGTTGCTAAGCAACAGCAGGAGGCTGTCACTCACCTCCAACGATCCAGACGCTGCAGGTCAGTCCCTCGTCGTCCCTCGCCGCCGCAGCTGCTCCTGGGGCCCCGATCCCAACAGGGGCGCCGGGGATCGGGGTCCCCAGCACCCGGGGTGCACGTCCCGCACCCGCTCACGTCCTCCAGAAGAGGGGCGGTGCGGGAGTGACACCCGCAGCAGGCGCCCTGATTGGTCGGCCGGTAATCCGGCCGACGAATCAGGGCGATCGTGAGGTGGCACCAGTGCCACCTCACCCCTGCAGGCTCTGGCTGTTCGGGGCCGTCAGAGACGGCCCCGAACAGCCAGTAATTCCGGGTCACCGGGTCACTGGAGACCCGATTGACCCGGAATCGCCGCAGATCGCTGGACTGAATTGTCCAGCGATCTGCGGTGATCGCCGACATGGGGGGGCATAATGACCCCCCTGGGCGATATGCCCCGATGCCTGCTGAACGATTTTAGCAGGCATCCGGCTCCGGTCCCCAACCGGCTAGCGGTGGGGGCCGGAATTCCCACGGGCGTATGGATACGCCCTCGGTCCTTAAGGACTCGGGATGCAGGGCGTATCCATACGCCCTATGTCCTGAAGAGGTTAAGGGTATGTTCACACATACACAATCCACAGTGGGTTTTCTGTATCCAAAAATCTGCAAGTCAATTATGTTTCTACCCATTGACTTCAACGGGTCTGTCGCAAATCTGCGGATTTTACCTTTACAAATTCATCTCACAGAATTCCCCAGTGGGTTAAGTAAACTAAGGCTATATTCACACCTCAGAATGTTCGCACAGAAAATCTCTGTGTGGTCATTCTGCAGATTGCGGGCGCCGGTGCTAGGACCACATGGGAATGCCCGTCTTCATTCCGTGCAGAGTTTGCAGAAACAATTCCGCCATATGCACAGCACAGCAGAATCCCATTGAATACAAAGGGACTTTGCTTTGTGGAATCTCCTTGCGGAATTCCCCACGGAAATTCCAATTTGTGAACATGGCCTAAGAATTTCCACTTGGGAATGGGATTCAGCATTAGGATTTCTGCTGCAGAAATTGTGCTTATGAATTTCCACTGCATCATTTTTTAGTACCTGTTAGACTGAGAATCTCTGTCCGGAATTTGTCCGGTTGGAAATTGGTTGAACTGATAAGCTGGTTGCTCATTCTCCGGCTGACACGGACGATTATCGAGAATGAGCATTCCTAGGAAAGGTCTTTATTGTGGGGCTATGGCTGTCAATGGCAGATGCCCTTCCATGGCTGTTTAATCACCAGGACATACACACTCTTTCAAATGTGAAACCTACCTTCCACTAGGGATCCACCGATATCGATTTTTTAGGGCCCATACCGATAATCTGTGACCTTTCAGGCCGATAGCCGATAACTTATACCGATATTCCTGAGCTGTCAGCTGTCATTGTGCGCACTGATGGTGAAGTTGAGGACGTCACCCGTCATTGCGCTGCGCAGCGCGCAGGACGTCGCAGGAGCCAGAAGTAGCGCGTGCCCCAGGAACAGGTAATTATAAAACTGGGGATGGGGGAGGCAATGGGGCAGCGGTGGCGCCGGCGGTCTCTGGCCAGGGGGCGGGGCATTATCGGCATATTGGCAAGATAATTGCCGATACCGATAGTGTCCAAAATCGTGAATATCAGCCGATAATATTGGCCAAACCGATAATCGGTCGATCCCTACCTCCTACTATAAATTTACATATACCTTCAAAGGCAACTACACATAAAGCATATAGCCAGGAGTTAAAACAAGTAATATTAGGAAAGGGAAGTAGCCAGTGGTAACGGTGAAATTCTGTTTATTCGGATCCCATAAAACTGCGTGCAAGCGGGATTCAGCCAGCAAACAACAACCATAAGTCAGCGTGGACGCGTGTTGGGTAGGGATCGACCGATTATCAGTATGGCCGATATTATCGGCCAATAATCACGATTTTGGGCATTATCGGTATCGGCAATTAGCTTGCCAATAATGCCCCCCGCACCGCGACCGCCCACCGCACCGCGACCGCCCCCCCCCCCCGACCCGCCGCACCGTGTCGCACCCCCCATTGCCTCCTCCAATGTAGCGGTCGCGGTGCGGCGAGTCGGGGGGGAGGGGGATTGCCGTCGCTGTGCGGTGTGGCGGTGGGGGGAGCGGTGGCAGGACTCAGGACCCCTGGACAGGCAGGGGGAAAGAAGCGGCGGCCTATGGCACCGCAAAAGCCACTGCAGTGCATTGATTTAAAGAGCCCACTTTAAATCAATGATCTGCAGCGATGTCGCGGGGGGATAAATAGCCGATAACTTATACCGAAATATTGGTATAAGTTATCGGCTATCGGCCCTAACCTCCACCGATTATCGGTATCGGCCCTAAAAAAACGATATCGGTTGATCCCTAGTTTCGGGTATGCACAATTTATCTTAGCACTTAGTGCTAAGACAAAGGGTGCATACCCGAAATGTGTCCACGCTGACTTATGGTTGTTGTTTGCTGGCTGAATCCCGCTTGCACGCGGTTTTATGGGATCCGAATAAACAGAATTTCCTCGTTACCACTGGCTACTTCCCTTTCTTGCTTATGCTGGAGTAATATAGCCGTGTTGGGAATCCTGAGAGCTGACCTTTCCTGTCCTAAGTAATATTAGGGCTCAACACTAAAAATTATTAAGGGACACTACTTGGGTTTGCCTGTTCCAAATAAGGGTTTTGTGAAGGATTTAAGCTGTGAAGAACTTCTTCTCTTCCTGTCCCGATCCTCCTCACACACTAAATACATGGCTCAACTGTTCTTCTCTTCTTTTTGTGCCTTAGGGCTGGGTTCACTCACTGCACCCTAAAAACTGCAGCAAAATAACATATTATATCCAGTCTAAGGATGGGTTTCCACTTTTTTGTGTCTGCGTTTTTGCCTTTTTTTTCTGGGGTTTTGCCTTTGTGTGAAAACTGTTTCTCCTTCTTTGGCAGTTTTTCTCTTACTGTGTCCACCTTTTTTTTTTTTTTAAACTCTTATTTAATAAAAAAAAAAAAAGAAAGACAAAAAAACGCCAATGTAAATCCCCCATTGCACAAAGGGGGTATGGCGTTTCATAAATCTCTATTGACTTGCAGCTAACATCTGGCCACAGCATTTTTACACCAGGCTTTAAAAAAAAAAAAAAAAAACTGGAAACCCAGCCTTATGACTCACTGCAGCCCCAAAAATGTGCTATGTACTATTCTATGCCACTACATCCTACCTTAGCTATGTAACATTGCCATTGCACTGTTTCCATCGTGAAAGGACATTGTGGGAATAACGCTGTAGTAGTGCTCAGTTAACAAAGGAGGTGAGTCCCATAACAGCTGCTATATGTGCTACTCTGGTAGATATGCACATGTAAACAATATCTAAATAAATAATTTATGTCTTGTTAATTTTTGTCTTCAATTACTACATTTGCACTATTTTTTATTGGCAAAGAAATACCATGGCTATTTCACACTTGTGTTTCTATTACCTGTACAAATTGGTGTATTGTTTGTAACCATCACTTCTATTGTCATACTGTACAATAAAGCACAGTAGCTCCCACCATCCTTTTTTTTCTTTTCTGTCCCTGCCTATTGCTCATTTATCCCTAAACCCCTCCCTGCTTTAAAATTTTTTTTTTTTTCACTATCTTAGAAATGCCATTTTGTCTGCCTGGTAGTGTGCTCACTTACCAGGCAGACTTCCCCACCCCCCTTTTCAGATTGAAAAAAAATTTGTAAAAAATAAATATAAACATATGTGGTATCGCCACGTGCGCAAATGTCCGAACTATAAAAATACCATGTTAACTAAACTGCACGGTCAATGGCGTACACATTCCAAAGTACAAAATTGCGTATTTTTTATCACTTTGTATACCCTAAAAAAATGTTTTAAAAGATATCAAAAAGTCCCATCAAAACAAAAATAGTACCGATAAAAACTTCAGATCACGGCACAAAAAATGAGTCCCTAATACTGCCCCGTATGCAGAAAAATAAAGTAATAGGGGTCAGAAGAGGACTTTTTTTCAAATATACATTTTCATGCAAAAAGTTATAATTTTTTAACAGTAGTAAAACAAAATCAAACCTATATAAGTAGGGTATCATTTTAATCATATGGACCTACAGAATAAAGATAAGGTGTCATTTTTACCGAAAAGTGTACTACGTAGAAACGGAAGTCCCCAAAAGTTACAAAATGGCCTAGGTTTTTTCAGATAGTGTTATAAGAGAAAAATATGGGATCACCTGTTTTGCATTTCTGAAACAAATACTGACACAAATCTAAAAAGGCAAATTAGTCTGCATTTATAAGGAAAAAGTGCCTAACTATGCCCATTGTGTGGTATATAAAAGACTAAACCTCTACTATCCTCCAGCGCTTCCACTGTGCCTTCGGAGTCTTGCTTCGGACCCCCGATGCAGTCGTCTTCCTTAGCTGCAGCTTGACAAGTCGGGTCACAATGAGTCATACTGCCGCTTAGCAAATCACTGGCCAAACTTGGACTTCGCCGTGCTTGAGCTCATGTGCTCGCTTCATAGATCATACACGCTGTAGGACACTCATGTACGTCCTAGTGCGCTAAGTACCAGGCAGCCAGGGGGTATATGAACATCCTGTATTTTCTGCTAATGACACTGTTGGATAGCTGTTAGGGTGTGTATCCACTTGACAGTTTTTTTTTTTTTTTTTAGCAAACTGCAACTGCAGTTTTTGATCCACAGCCAGCAATATAACAAAATATAAAAGAAGGATTTACACTTCTCCTTCCTGCTGGATCCACTTCTGACTTTGGGTCAAAAACCGCAGTGGCAGTTTACCAAAAAAGCTGCGAAGTGGAAACATAGACTTAGGGCAGAGTCACAAGGGGCGTATCCGCAGCATATTTCACACTGTGGATGCGCCGACAGCAGTCACAGAGGGGCTGCATAGCAAGTAGGGAAATCCGCCACTACAAGTGGACACACAGAGATACCTGGCCACAGCCAGTAGCTCACTCTGCAGTCCCTCTGTGACTTCTGTCTGCGCATCCGCAGCATCAAATACACGGATGTACGCGGATGTGCCCACTATGACCCTGCCCATAGTGTATAAAAGCAAAGTGTACAGTAAAAAAGATAGATGAAGTACTCACCGGGTATCCGTAACCAAATCTTATTTATTCAATTGTCTAAACAGATGGTACAGCAAAGTGGGGAGACAGAGATCATGCAGGTAGCTGCAGTACCCCTTAGAGGCACAGGGCGTACATGTATGCCCTGTGCCCGCTTCCCTTCTATTAGGCTCTGGGACCCATGGCTAATGCCAGACATCACCGAACAATGTGATGCCTGGCATTAACTCTTTAGATGCCACAATCAAAGTTGATTGTAGCATCTAAAATGTAAAATAAACATCCCAGCTAGTCAGTAGGGCTGTTCATTACACGGTGAAATCGTGGGGTCCTGATCAGCTGAGAGGACGGCGGGAGGGCCCTTACCTGCCTACTCGCCGACCGGCTTGCCTCCAGCCTCAGCAGCCTGTTTTATGAAGCAGCATTTATCAATGTATGCAATTTGAAGACTGCAAGTAATAGTTCCCTGTGGGGACCCAAAATTTTTAAAAAAAGGTAAAAAAAAAAATGAATTAAATGAAAAACCTGAATTAACCCCTTCCCTAATAAAAGTTTGAATGTAATGATGTAAACAAAAATAAACATATGTGGTATTGCTGCATGCGTAAATGTCCCAACTATAAAAATATAATGTAAATTAAACCGCACGGTCAATGGCGTATACGGCAAAGATACCAAAGTCCAGAATTGTGTATTTTTTGGCTCTTCATATACCATAAAATGGTATCAAAACAAAAATGTACCAATAAATACAAGCGATCACGGCGCAAAAAATAAGCCATCACACATTCCCGTATACAGAAAAATAAGAGTTACAGGGTTCAGAAAAAGACAAATTTTAATGGGTACTGTCAGATCCAAAAACTTTTTATATGTTGTTACTGATGAAAATTAAAGACCTTTTTGGAATATGGTTATTTAATTTAATTTTTTGAATATTTAATAAAGATTTTTTTATAATCCCACCACTAGTGGTCCCCATACCTACTGGGACACTAACCAGTCTTGCTGCAGCATCAGGCTTGTCCATGAGTCATGGCTTCATGAGCAGACAGACCAATCATCTCCCACCACAACAAGGGAGAGACACGTCCCCTTCCTCTGAGATGATTTCTAACGTTGTGAGCTAATGAAAAAAGGGATTTTATAGTAAATATAGGTAATAGAGGCATACAAATTACATGTACATGATCAGGATTAGGTTCTGTGTAAAAAATTCTTGTTTTTTTGTGTGTGAGATTTGACAGGTATGCTTTAGGCCCCTTTCACACTACAGGTATCATTCTGCTTTTTTTATTGTTGTTATTTTACAATAACGGATGAAAAAAAACTGATGCAATAACTGGTAATAATCAATGATAACTAATGACCATCATCTGTTATTTTTAATGTTTTTTTTCTTAAAAAACTGGATGTTTATACATTATCATCTGTTATTACCATTTACATCCGAGCATGTTCATGAAAAAAAAAAACGGATGCTAAAAAACCTGCCAATAACTGATGATACCAGATGTTTTTTTTAACATCCGGTTCCCATAGACTTCTATGTTAAATTTTAATGTCCGGTTTTTCACCTTCTTTTTTTGCTGGACCAAAAATGAATGCATGCACTGTCTTTTGTGCCAGCGAAAATAACTGACATTAGTAAAACGGACATGCCTCATGCAAAAGGATGTTCAAAAAATCCCATTGAGTTTTTTACAGGATGATAACTGTAGTGTGAAAGGGGTCTTAAACATACTCATTTTCATTCAAAAAGTTATAATTTTTTTTATTGTTTTAAAGAAGTAAAATAAAATAGAACCTATATGAAGAGTTGCACTGAGCACTTTTCGGCACTAGATGGCAGCAAAGGGAACCTACGCTTGTAATAGTATACTGCACCAGTGTGGTGCGCATGCGCTGGGAAGTCCGGGCCTCTCTTCCCATCCTCCGGGCGTCTTGTGGCTCTGTGCGCATGACCGGAAATGACGTTTTCCAGGACCTGCGCGCAGTTGCTGTGACGCGGCAGGGGGATGGCGGCGGGTGACTGTTCCGGGACCCGGCACATGCGCCAATAGACACAGTTTCAGTTCTTATTGGCGTCAAACGCCACTTACAGCATTGCATAAATAGTAGAGATGGTAACAGTTACTGCACGTCCCTTGATAAAGTCAAGCCAGACGAAACGTACGTTGGGGCAGGCAGTGCCAGCGCACCTTATGGATGAGTGTATGGTATCTGTCACGATGCCGGCTGGCAGGTAGTGGATCCTCTGTGCCAGAGAGGGATTGGCGTGGACCGTGCTAGTGGATCGGTTCTAAGACACTACTGGTTTTCACCAGAGCCCGCCGCAAAGCGGGATGGACTTGCTGCGGCGGTAGTGACCAGGTCGTATCCACTAGCAACGGCTCAACCTCTCTGACTGCTGAAGATAGGCGCGGTACAAGGGAGTAGGCAGAAGCAAGGTCGGACGTAGCAGAAGGTCGGGGCAGGCAGCAAGGATCGTAGTCAGGGGCAACGGCAGGAGGTCTGGAACACAGGCTAGGAACACACAAGGAAACGCTTTCACTGGCACGATGGCAACAAGATCCGGCAAGGAAGTGCAGGGGAAGTGAGGTGATATAGGGAAGTGCACAGGTGAGCAGACTAATTGGAACCACTGCGCCAATCAGCGGCGCAGTGGCCCTTTAAATCGCAAAGACCCGGCGCGCGCGCGCCCTAAGGAGCGGGGCCGCGCGCGCCGGGACAGGACCGACGGAGAGCGAGTCAGGTACGGGAGCCGGGGTGCGCATCGCGAGCGGGCGCTACCCGCATCGCGAATCGCATCCCGGCTGGAGGCAGTATCGCAGCGCCCCGGGTCAGTGGATCTGACCGGAGCGCTGCAGTGAGGAGAGTGTAGCGAGCGCTCCGGGGAGGAGCGGGGACCCGGAGCGCTCGGCGTAACAGTACCCCCCCCTTGGGTCTCCCCCTCTTCTTAGAGCCTGAGAACCTGAGGAGCAGACTTTTGTCTAGGATATTGTCCTCAGGTTCCCAGGATCTCTCTTCTGGACCACAACCCTCCCAATCCACTAAAAAAAAGGTTTTCCCTCTGACCTTTTTAGATGCTAGAATCTCTTTGACTGAGAAGATGTCCGAGGAGCCGGAAACAGGAGTGGGAGGAACAGATTTGGGAGAGAAACGGTTGATGATGAGTGGTTTAAGAAGAGAAACGTGAAAGGCATTAGGAATACGAAGAGAAGGAGGAAGAAGAAGTTTGTAAGAGACAGGATTAATCTGATACAAAATTTTGAAAGGACCAAGATAGCGTGGTCCCAACTTGTAGCTAGGGACACGGAAGCGGACATATTTAGCGGAGAGCCATACCTTGTCTCCAGGGGAAAAAATGGGAGGAGCTCTTCTTTTCTTATCCGAGAACTTCTTCATGCGTGATGAAGCCTGTAAGAGAGAATTTTGGGTCTCTCTCCATATGATGGAAAGGTCACGAGAAATTTCATCCACAGCGGGCAGACCAGAGGGCAAGGGGGTAGGGAGGGGGGGAAGAGGGTGACGGCCGTACACCACGAAAAATGGGGATTTGGAGGAAGATTCAGAGACTCTGAAGTTATACGAGAATTCGGCCCATGGAAGGAGATCTGCCCAGTCATCCTGGCGGGAGGAAACAAAATGTCGTAAATAATCACCCAAGACCTGGTTAATTCTTTCTACTTGTCCATTGGATTGGGGATGATATGCAGAAGAAAAATTTAATTTAATCTTGAGTTGTTTACAGAGAGCCCTCCAGAATTTAGACACGAATTGGACGCCTCTATCCGAGACGATCTGCGTAGGCAACCCGTGAAGACGAAAAATGTGTACAAAAAATTGTTTAGCCAACTGAGGCGCTGAAGGAAGACCAGGAAGAGGGATGAAATGTGCCATTTTGGAGAATCGATCAACGACCACCCAAATAACAGTGTTGCCACGGGAAGGGGGTAAATCAGTAATAAAATCCATACCAATCAGAGACCAAGGCTGTTCGGGGACAGGCAGGGGATGAAGAAAACCAGCGGGCTTCTGGCGAGGAGTCTTATCCCGGGCACAGATAGTGCAGGCTCGCACAAAGTCCACAACATCCGTCTCCAGAGTCGGCCACCAATAGAAGCGGGAGATGAGTTGCACAGATTTCTTGATGCCCACATGACCTGCGAGATGGGAGGAGTGACCCCATTTGAGGATTCCGAGGCGTTGGCGTGGAGAAACAAAGGTCTTTCCTGGAGGAGTTTGCCTGATGGAGGCTGGAGAAGTGGAAATCAGGCAGTCAGGAGGAATGATGTGTTGCGGAGAGAGTTCAACTTCCGAGGCATCCGAGGAACGAGAGAGAGCATCGGCCCTAATGTTCTTATCGGCAGGCCGAAAGTGAATTTCAAAATTAAATCGGGCAAAGAACAGAGACCACCGGGCCTGGCGAGGATTCAGCCGTTGGGCAGACTGGAGGTAGGAGAGGTTCTTGTGATCGGTGTAAATAATAACTGGAAATCTTGATCCCTCCAGCAGATGCCTCCATTCCTCAAGTGCTAATTTGATGGCTAGAAGCTCTCGATCCCCGATGGAGTAGTTCCTCTCCGCCGGAGAGAAGGTCCTAGAAAAAAAACCACAAGTGACAGCATGCCCGGAAGAATTTTTTTGTAGAAGAACAGCTCCAGCTCCCACTGAGGAGGCATCAACCTCCAAAAGGAAGGGTTTGGAAGGGTCAGGTCTGGAGAGCACGGGAGCCGAAGAAAAGGCAGACTTGAGTCGTTTAAAGGCGTCTTCCGCTTGAGGAGGCCAAGACTTGGGATCGGCATTTTTTTTGGTTAAAGCCACGATAGGGGCCACAACGGTAGAAAAATGTGGAATAAATTGCCTGTAATAATTGGCGAACCCCAAAAAGCGTTGGATAGCACGGAGTCCGGAGGGGCGTGGCCAATCTAAGACGGCAGAGAGTTTGTCTGGGTCCATTTGTAGTCCCTGGCCAGAGACCAAGTATCCTAGAAAAGGAAGAGATTGGCATTCAAACAGACATTTCTCAATCTTGGCATAGAGTTGATTGTCACGAAGTCTTTGAAGAACCATACGGACATGCTGGCGGTGTTCTTCTAGATTGGCAGAAAAAATCAGGATATCGTCCAGATATACAACAACACAGGAGTATAAAAGATCACGAAAAATTTCATTAACAAAGTCTTGGAAGACGGCAGGGGCGTTGCACAGGCCAAAGGGCATGACCAGATACTCAAAGTGTCCATCTCTGGTGTTAAATGCCGTTTTCCATTCATCCCCCTCTCTGATGCGGATGAGATTATAAGCACCTCTTAAGTCCAGTTTAGTAAAGATGTGGGCACCTTGGAGGCGATCAAAGAGTTCAGAGATGAGGGGTAGGGGGTAGCGGTTCTTAACCGTGATTTTATTAAGACCGCGGTAGTCAATGCAAGGACGTAGGGAGCCATCTTTTTTGGACACAAAGAAAAATCCGGCTCCGGCAGGAGAGGAGGATTTACGGATGAAGCCCTTTTTTAAATTTTCCTGGACGTATTCAGACATGGCAAGAGTCTCTGGGGCGGACAGAGGATAAATTCTGCCCCGGGGTGGAGTAGTGCCCGGGAGGAGGTCGATAGGACAATCATAAGGCCTGTGAGGAGGTAGAGTCTCAGCTTGTTTTTTGCAGAAAACATCCGCAAAGTCCATATAGGCCTTAGGGAGACCGGTTACTGGAGGAACCACAGAGTCACGGCAAGGGTTACTGGGAACCGGTTTTAGACAGTCCTTGGAACAAGAGGGCCCCCAACTCTTGATCTCCCCAGTGGACCAATCCAGGGTTGGGGAATGAAGTTGAAGCCAGGGAAGTCCAAGGAGAATTTCAGAAGTGCAATTGGGGAGGACCAAAAGTTCAATCCTCTCGTGATGAGATCCGATGCACATTAGAAGGGGCTCCGTGCGGAAACGTATGGTACAGTCCAATCTTTCATTGTTTACACAATTGATGTAAAGGGGTCTGGCGAGACTGGTCACTGGGATGTTGAACCTGTTGACGAGAGAGGCCAAAATAAAATTTCCTGCAGATCCAGAGTCCAAGAAGGCCATAGTAGAGAAGGAGAAGGCAGAGGCAGACATCCGCACAGGCACAGTAAGACGTGGAGAAGCAGAGTAGACATCAAGGACTGTCTCACCCTTGTGCGGAGTCGGCGTATGTTTTTCCAGGCGGGGAGGACGGATAGGACAATCCCTCAGGAAGTGTTCGGTACTAGCACAGTACAGGCAGAGATTCTCCATGCGGCGTCGTGTCCTCTCTTGAGGTGTCAGGCGAGACCGGTCGACCTGCATAGCCTCCACGGCGGGAGGCACAGGAACGGATTGCAGGGGACCAGAGGAGAGAGCAGCCGAGGAGAAGAAACGCCTCGTGCGAACAGAGTCCATATCTTGGCGGAGCTCCTGACGCCTTTCGGAAAAACGCATGTCAATGCGAGTGGCTAGGTGAATGAGTTCATGTAGATTAGCAGGGATTTCTCGTGCGGCCAGAACATCTTTAATGTTGCTGGATAGGCCTTTTTTAAAGGTCGCGCAGAGGGCCTCATTATTCCAGGATAATTCTGAAGCAAGAGTACGGAATTGTACGGCATACTCGCCAACGGAAGAATTACCCTGGACCAGGTTCAACAGGGCAGTCTCAGCAGAAGAGGCTCGGGCAGGTTCCTCAAAGACACTTCGGATTTCCGAGAAGAAGGAGTGTACAGAGGCAGTGACGGGGTCATTGCGGTCCCAGAGCGGTGTGGCCCAAGACAGGGCTTTTCCAGACAGAAGGCTGACTACGAAAGCCACCTTAGACCTTTCAGTGGGAAACTGGTCCGACATCATCTCCAGGTGCAGGGAACATTGGGAAAGAAAGCCACGGCAAAACTTAGAGTCCCCATCAAATTTATCCGGCAAGGATAGGCGTAGACCAGAAGCGGCCACTCGCTGCGGAGGAGGTGCAGGAGCTGGCGGAGGAGATGATTGCTGAAGCTGTGGTAGTAACTGCTGTAGCATAACGGTCAGTTGAGACAGCTGTTGGCCTTGTTGCGCTATCTGTTGTGACTGCTGGGCGACCACCGTGGTGAGGTCAGCGACAACTGGCAGAGGAATTTCAGCGGGATCCATGGCCGGATCTACTGTCACGATGCCGGCTGGCAGGTAGTGGATCCTCTGTGCCAGAGAGGGATTGGCGTGGACCGTGCTTGTGGATCGGTTCTAAGACACTACTGGTTTTCACCAGAGCCCGCCGCAAAGCGGGATGGACTTGCTGCGGCGGTAGTGACCAGGTCGTATCCACTAGCAACGGCTCAACCTCTCTGACTGCTGAAGATAGGCGCGGTACAAGGGAGTAGGCAGAAGCAAGGTCGGACGTAGCAGAAGGTCGGGGCAGGCAGCAAGGATCATAGTCAGGGGCAACGGCAGGAGGTCTGGAACACAGGCTAGGAACACACAAGGAAACGCTTTCACTGGCACGATGGCAACAAGATCCGGCAAGGAAGTGCAGGGGAAGTGAGGTGATATAGGGAAGTGCACAGGTGAGCAGACTAATTGGAACCACTGCGCCAATCAGCGGCGCAGTGGCCCTTTAAATCGCAAAGACCCGGCGCGCGCGCGCCCTAAGGAGCGGGGCCGCGCGCGCCGGGACAGGACCGACGGAGAGCGAGTCAGGTACGGGAGCCGGGGTGCGCATCGCGAGCGGGCGCTACCCGCATCGCGAATCGCATCCCGGCTGGAGGCAGTATCGCAGCGCCCCGGGTCAGTGGATCTGACCGGAGCGCTGCAGTGAGGAGAGTGTAGCGAGCGCTCCGGGGAGGAGCGGGGACCCGGAGCGCTCGGCGTAACAGTATCTATGACTGTGTGATGTTATAATTGTATGCGCATCTACATTAATAGAGAGTCTTGTACCACTAGGTCAGTATTAGGACTGTTGTCCCAGACCCTCAGTGCACCTTATTGCAGTTATATAGTGATCAGATGTATACTGACCTTTTTATCACCCCAGGCACTTTTTTGATATGGTTATTAATTTAATATATACTTTGTGATTTAAGGGTGTTTAGCTACACTGCTCTTTGCATGTTTTTAGAATTTTCAATTCCCAGGTATTTTAAAATGATCTAAATAAAGTGATAATTTTTTCAGTAGCTATTGCTCTTTTTCTTTGTGTCAAACTATATAAATTGAGTATGATTGTAATTGTATGGATCTACAGAATAAAAATAAAAAGTGCACCTCATAGAGATAGAAGCCCCCAAAAATTACCAAATGTTTTTTTCATTTCATTGTAGATTTTGTGGTGAATTTATTGATGTCATTACAAAGTTAAATTGGTGGCACAAAGAACAAGTCCTCATATGGGTCTGTATGTATAAAATTTAATGAGTTACGATTTTTAGAAGACGAGGAGGAAAAAACGAAAGTGCAAATATGAAAAATCCCTGTGTCCTTAAGGGGTTAAAAGTATAAAACATATACATTAAACATAAAACACAAATGCAGCCAAAAACAGATTCCAGTTACATAGAAACATGGCTTTGAAAAATAAAAGAAAGCAGGCCCAATATCAGCATTATTTATCATAATGGGCTGCATTCTATGCTATAAATGATAATATACAGGGCTTTGTACTCCCATATAAATCTTATGTAAAGTAAATGATAAATACTTTCCACTGCAGGATAACTGCACAATCATATGTGAACAGATCAGTAAACCTGCATACTAATATATCTTTCATAGATGAGAATAATGATGAATACCAGCAGTTTACAAATGTTACATGCAGACTAAGTCATATTTCATTAGTGACTGAACTCATTATGTCTCATAAATTAAACAAATGCCCTTTTTTCACTCATACACAAAAAATCCAGACTTCTCCTTTGGCAATAGTGAACAAGTCAGGGATAAGCGCATCTTTTGAACCTTTGCCTTGACAGGTCTAATTCTCTCCTTCCATTCTCACATTGTTCCGTTACATCCATCTATTTAATCATTGGATTGTGTGTATTGTAGGAGTAACAGGCACCATCTGTACCATCTCGTGGGAATTGTGGCATGGCCTTGTATCCTTGTTAGTGTTTCTGTAATTTGACAATTATGACTAGTAAACACTGGATTACAGCATCTCTACCAAGGTATATGAGGATTATATGTTACCACCTATGTTTTTCTAGTCACTTATTACAGATACTTATTTTTCATTGGAAAAGTGAAACATTAACATCACAATGAACCGTAAAATGACGTGTTTCTGCACACCTCACATATTATTATTTAGATTGAGTTCTGGGGAACTTTGAGGGGAAATTCTCAACCATACATTTGTCGGTGGAAATCGACAAATTATGGTAACTGGTGGAAATTTTAAGTCTGCAACATGCTAGTTCATGTCAGGCATACATTGCCGATTTGTCCTATTGACAACAATGGGAAAGTAAACACCTGCAAATAATCTGCAATGCAATGCTGTTACATATTTTGCTGTATAAAAGCTGTGGACCTGCAACAAAATTAGCAACTGCAGTTTTGTAGCTTTTTTTTACTTTCATTTTTTTCAGCACACTTTGGTGTGTGTTTTCTTGGGTTGAATCTGCCTCTGGAAGTAATATGCAGATTTTTAGCCCTCAAATCCAGATGGAAATACTTCAGCATTTTGGCCTATCTGAATGTACACTGTGTCATGTTCCTCAGATTGTTCCTTAAAGAGTACCTGTCTCTAAATAAACTTTTCTAAACTAACTAAGGCTATGTTCGATAATTACTCCTAACCCCCCCCCCTTAAATTTTTATAAAGAGCTTTAAAAAGCTCTGTATCTTACCTCTCTTCTTGCTCACATAGTGTGAGCTGCCGGCAGGAGGATGTGGGCGTGCCCCAGCAGGTGTTACGTAACTGAAGCCTGCTGGGGGGACTGCTTTCACCCTTACTTCGCCGAGTACAGCAGAGGGGTGGGGGATGGAGTGCGAGTGAGCCGGCTTTGCAGAGCCCCGCTTGTCCCCACTGCACAGATTCCTGCTTTTCCTCAGTGCACAGAGTGCCGCTTGTCCTCAGTGTACAGAGCCCCGCTAGTCCTCACTGCACAGAGTGCCACTTGTCCTCAGGGTACAGAGCGCCACTTGTCCTCAGTGCACAGAGCCCTGCTTCTCCTCAGTGTACAGAGCCCTGCTTGTCTTCACTGCACAGAGCCCTGCTTGTCCTCACTGCACAGAGCCCTGATTGTCCTCAGTGTACAGAGCCCTGCTTGTCTTCACTGCACAGAGCCCTGCTTGTCCTCACTGCACAGAGCCCTGCTTGTCCTCAGTGCACAGAGCCCTGCTTGTCCTCAGTGCACAGAGCCCTGCTTGTCCTCACTGCACAGAGCCCTGCTTGTCCTCACTGAACAGAGTCCTGCTTGTCCTCACTGCACAGAGCCCCGCTTGTCCTCAGTGTACAGAGCCCCGCTTGTCCTCAGTGCACAGAGCCCTGATTGTCTTCACTGCACAGAGCCCTGCTTGTCCTCACTGCACAGAGCCCTGCTTGTCCTCAGTGTACAGAGCCCTGCTTGTCCTCAGTGCTCAGAGCCCTGCTTGTAATCAGTGTACAGAGCCCTGATTGTCTTCACTGCACAGAGCCCTGCTTGTCCTCAGTGTACAGAGCCCTGCTTGTCCTCACTGCACAGAGTCCTTCTTGTCCTCAGTGTACAGAGTCCTGCTTGTCCTCAGTGTACAGAGCCCTGCGTCCTCACTGCACAGAGCGCTGCTTCTCCTCACTGCACAGAGCCCTGCTTGTCCTCACTGCACAGAGCCCTGCTTGTCTTCAGTGTACAGAGCCCTGCTTGTCCTCACTGCACAGAGCCCTGCTTGTCCTCACTGCACAGAGCCCTGCTTGTCCTCAGTGTACAGGGCCCCGCTTGTCCTCAGTGTACAGAGCCCTGCTTTACTTCACTGCACAGAGCCCTGCTTGTCCTCACTGCACAGAGCCCTGCTTGTCCTCAGTGTACAGAGCCATGCTTGTCCTCGGTGTACAGAGCCCTGCTTGTCCTCAGTGCACAGAGCCCTGCTTGTAATCAGTGTACAGAGCCCTGCTTGTCCTCAGTGTACAGAGCCCTGCTTGTCCTCAGTGCACAGAGCCCTGCTTGTAATCAGTGTACAGAGCCCTGCTTGTCCTCAGTGCACAGAGCCCTGCTTGTCCTCAGTGTACAGAGTCATGCTTGTCCTCAGTGTACAGAGCCCTGCGTCCTCACTGCACAGAGCGCTGCTTCTCCTCAGTGTACAGAGCCCTGCTTGTCTGATTGGCAGGTAGGGAGCTGCGCTGAGCTGGTCACGTGCTCAGCCAGCGGTCTTCGATTTCAGACTCACAGCCAGGCCGGCGTGAGTCCGAAATCAATGCAACAGCTTGCAGCCAGGGACTCCTAGGGAAACCCCTAGTGGCCACATTTTCAAAATGTAAAAAGACATACAAGGAAGCATTTTTTAAAAAATAAAATCCTATTAGAAAGTTATCCGTGGAAAGAAATTCACATCTGCACTCACCTGTGTAAAACTTTTATTTCGTCATCATCATAAAATAAAAGCCGGCCTGGTGGGATCGGGAAACAAGGAGCGCAACAGCTGTGCGAGGGGGGGCGGCAAACAGCTGGTTTCACGGGTAAAACCTCTTCCTCTGGCCTCCCCTGTCGTCACATAGAAAGTTGTTTAATATGGAATGAACGATACCATATAAAAAAAAATTTTGATGACAGATACTCTTTAAGAATTTTTGCATTATTGCAGGGTGCATTATCCTGCTGAATGAGGCCATAGTCTTCAGGTAATACCTGTGCCATTAAAGAGGACCTGTGGCCAACCAAAAACTTAACATAACTTAGGCTGCCCTAATCACACCTTGTTACAGTTTCTTGATATGTCCTTCATATCCTTAAATACGTGGGTTTACACTTTGTCTTACAATTCAAGAAATCAGTCAAATTGGCATGAAATAAATTTTAATAATAGCAGTAAATATCAGGAGATGGGGCGGGATTATATAGTCAGGAGGTGTGGATTAGGCATGCATGTCCCTCGGTGTAAAACATTCACTCCCTGACTGTATAACCCTGCCCATTATCTGATATTCACTTCCATTATTAAAATGAATTCTACTGATTCCCTAAATTGTGAGATGAAATATTGACTCTCATAAATCAGAAACAGAAGGATGTATCAAGAAACTGTAACAAGTGTGTGACCAGGGCACCCTTAAATGTTTAATGACAGTAATATCTCAATTCATTTTTGGGGGTTGGCCACAGGGGGAAGTACATGTGAAGGTTTAATCCACAAGAATGTCATAGTGCGGTCTATGCCATATTCCCCTGGTAAGCTACACACATGCACCTGACCATCCAGAGCCAATGACCCTTTCACCAGTTCACTTACTTAGACCACTTCTGGTCAACTAAATTCTACATACCCAGAACAGCCCACAGGACCTGTCAGTGTTGAAGATGCTCTTACCCTGTCGTGTAGCCATCACAGTTAGTTTTTTTTGTCAAAGTTGCCCATTTTTTCCTGCTTGTAAAAACTGTTTATTAGCTGCCATATATGTCTATTGACATTATACCAAGATAATGTTATATACTTTTTTTTTACATTTAGGGCTGTATGTCTATAAATAAATGTATATCCAGTATCTCAAATAAATGAGTACTTGCAAATATTTTATCTTTATCTTTCCACGTGACAACACTGAAGAAATGACATTCTGCTACAATGTAGTGAGTGCACAGTCTGTATAACAGTGTGTTAAGGGGTACTCCAGTGTCTGTTTAAAACAGTTAAACAGATTTGTAAATTACTTCTATTTAAAAATTGAAACCCATACAGTACTTATCAGATGCTGTATCACGGTATTTTTCTAAATTATGACGGATTCACTGTATTTAACGGTATTATAATTTTTTTCACTCATTCTCCCCCTCGAGCGGCTGGAAAACTAATCATATATGACCCGCAGTCGCTGCTCGGCTTCTCCTCCCCCAAACCCCCCCCAAATTAATTAGCAGCTTGCAGGGGGAGGTGACAGCTTCTGTTCTCCGATCAGGACGGAAGCCCTGCACCCGCGACTCACAAATCATTCATTTCCCGACATGGGAAGGATGTGCAGCGCTCACAGGAGGAGAAGCAGAGCAGCGCCTGCAGGGTAACATATGATTAGTTCACCGATGTGGGGACAGAGTGCTGCGGGGGGGTCCACCGGTATTGCGGAATATGGAAAAATTGATATTGTAAAGGAAAAACACACCGGTATTTGTTATGAACCAGTATAAAGCCCAGCACTATTGTATACTACAGAGGAAGTTCTTTTCTTTTTGAATTTCCTTTCTGTCCATGTCAGGAACTGTCTGGAGCAGGATAGTTTTGCTATGGGGATCTGCTTGTACTCTGGACAGTTCCTGACAAGGACAGAGGTGTTAGCAGAGAGCACTGTGGTCAGACAGAAAGGAAATTAAAAAATAAATGAACTTCCTGTGGAGCATACAGCAGCTGATAAGTAGTAAAAGGGTTAAGATTTTTAAATAGAAGTAATTTACAAATGTGTATAACTTTCTGGCACCAGTTAATTTAAAACAAAATGTTTTCCACCGGAGTACCCCTTTAATGTTGTGTCCCCTCAAAATAACACACAACCATTAATGTCTAATGTATTCTGGTATTTTTGGCAGAGGCACCTAACAGAACATCCACTACACAGCTTTGGTGCTGTGTATCACAATATTTGAGTATTATTGCAAGTTTTACCATGCTCTTTTAGCTATTATTGCAATATCTATTACAATAATAACTAAAACTGAATTGATCTGTTAGCCATATAATAAAAAAATTAAATGTTTTAGTTTTTTTTTTAAATCATTGCTAGAGGATTTTAAACCTATACATTTCTACAATACTATAGAAAAAACTAAATAGAACAATGGAAAGGAAAACAAACAAAGTTGACAAAAGGCGTTAGTGAACTAATCAAGGATGCCTGAATACAGAGGAGCAAAAGTCAAGTTGGCTTTTTTGTCCCCACTAGTGGATTACTGTGTCATTATAAGTTATTTACCCAAAGCTGGCATTCATGGGGCTTTGAGTTGCAGTTAATGATGCAATTTGGGTTATGTTTGTATTGCATATATCATACATTATATATTAGTTCAACTCAAGATAATGATAAGGTTCAGAAGGTCCAAACAGACAAAAAATAGTGCAAGATATACCATAAGGGTTTCTGCTATGTTATTATAGCTACAGTGGTGCAAAATTGTGTTCTCCACTCAAGTTCTCCCACTTAAAAAGATGAGAAAGGCCTGTAATTTTCATCATAGATATACCTCAACTATGAGAGACAGAATGAGAAAAAAAATCCATAAAATCACATTGTCTGATTGTTAAAGAATGTATTTGCAAATTATGGTGGAAAATAAGTATTTGGTCAATAACAAAAGTTAATCTCAATACTTTGTTATATACCCTTTGTTGGCAATGACAGAGGTCAAACATTTTCTGTAAGTATTCAAAAGGTTATCACACACTGTTGCTGGTACTTTGGCCCATTCCTCCATGCAGATCTTCTCTAGAGCAGTGATGTTTTGGGGCTGTTGCTGTGCAACACGGACTTTCAACTCCCTCCAAAGGTTTTCTATGAGATTAAAAACTGGAGACTGGCTAGGCCACTCCAGGACCTTGAAATGCTTCTTTCGAAGCCACTCCTTCCCAGACAGTGTGTTTGGGATCAGTGTCATGCTGAAAGACCCAGCCACAATTCATCTTCAGTGCCCTTGCTGATGGATGGAGGTTTTCACTCAAAATATCACGATACATTTCCCCGTTCATTCTTTCCTTTATACGGATCAGTCGTCCTGGTCTCTTGGCAGAAAAACAGCCCCAAAGCATGATGTTTTCTTCATGAGGTATTCTTTGGATACAACTCAGCATTCTTTCTCCTCCAAACATGACGAGTTGAGTTTTTACCCCCAAAATTTTACTGGCTTAACCCCTTAAGGACCAAGCGTTTTTCTGTTTCTGCACTTTTGTTTTCTTCCTCCTTAACTTTTAAAAATCATAAACCTTTCAATTTTGCACCTAAAAAAAGCATATGAGGGCAACCAATTCTACTTTGTAATGACATCAGTCATTTTACCCAAACATCTACCGTGAAACAAAAAAAATAAATCATTGTACAACAAAATTGAAGAAAAAACGCCATTTTGTAAATTTTGGTGGCTTCCGTTTCTATGCAGTAAATTTTTTGGTAAAAATGACACTTTATCTTTATTCTGTATGTCCATACAATTAAATTGATACCCTACTTATATAGGTTTGATTTTGTCATAACTATATGCATGAAAATAAATACATTTAAAATGGTCCTCTTCTGACCCATACAACTTTTTTATTTTTTCGCGTACGGGGCTATATGAGGGCTTATATCTTGCGCCATAATCTGAAGTTTTTATCGGTACTATTTTGGTTTTGATCTGACTTTTTGATCACTTTTTATTCATATTTTTTAAGGTATAAAAAGTGACTAAAAATATGCTATCTGACTGTGCAGTTTAATTAATGATATATTTTTTTATAGTTCGTACATTTACACACGAGCCAATACCACATGTTTATTTTTATTATGTTTATATATTTTTTATATGGAATTTGGGAAAAGGGGGGTTAATGTGTGTTTTAAAACTTTTTAAGCAGGGGAACACATCTGGCACCGCATGATTTGAGTCCCTGGCGGTGTAGTGTGTTACTGATGGTAGCCTTTGTTACTTTGGTCCCAGCTCTCTGCAGGTCATTCTCTAGGTCCCCCCCTGTGGTTCTGGGATTTTTGCTCACTGTTCTTGTGATCATTTTGACCACGGCTGAGATCTTGCATGGAGCCCCAGATCGAGGGAGATTATCAGTGATCTTGTATGTCTTCCATTTTCTAATAATTGCTCCCACAGTTGATTTCTTCACACCAAGCTGCTTGTCTATTGCAGATTCAGTCTTCCCAGTCTGGTTCAGGTCTACAATTTTGTTTCTGGTGTCCTTTGACAGCTCTTTAGTCTTGGCCATAGTGGAGTTTGGAGTGTGACTTTTTGAGGTTGTGGACAGGTGTCTTTTATACTGATAAGTTCAAACAGGTGCCATTAATACAGGCAATGAGTGGAGGACAGAGGAGACTCTTAAAGAAGAAGTTACAGGTCTGTGAGAGCCAGAAATCTTGCTTGTTTGTAGGTGACCAAATACTTATTTTCCACCATAATTTGCAAATAAATTATTTTTTTTCTCATTATGTTTCCCATAGTTAAGGTATACCTATGATGAAAATTACAGTCCTTTCTCATCATTTTAAGTGGGAGAACTTGCATAATTGGTGGCTGACTAAATACTTTTTTGCCCCACTGTATCTATGTTTTGACAGCAGCCACAAATTACAATACAGTAAATAGATAAAAGTTTTTATTGTAGGTTTTCTGAATTAGGCTATGTTCACACAGGCGTAAGATGTGTAGATTGTCCGCTGGAAAATACCGGCGGACATTCTGCACATTTGAAATATATACTCAAAATTATAATGAAAATATAAACCAACTTTATTATCACGGAATACATGCAAAAAGGTAAGCCAGTAGAAAATTATGAACAAGGAAGGTATCACACCCTATATTCTGTAATAGTAACCAGTAACAATCCTAATAATGGGAATACATAGGCAGAAAGGGAGATAGATACACCATAAGTAATACACAAATATATGATGAGCCTTACCAAATACACATGCAAAACCCCATTTGAAATATCCGGCGGGCGCTAGGAATGCTCGGAAATGTGCTGTCTCATAGATGCCAATAAATTTCCTTGCGGACTTGTCTATTCTTTCTTCCGATGCCGGAATCAGAATTTCCACGGCAGAAATATCTGGCGCTGAAATTCTGTCATGTGAACAGTGCAGCAGAACTCCATTGAAATCAATGGGACTCTGGTGGAACGGAATGTCCGTGCGAACATTCCGCACAAGCTCCATTCGTGTGAATATAGGCTTAAAGGGGTACTCTAGTGGTAAGATTTGTATACAAGAACATGTCCTGGCTGTGGGACTTCAAAAAAGAAACATGTACACCTCCCTCGATGCCTCAGTATCACTGCATCCTAGTGCTGGAGGTCGATCCATCACAGTGCCGTCCACCCATTCACTGGCTCAGGCGGGACACAGCTGCAGCCAGTGATTGACTAAGCGGCCCTGTGACACATTTAGCACCAGGAGGGCTGGCTGAGACCAAAGCTAAGGGTCAGTTTGTCACAGTGACACTCAGCCAATTACTTGCCGAATCTATGTCCCGCCTTAGCCAGTGAGTAGCACTGTGATAGATCAACCCCCAGCAGTGCAGCCTTAGAATGTTTGTGGGAAAAAATGCTTTCCGCTGGAGGACCATTTAAAGGGGTATTCCGGGAATTTTTTTTATTTGACTATGCTACAGGGGCTGTAAAGTTAGTGTAGTTCATAATATAGTGTCTTTACCTGTGTGTGACAGTTTTCTCACAATTCTTATGTGGTTTTCATCCCAATATTTATTTTTAACAGCATACAAAATGACTGCTGTCTCGAATTTTTCCCAGCTTGCAATGCGGTCGAGACCTGACTCACTAGTCAGCTGATGATAGGGAGCCTGTCTGCTTCAATGGGTGGAGAGAGCAATCTGCAAGTAATGCAACAGCTGGAGGCACTCTGATTGAAAACCACAGGTCTGCAGCTCATTTATGTTTCAATGGGTGGGGTAGCTGATGTGTGGGAAGGAGAAAATTGGTATCATGGGATTTGTAGGCAAACAAGAAAACTGAAAACAGGAAATACAAGTTCAGAGAAAATAGCTAGCCACAGTGTTATGGTAATCTCATAACATAGCCATTTAGCCCAAGACAAGCGCAGATGCTTCCTAAGCATGTCCATTACTGTCTGCCAGGTACATACTAAAATCACCTTATGCTGGATAACCCCTTTAAATTTTTTGATTGTTTAAGGACAGGTTCTAAGAACAGGTTTACACGGGAAAAAAATGTGTGGAATGTTTGCACATTTGACTAATGGCGGTACTATCTCATAGACGGCAATGCATTTCCTTGTGGAATCCGTAAAAACATTAAACATGTTCAATGTTTCTAGAAACAACTTGTACAGAAATTCTGCCATGTGACAGTGCAGCAGAATCCCATTGAAATCAATGGGACTCTGCTGCTGCGGAATTCTTCTGCAGAATTCCACACAGAAATTCTGCCGTGTGAACATAACCTGAACATCGCATGTTTTGCCTGTATGCTACATACATTGTGCCTGACCCTAGCTGGATGCTGGCACACTTTTGCTGGCTGCCCGTTCTGTCCCCCGGACTATCAGTACCGGCGCCCCATTTCCGGCGCCGATAGCCAGGGGGAGAGTTGCTATGCACGGCGCGGCGCACTGACGTCATGCGCCGCGCCATGCAGCGCATAGCAACGACGAAGGGGACGCACGCCGGAGGCCTGCAGCAGCGCCGACCCGACCCAGGTAATTATGCCACCGAGGATGGGGAGAGGCAACGGGGCAGCGGCGCCGGCAATGGGTGCCGCTGCCCCTTCTCTCCCCCTGGCTGTCGGCGCCGCTTCTCTCCCCTGGCTATCGGCGCCGACAATGGGACGCCGGTACCGATAGTTAGGGGACAGAACGGGCAGCGGCGCCGATAGCCAGGGGGAGAGAAGGGCCGGCAGCAGGGCTCTAGACCCCAGGAAAGGCAGGGGGAGAGAAGCGGGCAGCGACGGCCTCTCTCCCCCTGCCTTTCCTGGGGGTGTATCGGCGTATAACACGCACATAGACTTTAGGCTAAAAATTTTAGCCTAAAAAGTGCGTGTTATACGCCGATAAATACGGTATATATTTTTTTTATTTCACTGTAGATTTGTGGTAAAATGAGTGATGTCCTTACAAAGTACGGTTGGTGGTGCAAAAACCAAGCCCACATTTGGGTCTCAAGGTGGAAAGTTAAAAGCTTTATGGCTATTAGAAAGCAAGGAGGAAGTCATTTTCTCTCATATTGTTATTACAGCATTTTATTCCATCTGTTGGCGTTCCTTGCTGATATTCTCTTCTTGGTGTTGTTTTTGACAACTGATTGCCTTTTTCTTTGGTTTCTTACTATATTTTGACAATTCTTAATAAAAAATTACAGTTGAAAAAAGAAAGCAAGGAGGAAAAAATGAAAAATGAGTGCTTCCTTAAGGGGTTAACGTAAGAGTATGCCTCCGGCTTCTCCAAGTGTAGGTATAACTAGTAGTGGGTTAAAACATAACCTTTAATCCAAGTTACTTAAAAACAAAGATAATGCATAAAGTGAGAATAGGATAAAAAGACAAAAGACATGCTGACATGTTTTGAGCTATAGCACTAGCTCTTAGTCGTGGGGGTTAAAAAGGTTTCCATCTAATAGCAGTTTTAGAGGTAAAAAGGGTTGTCCCCATAGAGAGAGGGACCAGAAGAGATCCTGCACTGTTGAAATCATAGCTGTGGGATATTGGTGAGGTGAGTACTGCTTATTTATTTGTTTTTTCAATCCAGTCTACACCCTTTTGAATTTTTTTCTGCTGAACGTACCCTTTAACCTCTTCTTGCAAAATCAGGTACATGTATGTGATGATTTGGGATGACTTCCTGCATCACTACGTACATGTACCTGATGAGAATAAACAGATTATTGAGCTCGGCTGTGCTGCACTGCCGAGTCTCCCTGAAGCCGGCCACTGACCAATAGCAGCTGTCCCAGCCGGCGATCGCTGCTATTGGTCCGTCAGTAGAGACAGACCAATAGCAGGGATCTGGTGCGGGTCTCCTCCGTCCCCCTCTCCTCCATTGCTTCACTGTGTGAAGTGATCAGTGGTGAGGGGAGCCTCATCTTAGGAGGCCACCCGCGGGCACTCCGGATCGGAGCTGCACCCTGTTAACCCTGTAGATGCTGCGGTCACTGAGACCGCAGCGTCTATTAGGGTAACAGAGGGAGGGAGCCACTTCTGTCACTGATCGGCGCTCTGCAAAGTGAAAGCAGAGCGCCGATGGTTGTCATGGAGGACTGATCTATCCTATGCCTGTCAGTACTGACAGACATAGGCATAATTCAATGGAGTACAGAGGTGTACTCCATTGAATTATGTGTATAATAGTAAAAAAAACTAAAGTGGAAAAAATAAAAAAGTAAAAATTTTTTTTAAAAAGAAATAAAATAAAATGTGAAAAATAAAAGAATTTTTGTTTTTGAAAGAAATATATATAAAAAAGAAAATAAATTATATATGTGTATAATGCTTCCCCAAAAATAGTCCCCCCCCCCAAATACATCAACATGTCCCGCAAAAAAAGAGTCCTCACACAATTGTGTTAAAAAAATTAAAAAGTTACAGTTCACAGAATGCGGCAGCTTACTAACATGATTTAAAAAAAATAAAATAAAAATAGCTTTTATAAATGAACTAAAATATGAAAAAAAAAGTATATAAATTTGGTATCGCCATAATCGTATCAACCTGCAGTGTAACGTTAACATTATACCAACATTTATTTAACATTAACATTTATACCACATGACGAAAAACCTAAAAAATGAAAAACAACCGCAGAATAGACCACCTCATAAAAAACGTGTCACATGTACCCCAGAATGGTACCAATGAAAGCGTCAACTTGTCTCCCAAAAAAATTTTTCCACCCCAAGGCCCCTGTAATTTTATATGATGCCAACAAAATATCCTAAACTTAAAGGATGCCCCAAAATCCACACAGCACGCCTTCATGTCTGAGGCCTGTGTGAGAGACACATAGCACACAAAGGCCACATATGGGATATTTCTAAGTACATCAGAATTTGGGGAATACATCTTGAGTTTAATTTCTTTGTCAACACCCACCTACAGAAAAAAAAATGATTAAAATGAAAAATAAAAAAAATATAGATTTTTTTTTAAATTCCGCCACTTTGCTTTTATTTCTGTGAAACGCCTAAAGGGTTAATAAACTTGTTTAGTGTGATTCTGATACTTTAAGGGGTGCAGTTTATAAAATGGGGTGATTTATGGGGGTATCTAACATACAGGCCCCTCGATTCCACTTCAGAACTGAACTGGTCCCTGAAAAATCTGACTTTGCAATTTTCTTGAAAATCTGGAAAATTGCTACTAAACTTATAAACCCTTTAACATTCTAAAAAAGTCAAAGAATGTGTACCAAATAATGGGAACATAAAGTAGACATATTGTAGATGTGAATTAATCATTAATTTGGTGCGACATGGCTATTTGTCGTATGAGCAGAAAATATCAAATCTAGAAACATTTTTGTTGTTTTTTTTTACAAAAACTGCTAAATATATCAATCAAAATTTACCACTAATGTAAAGGACATTATGTGACGAAAAAACGTTCTCAGAATCGCTTTTATAAGGGAAAGCGTTCAAAAGTTATTACCAAATAAGTGGACGCATGTCAGGTTTTAAAGGGGTTAATGGACACATTTAAAGCACCTCTCAATGAATGGTTTTCTTGGCATTTAGATAATTCCCTTTGTTAATGTAGCTAACATGTAGCTACATATATTTGGATCTGCATAGAAAGATATAATAAGGCACTCACCATCCAATGGGCTGATATTGTACTGTACTTTATTCTTAGTGCAATAAAAGCTTGAGTACAAATGCCAACCTAGCCACACTCGTATACTGCTTTTACTTCACAAAGTAGTTACAATAACAAAGCAGTTATTGTATATCTTCCTTTTATATGGTGATTGGGCACCCCAGCCTGTGTAATAAACACTGTCTGCCAATGGCATGACTATCTGAATCTGTGAGCTATAAGGATATATCAGACGTACGAGTTGAAGAATTGATTTATATTAGCTACTTTCCCTATATGTCTAAAGGAGAATATATGTATATGTGTGTGTGTAATTACTATATAACATGTTGTCCCTTTCCTAGACATATTTGAATACCCCCACTTAAAAAAAAGAAAAAAGGGGAAAAAAAAAGAATTTAGTATTTGTATTACTTACTGCTGTTGTACTCTCTAGGTAGAATATAATTCTGACTTTTTCCAGCATTTGCCTATTTTTAGATATTATATTCAGGACATTGTTGGTAATTATTCAGGCCACATTTAAATGCAGGTAAAAGAATTTTTGTTTGCAGCCCCCCTACACAAATAAAGAGGCTTATGTAAAGCAAGTACTAGAGTGTTCCTGCGTGATAACATTTAAATCTGTTCATCCCGTTCAACTCTTTATAGTAATCATAACTCAGACACCGTCATGGGGACAGACTGAGTTATTCATTGTGATGGATAATAGGCTTAAAAACGAACATTTTCTGAATCATTTCATGGTTAGAGGGAAGACAGTCAATTAAGTGTTGGTGTTTAGTAAGGAACCCTGCAAAGACCTGTCAACAATTCAGCGGGATAGGATTTGCTCAGTGACCTACAGGGCCTTGAGGTTCACAAAACCCAATGAATGGATCAGCTTTTTATGGGCTATTTCCAGACAAGAACAACCTGATTTGTCCACTGATAAGGTTGAACGAATCTGTGAAGGAAAAGAGAACAAGAAAGTGTAACAAAAACATATATGTTACAATAAGAATGATGTATTATATTCCTCTATATATTGAAAGGCAACATTTATAGGGAAGTAAGATTACCAGGAAAAAAAAAAAAATTCATAAAAAATATTCACTATAAAAACTTTGAAGGAGATTTATCAAGCTCTGTAGTAGAGTTTTTTTCCATAAATTTTTTTTGCTTATTCAAAAGCACATTTCTGAAATCTGCTCACGTAGTAATTTTTTATAATTTTTTACTTTGCAGAGGTCATGTATTTATCAAATGCGAAAGTCGCTATTTATGAAGAAAAAAAGTAAAATATTAATTTAAAAGTTGCATATGTATTCCAGGTCCAACCTGGCTTACAGAAAGTGCATACGTCTGCAGAAAAGGAAATTAACACCCACTTTAACAACTGTTCTTGTTCTGCATCATGAAACAAAGCTACTACGTTAATGTTAATTATAAAAAAAAATAATTATATAAATAAAAACTATTCATTTTAAGATTGAAAATACACACTGCACACATTAATTTAAGGACACGTACATGCTGGCGTACCCACTAAATTTTAAAATTAATGTTGTGTTTAAATAGAATAAGGCACAAAATAATTGTGTAAGAATTTTTACAGACGACGTAAATAACCCATATGTGGCACAAAAATTTTTCCTTAAAAAAAAAAGAAACATCCATAGTGATACAGCTTCATGCACATTTTGGGGTGAGCAATGTACCGAGCATTTTTTTTTTTTTGAGGCTTCACTATTGTTTATGTGACTGTTGGTGCTGCACTGTCTTCCTTCCTGAGGTAAACTCCGGCCTCAGCGCAGCGACGCAAGACTCTGCCCACCAACGTCACAAAATGCGGGTTCAAAATTAAACAAAAAAGCCTCCAGAGTTTGGATATTCATGGTGCGGCATATGTTTTTAATATTTTTTCATTTCTGAGGAGGGTGGATGGGTTGTTGCGGGATAGTTGGAGTGCAGCTATTTAGTGCCAGGCCAGCCAGTCAGGTGTCACCTGATGCGGTACACCCCCCCCCCCCTCCCAGTCACTCTCTAGCAACGCTACTGGTAATAAAGGGTAGATAAAGAACTTTGGCTATTAACATAAGGGCAAATATTTCTGCTTTAAAAAATGCTTTTGTAAGCGGGTTTCTCGGGTTTTGCTTACGTGTGATTTATTTATCAAGGTCATGTGACTATTTGATAAATAGGTCTCAAGTAAGCAAAAGTAAGTTAAAAAAAATTGTCGTATAAAAGCCATACGTTTGAAAACAATGATAAATCTCCTTCTTAATGTTTGTCAGGGACCAGAAGTTTTTATGACACATCCATATAGTACTGGTAACTGCTGAAAATGTAATGCTCCTTTTCTAATAAAATGCATTTTTTGGAACTCAGTTTTTAACTAATTATAACATTCGGTTAAGTTTGTCAAATGTTATATTAGAGAAAGTATTGCACTTTTGGCTTAGTTGCTGTATATTTTATAAAGGCCCGCTGTTGGGCTTCAGATGCCATTTTATTGTATAGTCACATTTCATTAAAGTTGTTATCCAGAAATAGAAAAAAAGAGAAAATTCTTCACAAAAACAGCACCACACTTGACCTCAGGTTCTGTGTGGCATTACAGCTTGGCTCCATTCACTTCAATGGAATTAAGCTGCAATACCATGGACAACCTAAGGACAGATGTGGTGCTGTTTTTTATTTATTTATTTATTTTTATTAATCAGCTCTTTTTTTTATAATCCTGGATAATCCCTTTAATATCTCTAAACAGTAACACTGCATACTTGACTAACAGGAATCACAAAGTAGCAAATAAATCAGAAGCACACAACAAAAGCCATAAGTGCCATTGAAAAGATGACAATGCAGAATGTTTTAAAGGTCAGGAAGATGGGATGCATCATTTCTAAACCTTTATCACAGTACATTAAAATATTAACCAAATTATGTTCGCACAATGATTGCAAAATTGTAGTACAGGGGTGGGAGGACACCCCTGAGGAAGTCACATCTAGTGACGGAATGCGTGTTTTTTTTTTCCTATGGACATGGGCTGACCAGGGTTACCATTCCTTCCTCTGTCTGTGATCCCCGCTAACTGTGGTGATATTTCAGCAACTTTTGTGTTTGTAACTGTGATTGTTATTTATATTTACTGAATTACCTTGAGTTGGGCTGACATCACTATATTTTGCTTTTTTTTTTGTTACATAGGTGTTCCCTCTTTGGTATAACAATATTGCACTGAATACCTACATTTTGTCTTCATTTTCAACATCAATTTTTTACATGATTATTTATTCATTGTAAATTATACATTGTTTACCAGCTAGGGCTTTTTCCATTCACAGTGGCATTGCACAGGCACTTTGTTGGATAGGGATGTAACATCATATTCTTACTCATGTCCTTTGGTGACCATTACTTGGTCCTGTGTTGTAATGTGGCTCTGTGGAGCCTTTTTAAGTGTTTTTACTTTTGTGTGTCTTCTTTCTGATGTCTTTGTATTGGAATTTTGCTTAACCCCTTAAGGACCATGCGTATTTCTGTTTTTGCACTTTTGCTTTTTCCTCCTAACCTTTTAAAAATCATAACCCTTTAGATTTTGCACCCAAAAAATCCATATTTTTTGCACCACCAATTCTACTTTGTAATGACATCAGTCATTTTACCCAAAAATCTACAGCGAAACTGAAAAAAAAATCATTGTGCGACAAAATTGAAGAAAAAACACAATTTTGTAAATTTTGGGGGCTTCCGTTTCTAAGCCGTACATTTTTCGGTAAAAAAGACACTTTATCTTTATTCTGTAGGTCTATACGATTAAAATTATACCCTACTTATATAGGTTTGATTTTGTCGTACTTTTGGGAAAAATCATAACTACATGCACGAAAATGTATACGTTTAAAATTGTCCTCTTCTGACCCCTATAACGGTGGTATGAGGGCCATGATCTGAAGTTTTTGGTACCATTTTTGTTTTGATCTGACTTTTTGATCGCTTTTTATTCCTTTTTTATGGTATGAAAAGTGACCAAAAATACGCTATTTTGGACTTTGGAATTTTTTTTGCGCGTACGCCATTGACCGTGCGGTTTCATTTATGATATATTTTTATAGTTCGGACATTTACGCACGTGGTGATACCATATATGTTTATTTTTATTATGGTCATATATTATTTATAGGGAATTTGGAAAAAGGGGGGTGATTTAAACTTTTTATAAGGAAAGGGTTAATGTGTGTGTTTTTAAACTTTTTTTAAACTTTTTTTTTTACACTTTTAGTTCCCTTAGGGGACTGTTAGGAGGAATTATTTGATTCCTCATACAAATCAATGGGGTTACATACAATCCCATTGATTTGTGTGCTCTGCACTCGATTGATAAAGCCTGGTCCTGCCAGGCCTTATCATTCTGAGCACCGGAGCAACCGCAGCAAGAAAGGTAAGCCCTCAGGCTACCTCAGTAGTGGATTTTCCCCCCGCGATCGCGCTGCGAGGGGGCGATCCACCCCACTGGACCACCAGGGACGGGATACAGGCACCTTTAGACGCTGCTGTCAACTTTGACAGCGGTGATCTAAAGGGTTAATAGCCAACCGCGGCGATCGCCGCATGTCAGCTATTAAAGCCGGCCCCCAGCTACAGGAATCAGCTGGGGGCCGGCCGGGAGCCCGCATCATACCCCTTTAACGGCCATTGGACGAGCATAGACGTCCATGGTCATTATCGGATTAATAACATATGTAATTGATTTATTACATTTGATATTGGGTGTGCATCTGGTATAGCATTTAGCTTTTCATGTTGTTCATAGATTGTGTATTATGCTAGGTAGCATCCCTAGGTACTTATGGTGATGTTGCTTGAGCCCCCCACTTTTATTTTTTTTCAGACAGTTTCCCTTAGTTCTCCTTAACCTGTTGAACTGGGGAGAAAAGGGATCCGGACCCATACCCCACTTCATTCATTTGTATATGCATCTTTATGAAGCATTCAGTCAGTGCTTTTTCTCAGATGCAGGCAGTGTAATGATCTCATTACATCAGCTTAATCATTCGCTGGAGTATAGTATGACTTTTTTTTGTTTAACATGTCAAACAGAGATGTCAAAAGTGTTGATCGGTTAGGGTCTTGGTGCAGAGACTCCATCTATCCATAGGTATGCATATTGGGTGTGCCTGGGCACACCCATATCATCCTGGGTGAGCAAGGGGGCACATGCCTCCTGGGCCAGTTCGCTAGTCGATATGTGCTGTGGCCACCACATTTTAAAGTGAATGGGCCTATAGAGGAAGAAAGTCCTGGGATCCAGGATGTATGTCCCAGATCCCCAGGCAAGAGTGCTGAAGGAAAAACAAGAACTGCGGGGAGCGTTGCAACACGTGAGTTTTTTTTTTCTCACATAGGTGAATTATGAGAGCCTAATACTTAATAAGGGCACATAGGAGGCCTCTGTAAAATATGGGGTCACAGAGAAGGCCTGTCTATTATATGGGGTCACAGAGGAGGCCTATATATGATATGTGGGTTACAGAGGAGCCCTGTCTACTATATTGGAGCACAGAAGAGGCCTGTCTACTATATGGGTGCACAGAGGAGGCCCGTCTACGATGTGGGGCTCAAAAAGGAGGCCTGGCTATGGCATGGAGTCACAGAGGAGGCCTGTCTTCTGTATAACAGCAGTACAGAGGAGGCCCGTCTACAATATGGGTGATCCTTAGTGAATTAAATCCTGGTTCCCAGGCGATCCACCAAACGCAGCATGATTAAATAATCACAGATGTCTTTTATTGTGACATAAAACATATACATACCGTTTACCTGATGAAGGGGCTCCTAAGCCCTGTTTTTATGGTTTATGTGTAATTAAAAAACATTTGTGATTATTCAACCACGCTTTGCTTGGTGGATCACGCCTGGGAGCTGTAATTTTCTTCACTCAGAATCACTTGTACTATTCGGCCAGCCAAGTTCCATGCCGAAATCCGGAAGTCTGCACCACCGACTCTCATGCCTGGATAAGTAGTTTTGTCTTTCAAACAACTCCATAAGCCTTGTTGCCCCCTAACGTTTGCCTTTGCATATAGACACACTTCCCTATGAGAAGCTCTGCTGTTTTCTCTTTTATCTTAGTCATATAATCTATGATCTGGGGCTCACAAAGGAGGCCTAGCTAAGATACAGGGTCACAGAGGAGGCTTTTCTACAATATCGGTGTAACATAGGAGGTCTGTCTACGATATGAGGGTCACAGAGGAGGCCTGTCTTCTATATAGGGGCAACGTAGGGGCCTAATTCTATATGGAGGCAGTGTGGAAGCCTAATACTTTATAGAGATACAGAGGATGCCTGTCTCCTATATGGCAGCATAGAAACATAGAATGTGTCGGCAAGTAAGAACCAATTGGCCCATCTAGTCTGCCCAATAATCTGAACCCTATCAATAGTCCCTGGCCCTATCTTATATGAAGGATAGCCTTATACCTATCCCATGCATATTTAAACTCCTTCACTGTATTTGCAGCGACCACTTTTGCAGGAAGTCTATTCCATGCATCCACTACTCTCTCAGTAAAGTAATACTTCCTGATATTACTGCAGAAACCTTTGCCCCTCTAATTTAAAACTATGTCCTCTTGTGGTAGTTTTTCTTCTTTTAAATATGTTCTCTTCCTTTACCATGGTGATTCCCTTTATGTATTTAAAAGTCTCTATCATATCCCCTCTGTCTTCTTTCTTCCAAGCTATACATGTTAAGGTCATTTAACCTTTCCTGGTAAGTTTTATCCTGCAATCCATGTACTAGTTTAGTAGCTCTTCTCTGAACTCTCTCTAGAATATCTATATCCTTCTGGAGATACGGTCTCCAGTACTGCGCACAATACTCCAAGTGAGGTCTCACCAGTGTACAGCGGCATGAGCACTTCTCTCTTTCTACTGCTTATACCTCTCCCTATACATCCAAGCATTCTGCTAGCATTTCCTGCTGCTCTATTACAATGTTTTCCTACCTTTAAGTCTTCTGAAATTATTACTCCTAAATCCCTTTCCTCAGATACTGAGGTCAGGACTGTGTCAAATATTCTGTATTCTGCCCGAAGGTTTTTACGCCCCAGGTGCATTAAGGAGCACAAAGGAGGCCGTCTACAATACGTAATCACAGAGAGGGGTCTTTCTACGATATGGGTGTCACAGAGGAGGCCTGTCTATGATATAGGATAGTAGCAACAACTGCACACCATGCATATTTAAGCAGTGGCTTCCAGGGTGTGAGGTTCATCCAGAAGACCAGACTATGTGGATTCCCTTTCTTTCCTTCTCTATTTTTACCTTATTACATCATGTTAATGCCTGTTGAGTAAGGTCTCAATGACCAAAACGTCCTGCTAAGGGTATCAACCATGGAAGTGGCATGATCAATGCATGAAGGATGATTTTGTCTACATGTCTTCTTTCACAATGTGTAATCTGAAAAAAATATATGCCACATAGATCTAATTGATACCCTCTTTGGAAAAGAATAAAATATTTAAAATAAAAACAGCATTGATATGCATGATGTGCAATTGTTATTATTTTGGTATTAATTTGGTCTGACCAAACATCATCAGCACCCATTTTCCAATAGTGTAGTGCACAATTGGTTCTTTGGAATTGTCAATTATAAAGGGGCAGTGTGGGGGCCTACTTCTATATGGTGGCACAAAGGAGGGCTGTCTACAATATGGGGGACACATCAAAGGACTGTCTATGATATTGGGGCACAAAAGAGGTCCAATACTATATCTGGGCACAAAGAAGGCATGGCTATTATATGAGTAAACAGAAGTGGCCTGTCTACAATATGTGGGGCACAAAGTGTGCCTAATGCCATATGGGGGCACAGAGGGGCCTAACAATTATTTGGGGGGGGGGCGAGGGGGAAAGGAGCCTAACAACTTTATGGGGACACAGGGGCTTAACTACAATGAGGGGCACAGAAAGGCTTAAATACTATGAGCGGACACAAAGGGGGCTTAACAACTGTATGTGGCACAGAGGGGGCCTAATACTATAGGGGGGATCAGAGGAGGCCATACTGCTAAATTGGGGGCATAAATTGGCCACATAAGTGAATTTATACAGATGGGGAGTTCATCTAAAGGTAAGGAGGATTCCTTAGCAAGTAGCTTAAAATGTTCGGCAGATTCTGTTGGAAGAGTTGTGGCTGGGAGAAGTTGTCAAAATGTCACCTGCAGTTCACTCAGAAAAGATGCCTTCTGTGAGTCACTGGACTTAACTACACCAGATTTATTAGTAGTTCTGTTTTATATATTGGGTATTATGTATGGAGATAATATTATTTTTTTTTTTACTGATATTGGTAATATTAGTCTCAGTATACAGAATTTGGTCAGTAACAGTATGATGGTAATATCTATGGTGATATATTCTTCCTTGTTTACTGGTATTATTGTTAATATTAGTCTCAGTATACAGGTTTGGTCAGTAACAGTATGATGGTAATATCTATGGTGATATATTCTTCCTTGTTTACTGGTATTATTGTTAATATTAGTCTCAGTATACAGGTTTGGTCAGTAACAGTATGATGGTGATATGTATGGTCATAATAAATGTTTCATTAAGTTTTTCAATTTTTTGTCTATGTAGATATAAGTGTGGGTCTGTCTATGAATATATAAAAATATATATGTGTATGCTTGTTTGTGCTTTTGAGTGCATGACGTTATGCAGTTGGCTGTGCGCGCCTATGCACCTATCGCTAGATATTGAGACAAGCATGTGGCTCTTCACTTGATCCAATTTATTGCAGGACAAGGGCTCCATTATAAGTCTATTCAGCCTGTCTCCTGCAATGAGTTAGAGCTGTGAGCCAGAAAGTGAAGCACACAGCTGTGTGCTTCTCCTGGCAATATCTCTAGATCATGGGGTCTCAGCATTGAGACCCCGGCCAATCAAAACTTTTGAAGTGGCTGTGTGATCTTAACCCTTTCCTGTTCTATGATGTATAGTTATATAATTGGCGGCAATACGTTAATGCGAAATAGTGTTTATAAATGTTATTTAGCATTAACACTTTGTGAAGCAACAGTAAGAAATGGCTGCTGTCAGCAGCTAGGATATACAGTTAATGCCAGGTAGAGTTGATCATTCTGATGCCTGGCATTAACCCTTTGGATCTCGCAATCAGAGTTGATTCACGGATCTAAATGACACCTTATCTTTATTCTGTAGGTCCATACGATTAAAATGATACCCAACTTATATAGGTTTGATTTGGATTACTTCTGTTAAAAAATTATAACTTTATGCACGGAAATTTGTAGATTTAAAATTACCAATTCTAAATCTACAAATCTACATAACTTTTTTATTTTTTGCATACAGGGCTGTATGAGGGCTCATATTTTGCGCCATAATCAGAAGTTTTTATCTGTACCATTTTTGTTTTGATCGGACTTTTTGATCACTTTTTATTCATTTTTTTTTTTAAGTAAAAAAAGTGACCAAAAATATGCTATTTTAAATATGAATTTTTGGGCGCGTACGCCATTGACCGTGCAGTTTAATTAATTATATGAATTCAGGTAGAAGACAGACATGGTCGCACATCTACAATCTTGTATAATGATCTAATTGCTTCTCAGCATAATTTGAAAAACTGACAGGTTGTTAGTATATACGTTTTGATCAAAAAGTGCAAAGCCCACTCGCCACGTCAAGGCCACCTATTTAGAGTGGGTCCCTAACGTCCCTAGCATAAAATGGTGTAGCACTGGGCGGCAACCACCACCGCCGCGACACCAGTGCCCACAGGGGGAACGACCCACTGGCAGAGCGGCCCCAATGCCACTCAAACCAGTCTATGGGTCGCACCTCCCCACAGACACGGCGCCACGGCAGCAACAGACGCCGCACAGCACCACACCAGTGTGAACAGGGTGCTACAGCTCACTTACCATGCTCTCCCAGTCAGACTGGGAGGCTGCTAGGAAAGAAATGGCCCATGTGTAGCTAACTACTACTTATATAGGGTTGTGCTGAGGAGGTGGGGAAGAGTGCAGACACATGTTCAAACAAAAAAAAAGGGATAGAAAACAATGTGAATTTAGGTAGAAGACAGACATGGTCGCACATCTACAATCTTGTATAATGATCTAATTGCTTCTCAGCATAATTTGAAAAACTGACAGGTTGTTAGTACAGTATATACGTTTTGATCAAAAAGTACAAAGCCCACTCGCCACGTCAAGGCCACCTATTTAGAGTGGGTTTTTAATTAATTATATATTTTTATAGTTCGTACATTTACGCACGCGGCAATACCACATATGTTTATTTTTATTATGTTTATATATTTTTTATATGGAATTTGGGAAAAGGGGGGTAATTTAATCTTTTAATAAGGAAGGGGTTATGTGTGTTTTAAAACTTTTTAAGCAGGGGGACACGTCTGGCACTTTTCCATATACAGGGCGATATGAGGGCTCATTTTTTGCGCCATGATCTGAAGTTTTAATCGGTACCATTTTTGTTTTGATGGGACTTTTTGATCAGTTTTTATACATTTTTTTTAGGGTAATCCAAGTGACCAAAATTACTCAATTTAGGACTTTGGTATTTTTTACATATACGCCATTGACCATGCGGTTTAATTAATGTTATATTTTCATAGTTAGGACATTTACGCATGTGGCGATACCAGATATGTTTATTTTTATTATGATTTTATATTTTTATATGGAATTTGGGAAAAGAGGTGTTTTAAACTTTAATAAGGAAGGGGTTAATATGTGTTTTTTTTTAACTTTTATGAAACTTTTTTTTTTTACACTTTATTAGTTCCCTAAGGGGACTTTTAGGAGGAGTCATTAGATTCCTCATACAGATCAATGTGGTTCCATAGAACCACAGTGATCTGTGTACTCTGCACTCGATTGATAAAGCCTGGTTCAGCCAGGCTTTATCAATGCGAGAGCTGTGACCAGCGGAGGAACAGAGGTAAGCCCCTGGCTACCTCAGCAGTGGATCTTTGAAGCTTTGACAGCGGCGATCTAAAGGGTTATTAGCCGGCCGCAGCGATCACCGCATGTCAGCTATTAACACCGGCCCTCAGCTACAAGAATCAGCTGGGGGCTGGCATGACGCGGGGCCATACCCCGTTAACGGCACAAGGACGTGTATACACATCCTTGGTTGTTAACCAGTTAAAGTGTACCTGTCACCAAGGGGAAAAAAAAAAGACAACAAGGATGTTACTCACACTGTAATTATGGTCATGTGGACTCTAGTTCTGGCTAGATAACAGCCCTGTTGTGCTGCTCAGGTCTCCTGCATTCCTCTTCCTAGCAGGGGGTGTGACAGTGAGCTATGTCAGCTTTCACTTCTTGACTATGTTTCTCTGCAGGAACGAAGATTAAGTGCTATAAGTACATAAGTTATGGGGATATCTTATATAACAGCCAAATATAAGGTAAAAACCACATTATTTCTAAAAGACAATTATTAGAGATAGAATTACCATATCTACAACATATCAATATTTTCTGTTGGTGACAGTGCCTCTTTAACCCCTTAAGGACGCAGGGTTTTTCCGTTTTTGCATTAAAATTTTTTACTTATCACCTTCTAAAAATCAGAAGGCTTTCAATTTTGCACCTAAAATTCCATATTATGGCTTATTTTTTGTGCCACCAATTCTACTTTGCAGTGACATTAGTCATTTTACCAAAATATCCACGGTGAAGCGGGAAAAAAATTCATTGTGTGACAGAATTGAAGAAGAAATTCCATTTTGTAACTTTTGGGGGCTTCCGTTTCAGCGCAGTGCATTTTTAGGTAAAAATGACATCTTGGACTAAAGAGAAAATGTGTGCAGCTCACAACCAGGTTTCCGAGGCTTAATGCGGCTAAAAGATCGATCCCCACCGATCAAATTTAATAAATAACACATATAACCGCACCTCCAGGATACTGCCCTACTGGGCACACAATGAAAAATAAATGGAAACAGTTTTTTGAAACAGTTTTTTGAAAAAATGTGGAATATTTATTAAAATTAAATAAAAAATTACCTAAAAAAGAGCATGAAATATATCATATTCGTGAGCATAAATCAAAGTACAATTCTTATGCCATTGGGCCCTAATGGCAAAAAATTTAAAAAATATATATGTAGTACTGCCGATATTACAACAGTCCGCAATTGTGTTTGTTGTAGAAAATGCCGGTAATCCGGAGGGATCTGATAATCCGACAATTGAAATTTAAGAGTATTAAATTCTTTGCGGAGGTTTAAAACATATTGCCCATAGTCTTTTGCACAAATGAATGGTTTTCTCACCGTATCCAGAGTCTTTGGTTCCTTGCTGCAACGGGCCGGTATTAGTAAATCTTATAGTTGCTAGAAGGTCACTAGTGGTTGTTGTATATGGAGGTATTCACAAGCTTGTGGAGCTCTGGCATGAGACTCCTGCTCTGCGGGGGGTCCGTGATTGGCAATGTACCCGAGTTAGCGTGTCGGACCCTTGCTGCAGGACCTGTAGCAGGATACTCGTGGTGAAAGCAGGTAACCTGGAAGTACACCCAGTGAGGAAAACAGCTGATTTGAGAAGCAGGTGCAATGGGCGGCCTCCTTCTTTTCTTTGTATGTCGGCTGCAGTATAGTCGGCAGTGCTTTAATGTCTCGCTCAATTCAGACTTGTAGATGAGCCTAGACGCATTTCAGGGTGCTAAAAACGACCCCTTCCTCAGTAGGCAAATGGTATGTAGGATGATGAAATTCCTCCATATATATAGTAAAACCACATGTGGTACTCATAATGGAACAAATTCAATTCAACCTGTGGCGTGGACTCGGCAATAATAAAAATGTGTAATGAAAAGAAAAAGAAGCAATTGTTTAATACACTGTTGCCGACAACCCTGTTCTCTTAAATAATTCAACCAGTTTTTTTATTGCCGAGTCCACTCCACACTGCCAAAGTTTGAATCAAATTTGTTCCATTATGAGTACCACATGTGGTTTTACTCTATATATATATATATATATATATGGAGGAATTTCATCATCCTCCATACCATTTGCCTACTGAGGAAGGGGTCGTTTTTAGCCCCCTGAAATGCGTCTAGGCTCATCTACAAGTCTGAATTGAGCGATATATTAAAGCACTGCCGCCTATACTGCAGCCGACATACAAAGAAAAGAAGGAGGCCGCCCATTGCACCTGCTTCCCAAATCATCTGTTTTCCTCACTGCGTGTACTTCCAGGTTACCTGCTTTCACCACGAGTATCCTGCTACACGCTAACTCGGGTACATTGCCAACCACGGATCCCCCGCAGAGGAGTCTCATGCCAGAGCTCCACAGGCTTGTGAATACCTCCTTATACAACAAACGCTAGTGACCTTCTAGCAACTATAAGATTTACTAATACCGGCCCGTCGCAGCACGGAACCAAAGACTCTGGATACTGGCATTTTCTACAACAAACACAATTGCGGACTGTTGTAACATCGGCAGTACTACATATGTATTTTTTACATTTTTTGCCATTAGGGCCCAATGGCATAAGAATTGTACTTTGATTTATGGTCACGAATATGATATATTTCATGCTCTTTTTTAGGTAATTTTTAATTTAATTTTAATAAATATTCCACATTTTAAAAAAAACTTTCAAAAAACTGTTTCCATTTATTTTTCACTGTGTGCACAGCAGGGCAGTATCCTGGAGGTGCGGTTAATGTGTATGTGTTATTTATTAAAAATGACATCTTATCTTTATTCTGTAGGTCCATACAGTTAAAATGATACCCTACTTATATAGGTTTGATTTTGTATTACTTTAAAAAAAAAAATCATGACTACATGCAGGAAAATTTATACATTTAAAATTGTCATCTTCTGACCCCTATAACTTTTTTATTTTTTGTGCCGTGATCTGAAGTTTTTATCGGTACCATTTTTATATTGATCTGACTTTTTGATTGCTTTTTATAAATTTTTTCATTATATAAAAGTGACCAAAAATACGCTATTTTGGATTTTGGAAATTTTTGGTGCGTACGCCATTGACTGTGCGGTTTAATTAACTATATATTTTTATAATTCGGACATTTACGCACGCGGCGATACCACATATAATTATTTTTATTTACACAGTTTTTTTTTTTTTAAATGGGAAAAGGGGGGCGATTCTTACTTTTAAGGTGTTAAATGATCTTTATTAACTTTTTTTTTTACACTTTTTTTTTTGCAGTGTTATTGCCCCCCCCCCCCCCTGGTGGCTATTTCACTGCACATACCGATCTGCATTGACACGGCAAAGATCAGTGTAATCGGCGGTCGATTGCTCAAGCCTGGATTTCAGGTTTGGAGCAATCGATCGCCGATCGGACACGACAGAGGCAGGTGAGGGGACCTCCACTCGTATTCTAGCTGATCAGGACATTGCGATTTCACCGCGATGGTCCCGATCAACCCGACTGAGCTACCACCGGGGAGGCCTCTTCTCTGCGCTCCGGGCCCAGAATAGAGGCGTTGCCTTGATGATGACGTAGAGGAACGTTGGTAATGCACGTACCTCTGCGTCATCGTCAAGGCAACGTGACTATTCCGGGGCCGGGCCCGAATCGCGGAGAAGAGGCCTCCCCGGTGAAGATGGCAGCACGGAACCACTATCCCACCGGACGACCTCCCCACTGGACAGTCCTGCAGCACCGGACCAGCGCCGAGCGGAGGTGAGTACAGAACTAAAGGGGGTGAGAGGGGGCTGGATGATGTCGAAGGCCGCAGTGGTCTTCAACCTGCGGACCTCCAGAGGTTTCAAAACTACAACTCCCAGCAAGCCCGGACAGCCGATGGCTGCCCGGGCTTGCTGGGAGTTGTAGTTTTGAAACCTCTGGAGGTCCGCAGGTTGAAGACCACTGAGGGCGGAGAGTTCACTCAAGTATAAGCCGAGGGGGGTGTTTTCAGCACGAAAAATCGTGCTGAAAAACTCGGCTTATACTCGAGTATATACGGTACTTTATTTAAAAAAGCTACGGGTGGGATGAAAGAGTAGAAAACATGTAGTATCCTGTCTATTTTTTTTTCTTCCTACCCAGAACTCTTTTAAAGTGTACCTGTCATTAACAAAAACATTTTATATAATGTAGAGAATACCATTATATGTCTATATGTAATATACATTGGTTAAAAAATGTGTATATTTTTGTCCCTACAGCTATTGTTTGTGTGTCTCTGTGAGGAGTCCAAATACAAGAAGTGTAGGTGGACAGGCAGGGCTCTGTCATTGAGGACAAGCAGTGCTCTGTGCATTGAGGACAAGCAGTGCTCTGTGCACTGAGGACAAGCAGGGCTCTGTACACTGAGGACAAGCAGGGCTCTGTGCACTGAGGACAAGCAGGGCTCTGTACACTGAGGACAAGCAGGGCTCTGTACACTGAGGACAAGCAGGGCTCTGTACACTGAGGACAAGCAGTGCTCTGTGCACTGAGGACAAGCGGGGCTCTGTGCACTGAGGACAAGCAGGGCTCTGTACACTGAGGACAAGCAGGGCTCTGTGCACTGAGGACAAGCAGGGCTCTGTACACTGAGGACAAGCAGGGCTCTGTGCAGTGAGGACAAGCAGGGCTCTGTACACTGAGGACAAGCAGGGCTCTACACTGAGGACAAGCAGGGCTCTGTACACTGAGGACAAGTAGGGCTCTGTGCAGTGAGGACAGGCAGGGCTCTGTACAGTGAGAACAAGCAGGACTCTGTACACTGAGGACAAGCAGAGCTCTGTACACTGAGGACAAGCAGGGCTCTGTGCAGTGAGGACAAGCAGGGCTCTGTGCAGTGAGGACAAGCAGGGCTCTGTGCAGTGAGGACAAGCAGGGCTCTGTACACTAAGGACAAGCAGGACTCTGTACACTGAGGACAAGCAGGGCTCTGTACACTGAGGACAAGCAGGGCCCTCTACACTGAGGACAAGCAGGGTTCTGTAAAGTGAGGACAAGCAGGGCTCTGTGCAGTGAGGACAAGCAGGGCTCTGTGCAGTGAGGACAAGCTGGGCTCTGTGCAGTGAGTCTCTGTGACACACTCCTGACTCACACATGAGATAGATTGACAAACCAGGAGCCTGCACAGAGCCCTGCTTCTCCTACTCTGACTTCCTGTATTTGGACTCCTCATAGAGACACACAGGCAATAGATGCAGCGACAGAATTTTTTCATCCAAAAATATACAAACTTTTTAATTAATGTATATTACAAATATACATATAATGGTATTATCTACATTATATAAAACGTTTTTGTAAATGACAGGAACACTTTAAATGTAAAATACATTTTCTGGAATACCCCTTTAACAAAGAAAGTCAAATGCCTCTAGAAACAAAAAAAACATCAGCATGCCAAGCTCGTGTCTAAAACATGCTCATTGTAGTCAGATATTACATATATTTTATACAATTCTTTTTACATAATTAGTTATATTCTGTATATAGTGTAGAATGAGTGTGCTGACAGTATCCAGACCTGTTGTAAATCACTGCTGTTTGCATCATTTGCCCTTTAATTGAAAATGACATAGGCTATAAATTAATCCCAATTAAGTAAACAGTTGATAGTGTGCAACATTAACTTTGACACTGCATAAATTTGGTGTCTGGCAGAACTCCATTGGCAAGCTCATTTTAACAAGCTGAGCACATAATATAAATTCTGTAGTCTATTATTTTCATGTCACAATGTTATTGGACCATATCGTTCAACACACTAAACAAGGGTGTGACCGGGGACTTCATCAATTTATGACAAATATTTGGCTGGTCCCCAATTAAACATAACATTGGAAAGAAATGAATCTGGTCGTTTGGACATTTCAATGATAAAGATGTGGTAAAACAGGATGAAATTCTGCAGGGCAGAGGTCTACAACATGTAGTTTTCACCTGTTTTGGCACTACAACACCCCACAGACTCTAACTGAGAGCCACTGGTTAATGACCAGTACAGTACCACTGTGTCATATACTAAACATATATCCATTACAGAGGGCATTGTAACATTTTCTTCTTATCTCATTAACTAACTATTATATCGAACCATATTGTCCTAAAATTAGCAACATGCACTGGAATCTTGGAACTAACAGATCTGAACAACTAAGACAATGCTGATCATAGGGGGACATAAGACTTATAGGGGGACATTTATCATTGTTGTCTTTGGTAAATGAGTTTTAAAGTATTTTTTTGCTTTGATTTTGCTTATGTGCGACACATTTATCAAAGTTGATAAATTTGGCGCACATAAGCAAAAAAAAAAAAATCACTTCAGAACATCATTTTGTATGTTTCCTCCTCTCCTTTTTGCATAAAAAATCTCAGTTGTGAGTGCTGTTCAAAGGCTGACCTGGTTTAGGTTTGTAACATTTTGGAGTGGTTTGTGACTTCTTTAACCCCTTAAGGACCAAGCTTTTTTCAGTTTTTGCACTTTCGTTTTTCTCTCCTTACCTTTTAAAAATCATAACCCTTTCAATTTTGCACCTAAAAAAACATCAGGGCTTTTTTTTTTTCCGCCACCAATTCTACTTTTTAATGACATCTGTCATTATACCCAAAAATTTACGGCGAAATGACAAAATTGTAGAAAAAACGCCATTTTGTCAATTTTGGGGGCTTCCGTTTCTACGTAGTACATTTTTCGGTAAAGATGACACCTTATCTTTATTCTGTAGGTCCATACGATTAAATTGATACTCTACTTATATAGGTTTGATTTTGTCGTACTTCTGGAAAAAATCATAATTACATGCATAATAATTAATACATTTAAAATTGTCCTCTTCTGACCCCTATAACTTTTTTTTATTTTTTTGCGTATGGGGCTGTATGAGGGCTCATATTTTGCGCCGTGATTTGAAGTTTTTATCGGTATCATTTTTGTTATCATCACTTTTTATTCATTTTTTACATAGCGATACCACATGTCTTTATTTTTATTATGTTTATACCCCACTGGACCACCAGGGACGGTTTAAAGGCACCTTTAGATGCCGCTGTCAGCTTTTTGAGCGGCAATCTAAAGGGTTAATGGCCGGCCGCGGCGATCGCTGCATGTCGGCTATTAACATCGGCCTCCAGCTACAGGAATCAGCTGGGGGCCGGCCGGTATGGCGCGGGCTCGATTCGGGAGCCCGCGCCATACCCAGTTAACGGCACATGGACGAGTATAGACGTCCATGGTCGTTAACAGGTTAATGCCTATGTTTCTTAAGTAAGGCTGTTTGCTATTTAATGCATACCCAGAAAAGTCACAAAAGTTCTTAGGCGCATGTGCAACATTTTTTGCGCCCGGAGAAGGCACTATCTTATCTCTAAATGCACTATCCTTACTATAATATTATGATAAAAGTCCTTAAACCAATAGATCTAAAGACTAGGCTTCAGGCATGTCTTTGTGATTCCTGTTAATGGACTAAGATAGTTCAAGCCAGAGATAAAATTGACAAACCCCTCCTCAAATAACTTTCAGGTCTTCTAAAAGTTTAAGCAGTTATACTTAGTGTGTAATTTAAGGATCTATTTGCTTTAAATTAGGACTCCAGAACTCTGACAACCCAAATGACACTTCTGATTATTAGTCTGTATACCTGGGAAGACCCACAAGCCACTGATTTTGGGCCTTTGTTTGTTACATACATCCTGCTAGGCCTCTGGCTCCAGTTCCCCTTCCTGACACAATCTACATGTCATCCGACCCTCATCACTTCCCATTACCTCAAACAAGGGCTGACAGCCAGGGACAGACCTCATTAATTTTAATTGGACCAGAAAAATGGATTGCACACAACTTGCTTTTGTCTTTCAGTGGATATATGCGACATAATCTAGACAGACCGGCAGGCAGAGAAAACCTAACGTAAAAGTAGAATCTAGGATCCAAGGAAGTGTCTTATTTCTGCTTACCAAGTACTCTATTGTATTATGGCTTTCAGTTGCTGACGTGTTTCAGAGGACTAGAATAAAGCTGACTATATTTGTGAATAAAAAATTAACATTTTATTGTTTTATTTTATTTTACCACATGGTCCTTTTTTTTTTGGTAGTGAAAATAATTTTTTGTTGCAAAGTTGTATATGAATGCACAAGGTTACTCAGACAATGCAATACTCACACAGTCATGGGGGAGGTTTATCTAAACCTGTCAAGAGGAAAAGTTGCCCATAGCAACCAATCAGATAGCTTTTTTCATTTTTGAAAATGCCTCTGAAAAATGAAAGAAGTAATCTGATGCTGATGATGTTGCTATGGGCATCTCACCAACTTTTCCTCTGGACAGGTTTTGATAAATCTCCTCCATAGTCAATAGCTTTCTTTTTTCTGTGTTTTATTTTAATACCTTCAAATAACACTTTTCACAGCAGTTTTGTTTCATAAATATGAATATAAACATATTCATGCAATGAATGCTATTTCCTTCTCGTTCTTCCTTTTAAACCCCTAAAGGACTTAGCAATTTTTTTTAATTTTCCCTCCTCACTTCCAATTTTCCTCCTACAGAACCATATTAGGGCTTGTTTTATATGGGACGAATTTTGCTTTCTAATGACATCACTCATTTTGTTATAAAGTTATTTGAGGGGCAAAATAAATAAAAAAAGCACAGGAGGGGCTTGTTTCTATGTGGTGCACTTCATAGTTGAAATTACATGTTATCTTTATTCTATAGTTCCATACGATTACAATACATGTAGTAACGACAGCTCACCCAGATTAGCTTCCGCACCTTTGCACGGAGCCGCCGGTCCCGCCGCCGGTTTCACTACTGAACAGTACTGAACTACTTCAGCTTCCAGGTTGAAGTAAAAACAGGGTATTTCTTTATTGGATAACTTGCATAAACATGATAAAAACCCTGACGCGTTTCACCCTTTCGCACTTAGTCATAGAGTAACAAAATTTGCATAAGACACATATAAATACTAAAAAACTAGTCACATGTCCATGACATTACCAATGGAAAATCCAGTCCTGAACCAGATAAACCGAATACCTGAAACGGATTCACAACCAGGTTGTACAAATAAATATGTCACTGTTCACATAGGAAAAAAACAAACAAACACAAGGAGGAAATTAAATTAATTTTCATTATGCTTTTATGCATTTTCCATTGCCAGAGAACATATATGTATTTTTCTTCGTAGATCACCTCCTCTCACGTTACTTCTGACCTTCTCAATGCCCATAATACATAAACTACTAGTGTCTCCTGCATGTATTTCTTTGAAGTGTCTGCTTAAAGCGGAAATCCCTAACTTTTCTATTCGGAAATATGCCGTCTGATCCTGCTCTTTAACTGATTACTCATAAATCCTACATATTGCTGCTGGCACATATCACAGGACTCTAAATAAATGACTGAGGTTGTGTTACAATTAATATAAGATTTGATACTATTTGATACATGGACATTCATTGATGGACTGTCCTCAGAATTGGCCATCAGTATCTTATCAGTGGGAATCCAACACCCCCCACCAACTAGATGGGTGCCAAAGCGCATACACGGAGAAATGTTGTCGAAAGCAGACAGCTCCACTTTTTTTTTTTGCAGTGGCCAACCTGGGTTACTGCTGTTCATCACCCATTACCTTCAATATATATTCTGAGCCCCTGCTTGACAGTGCATTGTGTTATGGCAGTGATTCCCAACCGGATTGCCCCGGCACACAGGTGTGCCGTTCAGCATTGCCCGGGGTGCCTTGGGCTCCGGCAGCAAAAACTTTCATGTTTAAATTTTTTTTAATTTTAAATTCCCTCCTGGCGGAAGCGTCAGCATCATGCGCTGAACGCTTCCGCCAGAGAGGATCATGCTTCCGGATGCTGGGCAGGGAAGCGTCCACTGCAGCGACGACGTGGGATGCTTCTCGACAGCCCGTGTACAGAACAGCACACAGGTAATGGTGGGGAGCGGAGATTTTTTATGAAAACGGGGGGGGGGGGGGGGTTTGAATGGAAGCAGGGGCGGGAGGAGGGGTGGATGAATGGAATAAGGAGCAGGGAGGTTAATGGAAGAAGGAGCAAGGGGGGTTAATGGAAGAAGGGGCGGGGGGGGGGAAATAGAAGCAGGGGCAGGGGGGTGAATGGAAGCAGGGGCCGGGGGGAGTGAATGGAAGCAGGGGAAGGGGGTGAATGGAAGCAGGGGCGGGGGGGTGAATGGAAGAAGGGGAGTGAATGTAAGCAGGGGGGTGAATGGAAGCAGGGGAAGGGGGGTGAATGGAAGCAGGCACAGGGGGGGTGAATGGAAGCAGGGGCAGGGGGGGTGTATTGAAGCAGGGGCAGGGGGTTGAATGGGAACAGGGGGTGAATGGAAGCAGTGGGGGTGAATGGAATCAGTAGCAGGGGTGGTTGGGTGGCTGCGGGGTAAATGGAATCAGTGGCTGGGGATGAATGGAAGCAGTGGCAGGGTGGCTGGGCGTGAATGGAAGTAATGGCGGTGGCTGGTGGGGTGAATGGAAGCAATGGCTGGGGGTGAATGGAAGCAGTGGAAGGGTGGCTGGGAGGTGAATGGAAGCAGTGGCAGGGTGGGGGTGAATGGAAACAGGGGCAGGGTGGTGGTGAATGGAAGCAGGGGCAGAGTGGGGGTGAATGGAAGCAGTGGGGGTAAATGGAAGCAGGTGGGTGGATGGGTGACTGCGGGTTGAATGGAATCAGTGGCAGGGGTGGATGGGTGGCTGCGGGTTGAATGGAAGCAGTGGCTGGGGGGATGGGGGGTGGAAGCAGTGGTTGGGAATGGGACAGGTGAATGGAAGTAGGGAAGGGGATGGGGAGTGAATGGAAGCAGGGGCAGGTGAATGGAAGCAGGGAGGGTGTATGGGGGTGAAAGGAAGCAGGGTGGGGGAGAATGAAAGCAGGGTGGGGGTGAATGGGAGCAGGGGCAGTGAAGGTGAAGCAGTGGGGATAAATGGAAGCATGGGTGGGTGGATGGGTGGCTTTGGGGTGAATGGACTTAGTGGCATTGGTGGATGGGTGGCTGTGGGGTGAATGGAAGCAGTGGCAAGGGTGGGTGGCTGGGGGGTGAATGGAAGCAGTGGCAGGGGGGATGGGGGTGAATGGAAACAGTGGTGGGGGATGGGGCAGGTGAATGGAAGCAGGGTGGGGGATGGGGGGTGAATGGAAGCAGGGGGAGGGTGGGGGTGAATGGAAGCAGGGGCATGGTGGGGGTGAATGGAAGCAGTGGCAGTTTGGGGGTGAATGGAAGCAGGGTCAGGGTATGGGTGAATGAAAGCAGGGGGAGTGGGGGTGAATGGAAGCAGGGATGGGTGGTTGGGTGGCTGCGGGTTGAATGGAATCAGTGGCAGGGGTGGATGGGTGACTGCGGGGTGAATTGAAGCAGTGGCAAGGGTGGGTGGCTGGGGGGTGAATGAAGGCAATGGCGCTGGGGGGGAGGAGGCTGGAAGCAACGTGGGTGGGTGACTGGAGGCATTTGGGTAGGAGGCTAAAGGCAAAAGGTGTGAGTGGTTGGTTGGCTGGATGCAATGGTGGTGGGTCGGAGTCTGGAGGCAATAAGGGAGTATGAAGGCAATAGTGGGGGGTGGCTGGTAGTCTGGAGGCAATAGTGGTAGGTGGGTGGGTGGAAGTCTGGAGGCAATAGGGGTGGGTGAAATGCTGGAGGCATTTGAAAGAGGTTGGAGGTATTTGTGTGAGGGAGAAGCTGGAGGCATTGTGTGTGAGAGGGAGACTGGAGGCATTTGGGGGAGGCTGGAAGTATTGTGTGTGGGTGGGGGAGAAAGGTTTGAGGCATTTGGGGGGATGCTGGAGGCATTGTGTGTGTGGGAGAGAGGTTGGAGGTATTGTGTGTGAGACTACTGGAGGCATTGTGTGTGTGTGTGGGGGGGGGCAGCTGGAGGCATTGTGTGTGGCTGCTGGAGGCATTGTGTGTGTGAGGCTGCTGAGGGCACTGTGTGAGGCTGCTGGGGGAATTTTGTGAGGGGAGCTGGAGGCACTGTGTGTGTGTGAGGCTGCTGGAGGCACTGTGTGTGTGTGAGATTGGAGGTATTTGTGGGAAAAAAGATAGGATAATGCTGGAAAAGTGCAGAGCCTAATATGTTTTTTCCCCCCCAGGTTCTGTGGTAAAGAATTGTCGCTGAAGGAAACCATCATGACGGTCCGGGCCAGATGAAGAAGAAAAAGAAAAGTGAACGACTCTGATTAGAGATAACATCACCTGTGAGTCCTGCATATAGCAGCACTCTAATCTACATATCTAACAGATATATGTGTTGTGTATTGCTTCTTTTTAGCCATTTTTTGTCACGCGGCAAATATTATTTGGAAGGGTTGTGCCGCAAAAAAATTATTTTTGCAAGGGGTGCCCCAAGACAAAAAACGATGGGAACTACTCTGTTATGTTCTGAAATATTTTACACCCCAAATACGTTATGAAGCAGGATTTACAGAGCTTGTTTCTAAAAAATAGGAACTATTTACTCTGTAGTAAATACAGTAATCCAAAGTTTCTCCTTTGCTACACAAATCTGTACATTTGCCTTGCGGCTGAGTACATTGAATGCAAATATAGAAATATAGGATAATACAGTAAGTGATGCCCACTGCTCATATTGGAATGCTGCAAGCAGATGCTACTCTCCGTTGCTAGGCTAGATGATAGCAAGCTCTTTCCTTGGGAGCTCCGATTACCACGATAGCCGTAAAGTCCCAACCTTCTCTTGAATTATTTCATCCACTGTAATCAAAGCATAGTCTGCTGTACACTACCTCACCAGGAATTGGGTTTCACACGTGTCATGTAGAAAGTATATGCATGTGTTGCTTTTACCACTGACTTGAATTGCAAAACAGAATTAACCACTAGGGTACTGCTAGTGCTATATACAGTTCCTTGCTAAAGTATTCATCCCCTTAGACTTTTTGCCCATTTTGCTATTGTTACAAATTGGAATTCAAATAGACCTAAATATGATTTTACCATTTAATCAACATAAAATGCATAGTAATCTGAAAGTACAACCCACCTTTAATTGACATAAACAACAATGAGATTAATGCTGATGGTGTGCTCAGGGTGATGGGCAGTATTTAGTTTCCACCAAACATAGCATTTTCCATTGAAGGCAAAAAAATTCAATTTGAATCTTACCTGACCAGAGCACCTTCTTTCACATGTTTGCTATGTCTCCCAAAAGGCTTGTAGTAATCTCCAAACAGGATTTCATGTTGCTCACATTCAACAATTGTTTTCTTCTTGCCACTCTTCCATAAAGGCCAGATTTGTGGAAAATACAACTAATAGTTGGACCTGTGGACAGATTCTCCTTCCTCAACAGTTGATCTTTGCAGCCCTCTTAGAGTTACTATGGACTGTTGATTCTGTGATAAATTTTCTCCTTGCTCGGCTTGTCATTTTAGGTGGACGGGTCTGTCTTAGTAGGTTTGCGGTTGTGCCATATAATTTCACAGCACAAAAAGTGCCATAACTACTGTCAGAGTTCCCCACCATGCCACCTGAGGCCAGTAAAATTTCAGGTACTTATTGCCCTTTGAACATAAGCATTCCTTCTTCATTCTTCCTTTCCTGCTGATCTCTTTTCCTTATATAAATTGAACTATCCTCCTTTCTTATAGTCAATCTGGGAAGACCTAAACAAATGGAATATGCCACATATCTCTTGGCTGGACTGTATTCACTCAGTGAAAATGGTTCTTCTACCCCACCTTTTATGTCTTCCGCACTATTCATATACTGGTCCGCTTGGTGGATCTATGATCCCGCCAATGTGACATATTCAGGTTCATTTGGCGTGGCCTCAAACCTCGGATTTTGAGATCGATTATGTATAAAGATAAAAAAAATTGGGGGCCTATGTTTCCCTATCCTGATAAAATACTACCAGGCAGCTAGACCTCCTAGTTGAAAACAGGTAATCTCCCGTTCCCTGTTTTAAACCTGTTTTTCCCAGCCCCCCTCTAAATCCTTAGACTTCCCAGCCCCCCTCTAAATCCTTAGACTTACCAAAGGCTTCTCATCTCTATTTGGGATTTGGCTCCAGATCCCAAATAGCTCCTACATCTTTTAAAGTGCTAGCTTTATACAGCCCCCTCCTTCAAGGTTCCCTTTCTATTTTATATTCCTCATTTAATCAGCCAAAACTGAACAAGAAGCAGCCTTTTATGACACAATGGGAAGATGACCTGGGCTTTTTTTTTACAGTCATGACCGTAAATGTTGGCACCCCTGAAATTTTTCAAGAAAATGAAGTACAGTATTTCTCACAGAAAAGGATTGCAGTTACACATGTTTTGCTATACACATGTTTATTCCCATTGTGTGTATTGGAACTAAACCAAAAAAGGGAGGAAAAAAAAGCAAATTGGACATAATGTCACACCAAACTCCAAAAATGGGCTGGACAAAATTATTGGCACCCTTTCAAAATTGTGGAAAAATAAGATTGTTCCAAGCATGTGATGCTCCTCTAAACTCACCTGAGGCAAGTAACAGGTGTGGGCAATATAAAAATAACACCTGAAAGCAGATAAAAAGGATAGAAGTTCACTTAGTCTTTGCATTGTGTGTCTGTGTGTGCCACAATAAGCATGGGCAAGAGAAAGAGAAGAGAACTTTCTGAGGACTTGAGAACCAAAATTGTGGAAACATATCAACAATCTCAAGGTTACAAGTCCATCTTCAGAGATCTAGATCTTTGTCCACAGTGCACAACATTATCAAGAAGTTTGCAACCCATTTCACTGTAGCTAATCTCCTTGGGGGTGGACGGAAGAGAAAAATTGATGAAAGGTGTGAATGCAGGATAGTCCGGATGGTGGATAAGCAGCCCCAAACAGGTTCCAAAGATATTCAAGCTGTCCTGCAGCCTCAGGGAGCATCAGTGTTAGCGCTAACTATCCCTCGACATTTAAATGAAATGAAACGCTATGGCAGGAGACCCAGGAGAACCCCACTGCTGACACAGAGACATAAAAAAGCAAGACTACATTTTGCCAAAATGAACTTGAGTAAGCCAAAATCCTTCTGGGAAAATGTCTTGTGGACAGATGAGACCAAGATAGAGCTTTTTGCTAAACCACATCATTCTACTGTTTACCAAAAACAGAATGAGGCCTACAAAGAAAAGAACACAGTACCTACAGTGAAATATGGTGGAGGTTTAATGATGTTTTGGGGTTGTTCTACTGCATCTGGCACTGGGGGCCTTGAATGTGTGCAAAACATCATGACATTTTAGGATTACCAACGGATTTTGGTTGCACTGTACACCCCAGTGTCAGAAAGCTGGGTTTGGGTCCAAGATCCTGGGTATTTCAGCAGGACAGTGACCCCAAACATATGTCAAAAAACACCCAGAAATGGATGGCAACAACGCGCTGGAGAGTTCTGAAGTGGCCAGCAATGAGTTAATATCTAAATCCCATTGAATACCTGTGGAGAGGTCTTAAAATTGCTGTTGGGAAAAGGAGCCCTTCCAATAAGAGAGACCTAGAGCAGTTTGTAAAGGAAGAGTAGTCCAACATTCTGGCTGAGAGGTGTAAGAAGCTTATTGATGGTTATAGTAAGAAACTCATTTCAGTTATTTTTTCCAATGGGTGTGTAACCAAATATTAAGTTAAGGGTGCCAATAATTTTGTCCAGCTCATAATTGGAGTTTGGTGTGACATTATGTCCAATTTGCTTTTTTTCCTCCCTTTTTTGGTTTAGTTCCAATTCACACAAAGAGAATAAACATGTGCATAGCAAAACGTGTGTTACTACAAAACTTTTTTTGAGAAATACTTCATTTTCTTGAAAACTTTCAGGGGTGCCAACATTTACAGCCATGACTGTATGTCAACATCAAACTGGCTAGCCTGTTGCCATCAATTGACCAAGTGAATCTGGGAAATATCCCTGGTGGAGATGGCCTTTAAGATTCTACATAGTGTGAAGAACAACCTCCAGTTGCAGATTATGGAGAAATCGAAGAGAATTCACACCATCTTGAACATCCCAAAGAAAGTGACAGAATTTTTTCTTCCAGTAGGGAGAATAAAAACTCGGAAAATACTCCAGTTGGAAGAGGAAGAAAATGGGGAGGTAAGCACATGCAAAAGAAAAAGAGAACAGCAAAGAGAAAATATGAAAAATCCAGATGATAGTATTTTGAGGAAAGGAGTGGTGTTTAATTTATCTAGTCATGTAGTATCATGGGAAGAGTTTGAGGTACCAAGAAAAGGGCTTTCTTTTTGTCCTGCTGAAAAAACTGATCTATTTGAAGTGTATGTGGATCTGAATGAATTTATAAGGAATTGACTTTGAAGCGTTTTTTTTTCATATAAAAAATAGGGAGTTCCATATAGTTCCAAAATAATGCTGTTACAACATATAATGTGAATAGCAATTTAAATAAGAAAGAATTAACTCATTGAAGAGCTTGAAAAATAACAAGGAGAATATTATCAAAAAAGCTGATAAGGAGGGCGTGGCTTGGCACGCTGTGAGATGGCCGCATTCTGAGTGAGCTCCTGTGCCCGTAAATCTGCCTGCATATCGTTGGTGACCTAGCCGTTTTTCATGGTGAGGACCTCCCGTAAGCCCTGGACCCCTTCAGCACCTACCGGACAGCTGAATTTCTCCTCCGGAGGCATCAGACATTTCCTTGAGTCGTCTCCAGCCTCGGCTCCTGTGCGCCTGCCCACCATTACTGGGCCGGCACAGGGACTGCGATCCCGTTCAAGGCCTCCTGCTTCCGCCCCGCACTGCTCCCCTGCTGTGCTCTCTTCATCGGGACCGGAGTCCCCTGTGCCCCCTGTGCTGCTCCTTCTGCGGACCCCTGCAGACTCTAGCCAACACCGTGATCCAGCCCGGCCTCCGCAGCTTCACCATACCCTGCTGCCGTCGACTCCTGCTGTGGATTCTGCTGCTGGCGGGTTAACCTCTGCAACTCTGGACTGCCATAGAACGGGGGTGAATGTATGTGGACCCCTGCCACACAGCTGCTTCCCCCCCAGCCTCCCACCCCTGATGGTCAGTCTTCTTCTCCTGTGTCCCGGACTGTGGGCCCGCCATCTTGGGCGCATGTTGCTGGAGGCCTGAGACCTCCCCCTCCAGCCCCTCTGCAGCAGCCATTGCTCACCTCTCCTGGATGGGCCCTCGCTGTGTCCTCCTGTTCTGCCTGGGGGTCTGTGTTGCTCACTCCTCAGCAGTTTCCACCGGACCTAGGGACCTTGGCCCCCTCACCTCTTGCCTCCCTAGGGGATCTGGCTGCACATGAGCCACCGGTGCTCTCCCTCAAACAACAGAGGACCACCCTATCTGCCGCCTTGTCCGCTGGTGCTCCTTAAAAACAGTGGATAATGGGGGGCTCAATCTATCCAATACATAACATGGGTGCTCTATAAGTGTGCAAAAAAGCAATATAATCCAAACAAGAAAAACAGACCACACACTATTGTAGAGAGCACACCAATAATTTATAAGAATTCCATAATTTTATTAAGTACAAAAAAGGGGGGGAAAAGGCACATATAAATTTAATACATGTACAAAATGGTGAACAAAGCTCTAAAACCAATTAAAAAGGCTCATTGGGAGCCACAACACAGTCCTAGCCAGGGGCCATGAACCCCTTCGGCTAGTAAGCCACCGTCCTGGAATATACAATGAACATATGACATATACCATCCGTGTCACAATAAATAAACAGCACTATGTATAGGTAGGAAGGTATGATGCAATAGTATAGTCTAGCAGAATCAAATCATCAAATATCAACTGAATGTATACAAAATAGAAAACCCTGACCATACAAACTTCCTACCAGTACATACAACCTGATTGTGGACATATAGAGGTGACCGGCATGGGAAGAATCAAACAAATAGAACAGGACGGTGCCACGGGGGAAGTTTGTATGGTCAGGGTTTTCTATTTTGTATACATTCAGTTGATATTTGATGATTTGATTCTGCTAGACTATACTATTGCATCATACCTTCCTACCTATACATAGTGCTGTTTATTTATTGTGACACGGATGGTATATGTCATATGTTCATTGTATATTCCAGGACGGTGGCTTACTAGCCGAAGGGGTTCATGGCCCCTGGCTAGGACTGTGTTGTGGCTCCCAATGAGCCTTTTTAATTGGTTTTAGAGCTTTGTTCACCATTTTGTACATGTATTAAATTTATATGTGCCTTTTCCCCCCCTTTTTTGTACTTAATAAAATTATGGAATTCTTATAAATTATTGGTGTGCTCTCTACAATAGTGTGTGGTCTGTTTTTCTTGTTTGGATTATATTGCTTTTTTGCACACTTATAGAGCACCCATGTTATGTATTGGATAGATTGAGCCCCCCATTATCCACTGTTTTTAAGGAGCACCAGCGGACAAGGCGGCAGATAGGGTGGTCCTCTGTTGTTTGAGGGAGAGCACCGGTGGCTCATGTGCAGCCAGATCCCCTAGGGAGGCAAGAGGTGAGGGGGCCAAGGTCCCTAGGTCCGGTGGAAACTGCTGAGGAGTGAGCAACACAGACCCCCAGGCAGAACAGGAGGACACAGCGAGGGCCCGTCCAGGAGAGGTGAGCAATGGCTGCTGCAGAGGGGCTGGAGGGGGAGGTCTAAGGGCTCCAGCAACATGCGCCCAAGATGGCGGGCCCACAGTCCGGGACACAGGAGAAGAAGACTGACCATCAGGGGTGGGAGGCTGGGGGGGGAAGCAGCTGTGTGGCAGGGGTCCACATACATTCACCCCCGTTCTATGGCAGTCCAGAGTTGCAGAGGTTAACCCGCCAGCAGCAGAATCCACAGCAGGAGTCGACGGCAGCAGGGTATGGTGAAGCTGCGGAGGCCGGGCTGGATCACGGTGTTGGCTAGAGTCTGCAGGGGTCCGCAGAAGGAGCAGCACAGGGGGCACAGGGGACTCCGGTCCCGATGAAGAGAGCACAGCAGGGGAGCAGTGCGGGGCGGAAGCAGGAGGCCTTGAACGGGATCGCAGTCCCTGTGCCGGCCCAGTAATGGTTGTATGTACTGGTAGGAAGTTTGTATGGTTTTAGAGCTTTGTTCACAATTTTGTACATGTATTAAATTTATATGTGCCTTTTTCCCCCCTTTTTTGTACTTAATAAAATTATGGAATTCTTATAAATTATTGGTGTGCTCTCTACAATAGTGTGTGGTCTGTTTTTCTTGTTTGGATTTTATTATGCTGGTGCTCCTTGTCTGCCTTCCCGGGGATCCCCTTCTCACACTCCTGGACCCCCCTGGGCCCTCTCCTCCGGGAGCGGCCTCCTTGTCCTGGGATGCTGGCTCTGAGGCTGACCTGCCTTGCTCAGGCCTACATGTGCTATCCTCTTCTTTTCCAGACCTTAGCCAGTTGCTTTCCCAAATTCGATGAAGGAGGACTTACGTTCCGTCATTGCTGAGATAAAGGATACCTGTCGGGCGGAAATTGCATCTATGCGGCAGGACCTACAGCATGTTTCTGACCAGGTGGAGGGCCTGGAGGACACTCATGACACCACCAGAGCTTACATTGCCCAGCTCCACTACACTATTGCTTCCCAGGTCACTCTGTGACCTCCTTGCCCATGTAGAGGACTTCCGGAGTAGGCGCAACAACATCCGAGTTCGCGGGCTGCCGGAGGCGACTCGAGAGGAGGACTTATTTTCCACCTTGGAAACCATCTTTAACTTGACCCTAGGGGAATCGCTTGCTCACAAGATTATGTTGGACAGGGCTCATAGGGCTCTCTGCCCCAAGTCAGCCATGGGGGCCCCCCCGAGATGTTGTCTGCTGCGTGCACGATTTCCAAGTGAAGCAGGCTATCATGGCTAAAGCCCGCTCACTGTGGAATTTTGACTTTGACGGAGCCCCCATCCAGCTTTACCAAGACCTGTCCTGGCTGACGCTGAGGAAGGGTCGCATGCTTCAACCACTCTTGGCGGTCCTCCGCTCCCTCCTGGTGCCCTACTGATGGAATTTCCCGTTTGCTCTACATGCACGCAGGGATGGACACTCCGCTGTCCTGCGATCTTTCTCGGATCTCCCGGCCTTCTGTTCGACACTGGACCTGCCGGTTCCTCAGCTGGTGGACTGGGACCTTACCTCTCCTCCCCCCCCCCCCGCCCGTGCCCCCTGTTTGGCAACCTGTTCGTTCCTGCAGGCCTGGTCCTCAGAAGAAGTCCCCTCCTCGAGTTGCCCTGGATGGTTCCTATCTCTCCTGTTTACTTCTTGTATGGACTTTTCTCATGTTACTGGAGCCGGTCCTGTGTGGACTTCATGTTGAGATTTTCATACTCTTCTGTTTTGCATACTTCATTACTGATTGTTCTCCATTTAAATTTTTCAGTCACCTATGGTTTGTTTTATTTAGTTTGTGTGATTCTTGCTGTGGCCTCGGGGTAGGGTGCTTGCCCCTCTTTGTGGCCGTTCCTTGGTAATGTTCTTCCATTTCCCCTCCCGAGGCTATACCAATAGATCGTCCATGCCTTGGTTCCCGATTCACTTTTTGTGGTCTTGGCCTCTGCATTGACTTTATTGGCAATGGTTTGTTTCCTTGCACTACTTTGTTTTTGTTGTCTTTTGTGTTGTCCTGTCAGTGTCTTGTTCGTTTGTCAGTCTTCCTGTTGTCCTCTGTTCCCTCCCTTCTTCTGCTTTCTCTTTCCCACAGGTCGCCCTTCCTTGCGGTTTCTCCTTACAATAGTGGACCCCTTGTCTCCTCTCCTTCGGTCTGCTGAGGCCCTTCCAGGACCCTCCGTGAGTATGCCTGTTCATTGGCTCTCTTCTTCCTCTCATCATCCGCCATGGTCAAGTGTGTCTCCTTGAATGTTAAGGGACTTAACTCCTCTTCCAAGAGGTGATTATTGCAGCGTGAATTGGTGGACCTGCGAGTCAATATTGTCTTTCTTCAGGAGACACACTTTTACCATTCTGGATCTTTCCACTTTCTTCAACACTCGTACCCCCAGGCCTTCTCTGCAGTCTCTGATAGGAAGATGGCCAGGACGGCTATCTTGGTTTCTCGCTCCTGCCCTTTAAAAGTCTCCTCTTGCTCACTCAAGCCTCAGGGGTTATAGTTGAGGGGGTTCTGGGTGGGGTCTCCCTTCTGCTCTGCAATATTTACACCCCTAACACATATCAAATCTTGTTTCTTTGAGGGTCCTCTCTAGGCTACATAAATACCCCTCTTCTGATTGGTTACTGGGGGGACGACGACTTCAATTTGATCTTTTCCCCGACTATGGATCACCACTCCCTCGCTGGCTCTCCACCTTCTCCTGCCCAGTTGCACCTGGCTACCCTCTTCCGGCGGACTATCCTATTACTGGAGAGGAACTCCTTGAGAGGAACTCCCTTCCAGAGGGTCGCTCCCCAGGGCCTGATGGTTTCTCTTATCTCTACTATAAGACCTACTCTTCCGTACTTGTGTCTAAACTTGTCCCTCTCTTCAATTCTTTTATGGGGGGTGAAGAGATCCCGCAGTCATTTCTCCACTCATTAATTACCCTCATACCCAAACCGGGCAAAGATCCTCATGATTGCTCCAGGTACAGGCCTATTGCCCTCCTCAACCTGGACTTGAAGCTTTTTTCTAAGGTCTTAGCGGTAAGGCTCAGTTCCTTTCTTCCCTCCCTTATCCATAAGGATCAGATCGGGTTTATCCCCTGTTGCCAGGGAGTAGACAACACGAGGAGAGTAGTGGGTCTGGTTGACTTGATCAATCGACGGTCTGACCAGGTGTTGATTCTTAGTCTGGATGCGGAAAAGGCCTTTGATAGGTTGGGGTGGCCTTTCCTTTTTGCTGCATCATTGGTGCTTTCCTCACGGCACTGCTGGGTCTCTATTCCTCTCCTACTGCTTCCCTTAAACTCCCTCATGCTCCTTCTCCTACTTTCCCTCTCTTCAATGGCACTAGACAGGGTTGTCCGTTGTCCCCCCTCGTGTTTGCATTATGCATTGAGCCCCTTGCTCCTATGATCAGGGGGGACCCGGACATCGCTGGCATCCCCACACACGATCGGGAGTTTAAAATTTGCTTATTTGCCGATGATGTTCTCCTTACCCTCTCTCGTCCTTTGCTCTCTTCTCCTAATCTTTATAGGGTCCTCCATGACTATGGTGATGTGTCAGGCTATAAGGTCAATCTCTCTAAGCCGGAGACTCTTCCCCTGAACCCCCCCCCCCCCCCCGTCTCCACTCTTCTCCACTCTAACTACTCCTTTAAATGGTCTGCCTCTGCTATCAAGTATTTGGGGGTTCACATTACTTCTTAATACTCCACCCTTTACTCTACTAATTACCTTCCCCTTTTCCGCGAACTTAGAACGCTGCTTTAGAAATAGAGGTCGCAGTATATTTCTTTTTTCAGGCGGATTGTGGCGGATTGTGGCGGTTATAACGACACTTTTACCTAAGTTGTTATATTTTTTTGAAGTGCTGCCAACGCGAGTGCCCCTGTCCACCCTTCGCTCCTTTCAATCTGCTATCTTTTGCTTTATCTGGGATGGGAAGAGGCATCGCTTGCCGATGTCAGTCATAATGGCTGCTCGAGCCATGAGAGGGCTGGCTGTTCCTGATGTAGCTAAGTACTATTGGGCTGCTCACCTGCGCCATCTCATGGTCTGGTCATCCTATAATGCCTTTAGCTGCTGGATGGAGCTGGAGAAGCTTTGGTTGGCCCCTATGCACCTGAACTCCCTCCTCTGGTACCCTCTGATATCCTCTGTCAACCCCCCTCCCCCCTCTCTTGGGTCCTATATCTCTTTCTATATACCTTTGGGGTTACTGCTCTAGGAAGTTTAAATTGTATTCCCCCTCTTCCGCCTTGCGGTCTTTCCTTTACTGTCCTACCTTTCCGGCAGGTACGTCCTCCCCCATGGTGCAGGAATGGGGTTCCCGAGGCCTCTTCTTCTAGGCAGATGTTATAGATCCCTTATCTCAGTCCCTTTTACTCTTTGAACAGCTGGTGTCTCGTTGGGATCTCCCCCAGTCTGAGCGCTTCCACTATCTACAACTCTGCCATTTCTTGACCTCCACAACTGGATCCACTGTGGTTTCAATACCGTCAGGCTTTGAAAGGTTGTGCCGTGGAGGGCCTCAGTCACAGGGACTTCTCTCGGACATCTACTAGCTACTCCTCCAGCCCCCTGATGGGGATCCCCCTACTCACCGCTATATGGGTCGTTAGGAGGCTGCCCTTGACTCTTCCATTACTTTACCTCAGTGGCGAATTATTTGGGAGAGGGTGTCTAGGGCATCCATCTGCACCGCTTATAAAAAAAAACCAGTATAAGATAATTAAATAGACTGAATCCTGCTATCCCTCCTCAATGCTGCCATTGTAGGGTGGGTCTGGGTACGGTCTTCCACATTTTCTGGTCCTGACCTCTTATAGCTGACTATTGGAAGTTGGTGCAACGACGGTTCTCTGGCTCCCTGGTTGTCTCGGTCCCTCTAGACCCCCAAATATACCTTCTCCATCTCTCCCATCCCACTCTATCCAAGAAACCGTTCAAAATTTTCATGCATCTTGCTCTGGCCGCCAAAACACTCATAGCCTCCCTCTGAGTCCGACCTTTTGGCCCGTATCCGGGAGATCTGTTCCCTGAAGTACCTTACGGCCTTGTTAAATAACTCTTTTCCTTCCTTTCTCTCGGTTTGGGAACCTTGGGACCGTTTCTCTGATCGACAACCGGCTTGGCCTGTCGGGCTCCTTTCCCTTTCTGCTTTCTTCCCTTTTCTTCTTTTTCCTCTTGGCCCCGTGTCTTTTGTCTAGTTTTTGTATGTATATGTGGTCCCCCAGTGTTCCTCCTCTCCCATACCCCCCTTTGTTCCCTTCCCCGTGTTTGCGTTGCTATTTGGGACGTGCTGATTTTGGTTTTCTTGTATTGCACTGTGCCTTCTTCTGGCAGCGCCCGGTGTTGGTATTGACCTTTATATTGTATGATATGCCTTAGCTGCCTGTCGCAAGCCTTCAGGGCATACCTTTCTATGTTTTTGTGGGCATTACCCGTATTGCTAAGACTGCTTGTTATTTTCTTTGATTTGTATCTTTGAAAACTTTCATTAAAAATTTACAGTTGGAAAAAAAAAAGCGGATAACGGGGGGGGGGGGGGGGGGAGTTATTCTATAGAAAGATTTTAAATGACACCAATTATTACACTAGATTGAGAGAGGATCCAATGCAGATTTTTAGGGGTCAATTAGAAGTAATCATTCAAAGAGCAGATAAAATGGTGTTATTTGTTTGGCTGAAAGAGAATATTTGTTGCCAGAAATTCCGGCCACTCAATATTTTTACATTCTCTTAAATTACAGAACAATACTTTGTTTCCCCTAGGTAGACCCATCGTGGCCAGGGTGGACTCCCTAACTAGTCGTTTGGGAGAATACATAGATCGAATACTACAAAACTACACTCATGGGCGTAAATGTTGGCACGACTAAAATTTTTCTCGAAAATGAACTATTTCTTACAGAAAAGGATTGCATTAACACATGTTTTGCTATACACGTTTATTCCTTTTGAATGTATTGGAACTAAACCAAAAAAGGGAGGAAAAAAAGCTAATTGGACTTAATGTCACACCAAACTCCAATTATGGGCTGGACAAAATTATTGGCACCCTTAACTTAATATTTGGTTGCACACTCATTGGAAAAATTACTGAAATCAGTCGCTTCATATAACCATCAATAAGCTTCTTACACCTCTCAGCCAGAATGTTGCTCCAGGTCTCTTTTATTGGAAGGGCTCCTTTTCCCAACAGCAATTTTAAGACCTTTCCACAGGTGTTCAATGGGATTTAGATCTGAACTCATTGCTGGCCACTTCAGGACTCTCCAGCGCTATGTTGCCATCCATTTCTGCATGCTTTTTGACGTATGTTTGGGGTCATTGTCCTGCTGGAATACCCAGGATCTTGGACGCAAACCCAGCTTTTTGACAGTGTGCTGTACAGTGCAACCCAAATCCCTTGGTAATCCTAAAATTTTATGATGCTTTGCACACATTCAAGGCACCCAGTGCCAGAGGCAGTAGAACAACCCCAAAACATAATTGAACCTCCACCATATTTCACTGTAGGTACTGTGTTCCTTTCTTTGCAGGCCTCATTCTGTTTTCAGTAAACGGTAGAATGATGTGCTTTACCAAAAAGCTCTATCTTGGTCTCATCTGTCCACAAGACGTTTTCCCAGAAGGATTTTGGCTTACTCAAGTTCATTTTGGCAAAATGTAGTCTTGCTTTTTCATGTCTGTGTGTCAGCAGTGGGGTCCTCCTGGAACTCCTGCCATAGCGTTTTATTTAATTTAAATGTTGATGGATAGTTCGCACTGACACTTATGCTCCCAGAGCCTGCATGACAGCTTGAATATCTTTGAAGCAGCAGTGGATCCAGGTGATCTCATCAAAGGGCGTGCTTTGATCGGCGCTCTCCTCCGTGGATCAGTAAAGTGGAATGCAAATAACCGCTCAGTCACGGATAGCTTGTAAAAGAACCAGGAAGATTTATTCTTCCAGCATGCAAGATTTACAGAACGACGCATTTCGAGGGGCGGGGACCCCCTCTTCGTCAGGCTCTCTGATTGGGCTATGGGGATGACGCTTTATTTATAGCCCCAAAATACCCGCAAAAGGATAAAAAATATAAAACATAGAAAAACATACAATTGTCCTTAAAATACATTGATAAAAGTGACATCATATTCAGATCCAAGTCCATGGATTAGAGGAATTAAAATGACTAAATATTACATGCGTCCAAGTACTGTGGGGAGCGTATCAGAAATTTACATACCTTCCCTGGATCGGGAAAAAGACTGCGGTCCTCAGCTGACAGATCGTTATCCTGATGAGCGTGTTCACCAGGTCAGCGCTGAAAGCACCCGGCTCCCGGAACAAGACCGTGCATAAGCACCTCCGGCCAGAATCAGGATTGGAGACCAACACCCGCCGGTCCGGCTGATGCAGGCTCCCATCAAGATGCCGACATCAGAGGAACATGCCGATGCCCGGGACTCGGGAGATGGCACCGCGCCGCCGACAGACACACCAAAAAAATGGGACAAAGGAATGCCTCTCCAGAGGTACACATAGTTCCGGAAAATGGTAAGCCTGTACAATAGATATATACAACATTAGTGTAAATGAAATATCCCACTCCTAAATAGCAACATTGTCTGACAAAAATCAATAAATGACAACATAAATAGCAGGGCACAGAGAGTGAGTTCTTAATACTAGTATCTCCATTTTATATGGTCAATACATACACCTGGATGCAAAAAAATGAAAGTACAGATGAGGATGTTTTCTTAAAACAAAGGAATCCCTAGCCTTGGTATATATGATAACATCTATATTTATTTATTTATTCGTTTATTTATTTATTTATTATTTACACTAGGTAATTAATTCCACTGCCTCATTAAGTCCATGAGGCTGTAACGTCTGGAGATTATAAATCCAGTACATCTCTTTCCGTACTAAGGCTTCAAACCTATTTTTCCTTTCAGATGGAACATGTTCTATAGGGGTTATAGATATATTACTTATGTCTCCATCATGGGCTAAGCTCAAATGTCTTGATAGACCATGATACATGTATCTTCTCTTAATGTTGGAGCGATGTTGATTTAATCGCAAATGAAGGGGCTGTGTTGTTCGTCCGATGTATTGTTTTCCACATCGACATTCAATGAGGTAAATTATATATTCCGGCTGACATGTCATCATGTGTTTAATGGGGAAGAATTCTCCCGTATGAGTACTGGAAAAACATTTTCGGTTGTGACATATAGTTTGACAGCAAAGACATCTGGATTTTTTACATTTGTAAACACCTATTATTTCATTTTTTCTTTTTCTACAAGTGGATTCACTCTGATTTTTCAAATTACTAGGGGCTATCATGCCCTTTATCGTAGGTGCTCGCCTGAAAGTAAGTCCAGGGTTTTTTGGAAGAATTTTTCTCAAATAAGGATCAATGTTTTATTTAGGATTTTTTAACCCCTTAAGGACTCAGCCCATTTTCGCCTTAAGGACTCAGACAATTTAATTTTTACGTTTTCATTTTTTCCTCCTCGCCTTCTAAAAATCATAACTCTTTTATATTTTCATCCACAGACTAGTATGAGGGCTTGTTTTTTGCGCGACCAGTTGTCCTTTGTAATGACATCACTCATTATATCATAAAATGTATGGCGCAACCAAAAAACACTATTTTTGTGGGGAAATTAAAACGAAAAACGCAATTTTGCTAATTTTGGAAGGTTTCGTTTTCACGCCGTACAATTTATGGTAAAAATGACGTGTGTTCTTTATTCTGAGGGTCAATACGATTAAAATGATACCCATTATTATATACTTTTATATTATTGTTGCGCTTAAAAAAAATCACAAACTTTTTAACCAAATTAGTACATTTATAATCCCTTTATTTTGATGACCTATAACTTTTTTATTTTTCCGTATAAGCGGCGGTATGGGGGCTCATTTTTTGCGCCATGATCTGTACTTTTTTTTGATACCACATTTGCATATAAAAAACTTTTAATACATTTTTTATAATTTTTTTTTTTATAAAATGTATTAAAAAAGTAGGAATTTTGGACTTTTAAAAATTTTTTTCGTTCACGCCGTTCACCGTACGGGATCATTAACATTTTATTTTAATAGTTCGGACATTTACGCACGCGGCGATACCAAATATGTCTATAAAAAATGTTTTTTACGCTTTTTGGGGGTAAAATAGGAAAAAACGGACGTTTTACTTTTTTATTGGGGGAGGGGATTTTTCACTTTTTTTTTACTTTTACTTTTACATTTTTTTACATTTTTTTTTACACTTGAATAGTCCCCATAGGGGACTATTCATAGCAATACCATGATTGCTAATACTGATCTGTTCTATGTATAGGACATAGAACAGATCAGTATTATCGGTCATCTCCTGCTCTGGTCTGCTCGATCACAGACCAGAGCAGGAGACGCCGGGAGCCGCACGGAGGAAGGAGAGGGGACCTCCGTGCGGCGTTATGAATGATCGGATCCCCGCAGCAGCGCTGCGGGCGATCCGATCGTTCATTTTAATCGCGAACTGCCGCAGATGCCGGGATCTGTATTGATCCCGGCACCTGAGGGGTTAATGGCGGACGCCCGCGAGATCGCGGGCGTCGGCCATTGCCGGCGGGTCCCTGGCTGCGATCAGCAGCCGGGATCAGCCGCGCATGACACGGGCATCGCTCCGATGCCCGCGGTTATGCTTAGGACGTAAATGTACGTCCTGGTGCGTTAAGTACCACCTCACCAGGACGTACATTTACGTCCTGCGTCCTTAAGGGGTTAAATCTCTGTTTGCCCCGCTGAATATGTAGTGACGAAATTGCATCTATTTGTTTCTTCAATGTTTTTCTTCTTTTCTTTCTTTTTCAGATATGATGTCCCTGGGTCCGACTTTTCCAAGCATTCTTCCTGGGTAAGTATACATGTTCTTTTGTATGCATTGTTAATCAAATCCTTCGGATAACCTTTGGCTACAAATCTGGATTTCAAAATATTCGATTGTTCAGAAAAGGTGGAATCTTCTGTATAATTCTTTCTAACCCTTGAATTGTTCGAAAGGGATATTTTGTTTCCACTTTTTATAGTGGCCACTAGTAAAAAAATGTAACTGTTTGAATCGACTTTTTAAAAAAAAAGTCGATGTGATGAATCTATTCTCATCATGGGTGATATTCAATTATTGGGGTCAGAGACAAAACATGGAATATCTTCTAAGGGACCTCGCCATAGGAGAAAGAGATCATCTATGTATCTCTTATATACCATCACATGTTTTTCATAAGCTGGATGAGTCTTTATCACTTCTTCTTTAAATACTCCCATAAAAGGATTTGCGTAGGATGGTGCCACTCTAGTTCCCATGGCCGTCCTGCTTGTTTGTTGGTATAGGGTGCCATTGTATGAGAAATAGTTACGCTCTAGAATACATTTAAGACAATTTGTAAGAAAAGATACTTGTTCATTCGGAATATGTTCATCTTTTTCCAGGAAAGAAACAGTGCATTGGAACCCCAATGTGTGCTGGATGTTTGTATATAAGGACGCAACGTCCATGGTAAGTAATATCATATTAGCTTCCCAGGGTATATCTTTTAATATAGTAATCAACTGATCAGAATTTTTTAGGTAGCTAGGTAGGTCTACCACATATTCTTGCAATATCATATCCAGATATTGTGAGATATTGCATGTTGGGCTATGGATCCCAGATATAATGGGTCTTCCTGGAGGATTCAAGGCAGGTGGTAATAATAAGGTACTCCCGGGTTTGTATTGAAAAGGAATTTTTTCTCTGCCTTGGATATAATTTTATCATCCAAAGCTTTATTGAGAAGACCCAGAATATCCTTCTGCAATTGTGGAAATGTGTCTATGGAAATTCTCTTGTAGTATTCCTCATCCTCAAGAATCCTAGTGGCTTCCTTGTTATAGACAGCATAATCTTGAATTACTATTCCTCCTCCTTTATCCGCCGAGCGGATTACTATGTTGTTATTCTTTTTCAGGTTATTCAGAGCGTTTTGTTCTCCTTTGTTTTGTCTCCCTTCACTTAGTTTTTTTTGGGAATATTTCAGGTAGCTTCTTAAATTCCTCTGCTACCATTGAATGAAAGGTTTTGACAAAATGGCCTTGACTTTCAGTGGGATAAAATTTTGTTTTTACCTTGATGTCTGAATGTTTCCCCAAAAGATTAGACTCATTTTGTTGATTAGAAGAGGCATATTCTTTTTGATTTTTTGGAAGGGCAAAATGTCGTTTCAAGGTTAACCGAGGTGTAAATTGATGAAGATCCAAAAACAGATCGAATTTCTTTGGATTATAATGTGGGCAGAAAGAGAGCCCCTTTTGTAAAAGGGACCTTTCGTCAGCCTTTAGATCATGTTCAGATAGGTTGAAGATCTTAATTAGAGGATCTTTTTCCTTTTCTTGATGGACTGTTAGTATATCTTCTACTTTCTTTCTTTCTTGGTACAGCTTTTTGTGTTTTCCTCCTCTGGTTCCTCTTCTAGTTTTCTTTTGGTTGTTTTTTTTTACTGAGAAATAATCCTTGATTGTTCTGTGTTGTACTGCACTGACCCCTAAAATTTTTTCCCTGTTTTCAGATGGTATAATGGGAAACAAGGTCTCCTGACCCAGGCTACTGGTACCCTCAATCGGATCCATATGATGTTCTTTGGCTCCTATTTTATTTGATGTAGAAGTAGATGATTTATTTTCAATGCCCCTTTCCCAGCCTCTGTGTTATCAATCATGGTTATTTCAGATGAAACTCCACAGTCTGGTTTATCCTCTGTCTAATAATTGGAGGGATGGATGATAATTCCCTCTGATATGGTATCCTTATTACTAATGGTATCGTTGATCTTATTTGGGACAGGCGATATTGGAGTGAGACATATGGATACATCAGGTAAAGACGGACTGTTGTTATCCGTAGGGGATGGTGAGAGTGAAATTTTCATCCTCAGCATTGATATTTTCTTTCAGTCTCTTTTTGATCTGCTCTACCGTATTCCTCAGATCCTTCAAGGGATCCTCTAAGATCAAAGGGGGAGGGACATTGCAGGCGGGTGTTTGTGTTGGCACAACCGTCCTTTTTCCATTGTTGTAATTCTTTGGAGTAGTTGTTTTCTTCTTATATGTGTACCGTGAATTCTGCCACACATTTCTGGTCCCATATGTTTCTTTATGGTAATTTTGTTGTTTTCTGTATGGTCCCTGTCGCCTGGGTGTATATACTTGGCGACGTTCTCTCTGAACATTGGTTTTCTGTTCTTTCGGTTCACCCGAGGCAGGAACAGACACAGAAGGATTAGCCAAATCCACTCCAGGAGTTGGGTTTTTGTATTTATTTTTATTTTTGTTTTTCTGCCAACATCTGTAAATTCCCTCATTCCTATCGCATCTATCACGTGATAGCTTTACAGCTTTTTTTAGTAATGATCTCCTTCTGTATTTTAGCAATGCGATTAGATATATTATGGTTAAGTATATCAAAATCTTTCCTATGCGAATAGGGTTCTAGCTGGTTTATAATCCGTTCTATTTTATTAGCAATATCTTGATGTAGTTTATTACGTTTGCTCTTTACATGTGCAATCATCATATTGGAACACTTATTGGGCAAATCATCCCACTCTTGTACATATATCACATCATCTTTAAAAGTGGGATCGATAGTCAATCTTAACCCTCTAGGGGCCAGATTTTCAGTTAAATAAATGTCCAGAAAGTCCATATCAACACTATGCCTAAGTTCATCAAGCATAAGATTTTCTAAATTATTAAACAAATCAGTCATTTCAGCAGAATCATTTTGATCAATATTATTTAGGTCTATGACATTTCTTCTGCTTTCCTGTAGCGTGTCAGTCAATTCAGCGACCAGCTGATCTCTAATGGACAGTCTTTTAGTAAAATATTCCATCCTGTGGTATGTGGTACACTAGTGCAGCAACGGTCAACCTCTAGCCCCAAATACTCGGGCAACCCGAACACCAATCGGCCAAGGTTCGGTCGGTAATCAGGAATAGTATATGAAAAGAGAAAAAATAGAGAAACCGATGCACATCTAAGCGTAGTAGCAGTGGTAACAGAAGTATACAGCCAAAATATGTGTAATAGAAAGGTTTGCTCACCTTTCTGTGTTGGACCATGGGCACAATACCATTTAGCGCTTGCTTCCCACACTCGGGGGAAGAAAAAGGGGTAGTGCAGCCTGCACTGTTCCCGTTCCAACAGAGGTGGACAGTCAAAATAGTAGAAGCAGCAGTGGATCCAGGTGATCTCATCAAAGGGCATGCTTTGATCCTCCGTGGATCAGTAAAGTGGAATGCAAATAACCGGACACGGATAGCTTGTAAAAGAACCAGGTGAGCACCTACGATAAAGGGCATGATAGCCCCTAGTAATTTGAAAAATCGGAGTGAATCCACTTGTAGAAAAAGAAAAAATGAAATAATAGGTGTTTACAAATGTAAAAAATATGATATTGCAAGAATATGTGGTAGACCTACCTAGCTACCTAAAAAATTCTGATCAGTTGATTACTATATTAAAAGATATACCCTGGGAAGCTAATATGATATTACTTACCATGGACGTTGCGTCCTTATATACAAACATCCAGCACACATTGGGGTTCCAATGCACTGTTTCTTTCCTGGAAAAAGATGAACATATTCCGAATGAACAAGTATCTTTTCTTACAAATTGTCTTAAATGTATTCTAGAGCGTAACTATTTCTCATACAATGGCACCCTATACCAACAAACAAGCAGGACGGCCATGGGAACTAGAGTGGCACCATCCTACGCAAATCCTTTTATGGGAGTATTTAAAGAAGAAGTGATAAAGACTCATCCAGCTTATGAAAAACATGTGATGGTATATAAGAGATACATAGATGATCTCTTTCTCCTATGGCGAGGTCCCTTAGAAGATATTCCATGTTTTGTCTCTGACCCCAATAAAAATAATTGGGGCATTACTTTTACCCCTTCTTTTTCTCCACATTCCATAGAGTTCCTCGACTTGAATATCACCCATGATGAGAATAGATTCATCACATCGACTTTTTTTTAAAAAGTCGATTCAAACAGTTACATTTTTTTACTAGTGGCCACTATAAAAAGTGGAAACAAAATATCCCTTTCGAACAATTCAAGGGTTAGAAAGAATTGTACAGAAGATTCCACCTTTTCTGAACAATCGAATATTTTGAAATCCAGATTTGTAGCCAAAGGTTATCCGAAGGATTTGATTAACAATGCATACATAAGAACATGTATACTTACCCAGGAAGAATGCTTGGAAAAGTCGGACCCAGGGACATCATATCTGAAAAAGAAAGAAAAGAAGAAAAACATTGAAGAAACAAATAGATGCAATTTCGTCACTACATATTCAGCGGGGCAAACAGAGATTAAAAAAATCCTAAAAAAACATTGATCCTTATTTGAGAAAAATTCTTCCAAAAAACCCTGGACTTACTTCAGGCGAGCACCTACGATAAAGAGCATGATAGCCCCTAGTAATTTGAAAAATCAGAGTGAATCCACTTGTAGAAAAAGAAAAAATGAAATAATAGGTGTTTACAAATGTAAAAAATCCAGATGTCTTTGCTGTCAAACTATATGTCACAACCGAAAATGTTTTTCCAGTACTCATACGGGAGAATCCTTCCCCATTAAACACATGATGACATGTCAGCCGGAATATATAATTTACCTCATTGAATGTCGATGTGGAAAACAATACATCGGACGAACAACACAGCCCCTTCATTTGCGATTAAATCAACATCGCTCCAACATTAAGAGAAGATACATGGGTATCATGGTTTATCAAGACATCTGAGCTTAGCCTATGATGGAGACATGAGTAATATATTTATAACCCCTATAGAACATGTTCCATCTGAAAGGAAAAATAGGTTTGAAGCCTTAGTACGGAAAGAGATGTACTGGATTTATAATCTCTTACAGCCTCATGGACTTAATGAGGCAGTGGAATTAATTACCTAGTGTAAATAATAAATAAATAAATAAACGAATAAATAAATATAGATGTTATTATATATACCAAGGCTAGGAATTCCTTTGTTTTAAGAAAACATCCTCATCTGTACTTTCATTTTTTTGCATCCAGGTGTATGTATTGACCATATAAAATGGAGATACTAATTAAGAACTCACTCTCTGTGCCCTGCTATTTATGTTGTCATTTATTGATTTTTGTCAGACAATGTTGCTATTTAGGAGTGGGATATTTCATTTACGCTTATGTTGTATATATCTATTGTAGGGGCTTACCATTTTCCGGAACTGCGTGTACCACTGGAGAGGCATTCCTTTGTCCCGTTTTTGGTGTGTCTGCCAGTGGCACGGTGCCATCTCCCGGGCATCGGCATGTTCCTCTGATATTGGCATCTTGATGGGAGCCTGCATCAGCTGGACCGGCGGGTGTCGGTCTCCCATCCTGAATCTGGCCGGAGGTCCTTATGCACGGTCTTGTTCCGGGAGCCGGGTGCTTTCAGCGCTGTGCTTCCGTCCACACCCAGGGAGATTAGCTACAGTTGCAAACTTCTTGATAATGTTGCGCACTGTGGACAAAGGCAAACCTCGAACTCTGGAGATGGACTTGTAACTTTGACATTGTTATGTTTCCACAATTCTGGTTCTCAAGTCCTCAGAAAGTTCTCTTCTCCTCTTTCTGTTGTCCATGCTTTGTGTGACACACACAGACACACAATGCAAAGACTAAGTGAACTTATCTCCTTTTTATCTGCTTTCAGGTGGGATTTTTATATTTCCCACACCTGTTACTTGCCCCAGGGTGAGTTTAAAGGAGCATCACATGCTTGAAACAATCTCATATTTCTGGATAACGATCTGTCAGCCGTGGACCGCAGTCTTTTTCCCGATCCAGGGAAGGTATGTAAATTTCTGATACGCTCCCCACAGTACTCGGACGCATGTAATATTTAGTCATTTTAATTCCTGGGGATATAAATAAAGCGTCATCCCCATAGCCCAATCAGAGAGCCTGACGAAGAGGGGGTCCCCGCCCCTCGAAACGCATCATTCTGTAAATCTTGCATGCTGGAAGAAACTACAACTCCCAGCATGCCCGGACAGTTTTTGGCTGTCCGGACATGCTGGTAGTAGTACTTTTGCAACACCTGGAGGCACCCTGGTTGGGAAACACTGGTGTATGCCCTATAGAGGTGTGGTGAACTACAACCCCAGGAGACTACAGAGGCAGCATGCTGGTGTTATACCACAGACTGAAGACGCCTGAATGACACATGCTGGGAGTTGTAGTCCCTTTTGTGTGTGTATGCCAGTGTATCCCAACCAGGGCTGATTATATTAGGGTGGGTAAAGGGCAGAACAAAAAAACAAAAAAAAAGGAGCCGCCCCAAACCAGCAAAGCATGTGGCATGCTGGGATTTGTAGTTTTCAGCACAGCAAGAAACAGGAAATAGACACAAAGATAGGAAAACAAAGTGGGGGATAAAAAGACAACAAAGAACTGAAATAGAGTTGCCTAAACAACAAGAATAGAAATCAAACAAAACAAATAGGGTAAGTAAAAAACGGAAAACCACGTTGACCACCGGAGTACCCCGTTAAGTTTTACGGAAAAAATAGACAAAGAATGCATAACCTTTTGAGACCTGGATATTAATAATAAAGGAAATGTGCTGCATACTAAGACACACTTTAAAGCAGTTGATGGGAATGGATACCTACATTTCTTAAGCGACCTGTTACGCCGAGTGCTCCGGGTCCCCGCTCGCAGCATCCTCTCATTCGCAGCGCTCCGGTCAGACCTGCTGACCGGGTGCGCTGCAATATCTCTCCTAGCCGGGATGCGATTCGCGACGCGGGAGGCGCCCGCTCACGATGCGCGTCCCGACTCCCGTACCTGACCCGTTCCCCGTCTGTCTTGTCCCGGCGCGCGCGGCCCTGCTCCTTAGGGCGCGCGCGCGCCGGGTCTCTGCAATTTAAAGGGCCACTGCGCCACTGATTGGCGCAGCAGGCCTAATCAGTGTTATCACCTGTGCACTCCCTACTTATACCTCACTTCCCCTGCACTCCCTCACCGGATCTTGTTGCCATTGTGCCAGTGAAAGCGTTCCCTTGTGTGTTCCTAGCCTGTGTTCCAGACCTCCTGCCATTGCCCCTGACTACGATCCTTGCTGCCTGCCCTGACCTTCTGCTACGTCCGACCTTGCTCTTGTCTACTCCCTTGTACCGCGCCTATCTTCAGCAGTCAGAGCGGTTGAGCCGTTGCTGGTGGATACGACCTGGTTGCTACCGCCGCTGCAAGACCATCCCGCTTTGCGGCGGGCTCTGGTGAATACCAGTAGCAACTTAGAACCGGTCCACCAACACGGTCCACGCCAATCCCTCTCTGGCACAGAGGATCCACCTCCAGCCAGCCGAATCGTGACAGTAGATCCGGCCATGGATCCCGCTGAAGTCCCGCTGCCAGTTGTCGCCGACCTCACCACGGTGGTCGCCCAGCAGTCGCAACAGATAGCGCAACAAGGCCACCAGCTATCTCAACTGACCGTGATGCTACAGCAGCTATTACCACAGCTCCAGTAAGCTTCTCCTCCGCCAGCTCCTGCACCTCCTCTGCAGCGAGTGGCCGCTTCCAGCCTTCGATTATCCCTGCCGGATAAATTTGATGGGGACTCTAAGTTTTGCCATGGTTTCCTTTCGCAATGTTCCCTGCACTTGGAGATGATGTCGGACCAGTTTCCTACTGAAAGGTCTAAGGTGGCATTCGTAGTCAGCCTTCTGTCTGGGAAAGCTCTGTCATGTGCCACACCGCTCTGGGACCGCAATGACCCTGTCACTGCCTCTGTACACTCCTTCTTCACGGAGATTCGAAGTGTCTTTGAGGAACCTGCCCAAGCCTCTTCTGCTGAGACTGCCCTGCTGAACCTGGTCCAGGGTAATTCTTCTGTTGGCGAGTACGCCATCCAATTCCGTACTCTTGCCTCCGAGTTATCCTGGAATAACGAGGCCCTCTGCGCGACCTTTAAAAAAGGCCTATCCAGTAACATTAAAGATGTGCTGGCTGCACGAGAAATTCCTGCTAACCTGCATGAACTTATTCATCTTGCCACCCGCATTGACATGCGTTTTTCCGAAAGGCGTCAGGAGCTCCGCCAGGATATGGACTTTGTTCGCACGAGGCGGTTTCTCTCCCCGGCTCCTCTCTCCTCTGGTCCTCTGCAATCCGTTCCTGTGCCTCCCGCGTGGAGGCTATGCAAGTTGACCGGTCTCGCTTGACACCTCAAGAGAGGACACGATGCCGCATGGAGAATCTTTGCCTGTACTGTGCCGGTACCGAACATTTCTTGAAGGATTGTCCTATCCGTCCTCCCCGCCAGGAAAGACGTACGCTGACTCCGCACAAAGGTGACACAGCTCTTGATGTGAACTCTGCTTCTCCACGCCTTACTGTGCCTGTGCGGATATCTTCTTCTACCTTCTCCTTCTCTGCTATGGCCTTCTTGGATTCCGGATCTGCAGGAAATTTTATTTTGGCCTCTCTCATCAACAGGTTCAACATCCCGGTGACCAGTCTCGCCAGACCCCTCTACATCAATTCTGTTAACATTGAAAGATTGGACTGTACCGTGCGTTAGCGCACGGAACCTCTCCTAATGTGCATCGGACCCCATCACGAAAAAAATTAATTTTTGGTCCTCTCTAACTGCACTTCAGAAATTCTTCTTGGATTACCGTGGCTTCAATGCCATTCCCCAACCCTTGATTGGTCCACAGGAGAAATCAAGAACTGGGGTACTTCTTGTCACAAGGACTGTCTTAAACCGGTTCCCAGTACTCACAGTCGTGACCCTGTGGTTCCCCCGGTATCTGGTCTTCCTAAGGCCTATCTGGACTATGCTGATGTTTTTTGCAAAAAACAAGCAGAGACTTTGCCTCCTCACAGGCCTTATGACTGTCCTATTGACCTCCTCCCGGGTACTACTCCACCCCGGGGCAGAATCTATCCTCTGTCTGCTCCAGAAACCCAAGCCATGTCGGAGTACATCCAGGAGAATTTAAAAAAGGGGTTTATCCGCAAGTCCTCCTCTCCTGCCGGAGCTGGATTTTTTTTTGTGTCCAAAAAAGATGGCTCCCTACGCCCTTGCATTGATTACCGCGGACTTAATAAAATCACGGTAAAAAACCGCTACCCCTTACCCCTTATCTCGGAACTCTTTGATCGTCTACAATGCGCCCACATCTTTACCAAGCTGGACTTAAGAGGTGCTTATAATCTCATCCGCATCTGGGAGGGGGACGAATGGAAGACTGCATTTAACACCAGAGATGGACACTTTGAGTATCTGGTCATGCCCTTTGGCCTGTGCAACGCCCCTGCCGTCTTCCAAGACTTTGTTAATGACATTTTTCGTGATCTCCTATATACCTGTGTTGTGGTTTACCTGGACGATATTCTGATTTTTTCTGCCAACTTAGAAGAACACCGCCAGCATGTCCGCATGGTTCTTCAGAGACTTCGGGACAATCAACTTTATGCCAAAATGGAAAAATGTCTCTTTGAATGTCAATCCCTTCCTTTCGTAGGATACTTGGTCTCTGGCCAGGGACTACAAATGGACCCAGATAAACTATCTGCCGTGTTAGATTGGCCACGCCCCTCCGGACTCCGTGCTATCCAAAGTTTTTTGGGGTTTGCCAATTATTACAGACAATTCATTCCACACTTCTCCACTATTGTGGCCCCTATCGTGGCTCTAATCAAGAAAAATTCCAATCCTAAGTCCTGGTCTCCTCAAGCGGAAGACGCATTTAAACATCTCAAGTCTGCCTTTTCTTCTGCTCCCGTGCTCTCCAGACCTGACCCATCTAAACCCTTCCTATTGGAGGTAGATGCCTCCTCAGTGGGAGCTGGAGCAGTTCTTCTACAAAAAAATTCTTCCGGGCATGCTGTTACTTGTGGGTTTTTTTCTAGGACCTTCTCTCCGGCGGAGAAAAACTATTCCATTGGTGATCGAGAACTACTGGCCATTAAATTAGCGCTTGAGGAATGGAGGCACCTGCTGGAGGGATCAAAATATCCAGTTACTATATACACTGACCACAAGAATCTCTCCTATCTCCAGTCTGCCCAACGACTGAACCCTCGCCAGGCTAGGTGGTCGTTGTTCTTTGCCCGTTTTAACTTTGAAATCCATTTTAGCCCTGCTGACAAGAACATTAGGGCCGATGCCCTCTCTCGTTCTTCTGATGCCTCTGAAGTAGAGGCCTCTCCGCAACACATCATTCCTCCGGACTGTCTGATCTCCACTTCTCCAGCTTCCATCAGGCAAACTCCTCCAGGGAAGACCTTCGTTTCTCCACGCCATCGTCTCGGGATTCTCAAGTGGGGACACTCCTCCCACCTCGCAGGCCATGCGGGCATCAAAAAATCCTTTCAACTCATCTCTTGATTTTATTGGTGGCCGACTCTGGAGACTGATGTTGTTGATTTTGTGCGGGCCTGTACTGTCTGTGCCCGGGATAAGACTCCTCGCCAGAAGCCTGCTGGTCTCCTTCATCCTCTGCCTGTTCCTGAACAGCCTTGGTCACAGATTGGTATGGACTTTATTACGGACTTGCCCTCATCCCGTGGCAACACAGTTGTTTGGGTGGTCGTTGATCGATTCTCCAAGATGGCACATTTTATTCCTCTTCCTGGCCTTCCTTCAGCGCCTCAGTTGGCAAAGCAAATTTTTATACACATTTTTCGCCTTCACGGTTTGCCCACGCATATCGTCTCGGATAGAGGCGTCCAATTCGTGTCTAAATTCTGGAGGGCCCTCTGTAAACAGCTCAAGATCAAATTGAACTTCTCTTCTTCTTATCATCCCCAATCCAATGGGCAAGTAGAAAGAATTAATCAGGTCCTGGGTGACTACTTACGGCATTTTGTTTCCTCCCGCCAGGATGACTGGGCAGATCTTCTACCATGGGCCGAATTCTCATACAACTTCAGAGTCTCCGAATCTTCTGCTAAATCCCCATTTTTCGTGGTGTACGGCCGTCACCCTCTTCCTCCCCTCCCTACTCCCTTGCCCTCTGGTTTGCCCGCTGTGGATGAAGTGACTCGTGATCTTTCCACCATATGGAAAGAGACCCAAAATTCTCTTTTACAGGCTTCATCCCGGATGAAAAAATTTGCTGATAAAAAAAGAAGAACTCCCCCCATTTTTGCTCCCGGAGACAAGGTATGGCTCTCCGCTAAGTATGTCCGCTTTCGTGTCCCCAGTTACAAACTGGGACCACGCTATCTTGGTCCTTTTAAAATTTTGTGCCAGATTAACCCTGTCTCTTACAAACTCCTTCTTCCTCCTTCTCTCCGTATTCCCAATGCCTTCCATGTTTCTCTCCTTAAACCACTCATCCTTAACCGCTTCTCTCCCAAAGTTTTTTCTCCTACTCCTGTTTCCGGTTCGTCTGACGTCTTCTCTGTGAAGGAGATTCTAGCCTCCAAGATTGTCAGAGGTAAAAAAAAAATTTTGGGTGGATTGGGAGAACTGTGGCCCAGAGGAGAGATCTTGGGAACCTGAGGACAACATCCTAGACAAAAGTCTTATCCTCAGGTTCTCAGGCTCTAAGAAGAGGGGGAGACCCAAGGGGGGGGGTACTGTTACGCCGAGCGCTCCGGGTCCCCGCTCCTCCCCGGAGCGCTCGCAGCATCCTCTCATTCGCAGCGCCCCGGTCAGACCTGCTGACCGGGTGCGCTGCAATATCTCTCCTAGCCGGGATGCGATTCACGACGCGGGAGGCGCCCGCTCGCGATGCGCGTCCCGGCTCCCGTACCCGACCCGTTCCCCATCTGTCTTGTCCCGGCGCGCGCGGCCCCGCTCCTTAGGGCGCGCGCGCCGGGTCTCTACAATTTAAAGGGCCACTGCGCCACTGATTGGCGCAGCAGGCCTAATCAGTGTTATCACCTGTGCACTCCCTACTTATACCTCACTTCCCCTGCACTCCCTCGCAGGATCTTGTTGCCATTGTGCCAGTGAAAGCGTTCCCTTGTGTGTTCCTAGCCTGTGTTCCAGACCTCCTGCCGTTGCCCCTGACTACGATCCTTGCTGCCTGCCCTTACCTTCTGCTACGTCCGACCTTGCTCTTGTCTACTCCCTTGTACCGCGCCTATCTTCAGCAGTCAGAGAGGTTGAGCCGTTGCTGGTGGATACGACCTGGTTGCTACCGCCGCTGCAAGACCATCCCTCTTTGCGGCGGGCTCTGGTGAATACCAGTAGCAACTTAGAACCGGTCCACCAACACGGTCCACGCCAATCCCTCTCTGGCACAGAGGATCCACCTCCAGCCAGCCGAATCGTGACACGACCATCTCAAAAAATGGAAAGAAAATATTCTGTTTGGTCAACTAACGCAAATAAAATGGAACTGTTCACAATTAAAGAATTATGAAATTCAATCAAAAACTATAGCAGATAGATTCAAACTAAAAAATTATCCATCAGAAGTGATAGAAGGAGTGAAGAAGAAAGTAGATTTGATAGATAGGAAGGGGCAAATAAAAAAAAACAGGGTCTTTCGAGTAAAGGGAAAATAAATGATAGAAGAATGAAGAAAACTATGGCACCTCTGTTATTACAAGGTTCTCAAAAAATGCTAAAGATATTGAAAAAATGATTAAAAAACACTGGCATATTATAGAAAAGGACCCACACCTTCAAGAAGTGTCGGGGAAAAAGAATTAAAAAAAAACAAGTTCATTTATAGGAGGGCAAAAATGTTGGCACAGCACATTGTACCTTCGTATCCACATTTAGAGGACAAAAAGAAAACACTAAAAGAACAATTTAAATGGGGAATAAAAAAGTTTGGCACATGTAAGCATATTGCACATGGAAGTAAACAAATAAAAAGTATGAAAACAGGAGAAGTGATTAATATTAAATCGCACTTAGATTGCAGTAGTAACTATGTCATATATGTTTTACAATGTCCTTGCGGCATTCAATATGTTGGGAGGACATTGCAAACATTGAGAAAGAGGATTAACTCCCATTGCTTCAATTTTAAGCACCGGTATCCTAAGCATAGTGTGTCCCCGCATTTTTCTTTAGTTCCTAATGCAGATCCAGAATTATTGTCAGTAAACCCTATAGAACAAGTTAAAGGCTGGGTTCACACTACGATTTCACTCTACGGGAACTCCGGGGGGAGTGAAAACTGGGCGCTCCAGTATCCCAGCCGGACCCGGCCCGTATCTCATTCATTTGAATGTGCCGACTGGAGTCAAACAGTGACTCCGGTCCACTCTTTTTTCACCCGTATCGGGTTTTGTGACTGGACCTAAAACCGTGGTATGCTGTGGTTTTAGGACCGTCACAAAACCGGAAATGGGTGAAAAATGAGCCGACCAGAATCACTGTTTGACTCCGGTCAGCTCATTCAAATGAATGAGATGGGGTCCGGGTCTGGCTAGGGTACGGAAGCGCCTAGTTTTCCCGACCCCCAGCCGGATCCGGTCCCCGTATAGTTAAATGGTGGTGTGAATGTGCCCAAAGATAGTCTGAATAGATTTTCTCTATTATGTAAGAGGGAAAGTTTTTTTTTATATTTAAACTGGACACTCTTTCTCCTAATGCTTTTAATAAAATGCTAGAACGGGCATGATAATAGGTTGTTTTAGAGTTAAAGAAGAAGGAGTAGTGCTCCTGTTTGAGATTTCCTGCAGCTGTGCCTTAACTAGTGAGTTTCAATGTATGTTTGCATAGTCCCGAGGTAGTCCCGAGGTAGCTCCGTAACGCGTTGGACCTAATATTAGTCTTAACTGTTTTTATGGTCACAGCAGGTGGTGGATCCTCTGGGCCTGTGTGGATGATGACGTGAGCCGTGCCATTGCAAAGCGGGATGGTCTTGCTGCAGCGGGTGGCACCCAGGTTGCTACCCCTGGCAGGACTCCTCCACACAGTTAGCTGGGGGGTAGCGTGGCACAGAAGGAGACTGGCAGGACGGGGCAAGATGGCAGTAGGTCAGGGAAAGAACACAGGTACAGGGTAGGAAGGTAGCAAGGAACAGGTACACAATAACAGACACATAACTTTCACTATGGCAATAGACAACCAAAGATCCAGCAGGGAACCAAGAGAGGAGCTGATATATAAGGACCAGGGTGCAGGTGTAGACACTTGACTAGCGCGGATGTTACAGTTCCCCCACCCCCCTTTGGTCACTCCCTCTTCTTTGAAACTCAAAAAGTTCCCCACTACATGAGACCAAGGGGTTTGTGGAATGGGCAAAGGCAGCAAGGGACTTGCAGGCTTCTGTCGTGGAGTTTTCCACGACATCTAAGGAAGCCACTCCTACTTGTCCAAGTTGTGAGCATTCTCCTGGACGCGGAGGACGTATAGAACAGTCTTTGAGAAAGTGCTCCGGACTGGCACAATAAAGGCACAAATTCTCATTGCGTCGACAGGATCCACTTCCATAGCCTCTTCGGCCGGAGGCAAAGTAGACAGTAGAGGTGGATGTCCAAAAGCAGTGGTGTCCGCTCACCTCCGGAGGCAGACCTCCAACACACCTGTGCTGCCACGGACCCGCCGGTCCCGCCCCGGCTTCAACAGCGTATGAAAAGGAAGGATTGTCCGGCACCAGGTATGCTCTAAAAGATCACTTTTTATTCATGCCATAGCAAGGAAACAGACATCACAGGACTGTAGTAACTGACGCATTTCGCTCTCTCTTGAGCTTAAACGTAGACTAAATTTAACAGTCAAACATGCAATTAAAATAGAGACTCAATGGTCACATGATAAAATACCTGACATAGGTAGCAATTGTAAAAACCCGGCATGGATATCATCTGTTAGTATTACAAAATGGACTGGATCCCTCCACTATTGCGTTTTTTACTCGCTTACTGTGTGATACCCTATGAGTGTGAATGGACTCTAAACATTGTGTGCAAAGACAGACAGGTATATACATACACCTATATGTGCAAGCATATAACTACATGCACATAATTGATTACAATATGTTGATATCATACATGCACAGGTCAATAATAGAATGGAATAATCAACCTCATTATCTATACTTATAACTCGGAGACCTGCGTGCATGTATCTACTAAAAGATGATATACATGCTATAAATTAATAGATATACATGACTTGGAAATAATTCAATGCACAATTTACTCAGTTTTAGCTTACATCTATATCCATTACATATTACTACCGTAACTATCAGTAACTGCACTCTAATAGGTATCTAAACACACTAGGCGGAATCACCCTCCTGACACTCGTACCAAAAAGCTCATTAATCTACAAAAATAAGGGGCTACAACGCTAGGGGCATCCGAGGAGGTATGGAAAGCTAGACTATATTCCTATGTGCAGGTCATAATTAAATCTAAGCGTTTATTCATTCCCTGCGGGTATCTGGTACCCAAAAGAAATATCCAGTATGTCTCTCTGTTAAAGAGGCGTTTTCTCACATCTCCTCCTCTGATGCCTATTTTAACCCTTTCTATACCAAACACCTGCAGGGAATCCAACTCCCCTGCGTGCACATCCCGAAAGTGGCGTGATAACATAGAGATGCCAACTCCTTCACTCCTGCTATCAGAGATATGTCTCCTGATTCTTGTTTTAAGGGTATTGGTAGTGCACCCTACATATTGCATGTTACACTTGGTGCATGTGTCCACGTAAACTAGCATGGTGGTGTTACAATTAATGTATTCACGTAGTTGGTATGACTTTTTGGTTACACAAGACATTATTTCTTTGGAGTGGTGCATATATTTACATGTAATACATCAATTGTGACCACAACCCCAATTTCCTACAATATCAAGCCAGTTGCGATGTTTTATTTTATCCTTTGTCTTATATTCTACTTTTTTAGAATTAAATAGACATGGTGATAGAGAGGAGCCCAATGAAGGTGCTTTTCTAGAGACCGCCATAATGCCCTCTTTGACCACCTCCCTCAGAATTGGGTCTCCCTCTAAATCTGGTGTATAGTTTTTGATTATATTTTGGATTTGGGCAAATTGCGCACTGTATGTGGTGACAAAGACTGCTCTTTTTTGTTTATTATTTGCATTTTGTACATTTTTTGTCTTGTTTCTTTTCCCAGTATATTTGATCAGTTGCTCTCTGTTAATACCTTCTACTCTTTCCTGAGGTGGATGTTGGAACACGGGTGCCAAACGAGGCAATCGCCATGTTCGGGCAGGTTCTTTTTCCAAAGGAAGTTCTTCCTACCTCTCGGTAAAACGGACATCTGTTCGAGTGGCTAAATGGCTAAGTTTGCTCAGGTTGGTCGGAGAATCTCGTGCAGCGAGAGCATCCTTGATTGGAGAGGAAAGTCCTTTTTTAAAGGTAGCACACAAGGCCTCGTCGTTCCAAGAAAGTTCAGAGGCAAGAGTGCGGAACTGAACCATGTAGTCGCCAATGGAGGAGTCCCCTTGGCAGAGGCTCAGTAGAGCTGTCTCGGCAAAGGAGGCTCGCGCGGGTTCTTCAAATGCTTTGCGGAATTCTGCAAGGAAGGCTGACAGGTTCAAAGAGACCGGATCTCTACGATCCCACAGAGGAGTAGCCCGGGCCAAAGCTTTTCCAGACAGTAGACTGAACACAAACGCCACTTTAGCTCGCTCTGTAGGGAATAGATCCGCCATGAGTTCAAGATGCATAGAACACTGTGTCACAAAGCCTCTACACAGTTTGGGATCTGGGAGATAGCGTGGCACAGAAGGAGATTGGCAGGACGTGGCAAGATGGCAGTAGGTCAGGGCAGGAACACAGGTACAGGGTAGGAAGGTAGCAAGGAACAGGTACACAGAAACAGAGACACAAAACTTTCACTATGGCAATAGATAACCAAAGATCCAGCAGGGAACCAAGGGAGGAGCTAATATATAAGGACCAGGGTGCAAGCGTAGACACTTGACTAAATGAGCACTGGCCCTTTAAGAGTGAGAGCTCCGCCGCGTGCGTGCCCTAGGAGGTGGGGGCATATGCACCGGGGCTGCGAGGACAGGGAGGTGAGTGATGGGCTGAAATTCGTATGCGAGCACGTCCCGCGATGCGAATCCAAGCCCCGCCGGCAGCAGGCACATGACACAGCGCTCATGGCCAGAATGTCTGGCTGGAGCGCAGATGTTACAACTGTATTTTAGTCTTGGACTTTTACATTCATGTGTGCAATAAATAGAAGAAACCTCACAAATTTCCACAAGTGGATTCCTGTCTGCACTTACCTGAATGTGAAGAGTACTGACCTGCTAGAGACCCATAGAGGGACAGTGCAGCAGTCAGGTCCATAGAAGCAAGCCGGCACAAGCGGAGCATTTTTGAAGCAGCTCCCCTTCGATGAAGTAAGTAAACCCTAACAGTAGAGGTCTGGCTATGGTTTAAGAATTTGTGGTGCTGGAAGCAAGGTCCGTTCTATCCGTTTTTACTTTTTGTATATCCCTGTTGTCAAGTGATAGGGGGGAGTTTCACTACACCAGAGAAATTGCAGCGACCATTGAATCTCCAGCTTGTGATATGCGGTTTTATGTTTGTGAGTGGTCAGGAATTTGGCCACTCACTAATTGTAAGTATGAATACACTCTTTGGATTGTTCTATGTGCACCATATATTACTACCTAGGACATACTACGTTCCTACCCATCTTGACTCTATATTCCTGAATGGTGTTTCCATTATGTTTTAGGGGTTGTTGGATCAATGTTACGATGGAACACATTGGCTGGTCATGCTCACTGATGACCACTTTTTGAAGGAAAGTAGGTGGGTTGGTTTCCGATCTCACCAGTGTTCGGTACTCATTGTGCCCAGAGGTATGCCTTTTTTGGGACAAGCCCTCTAGTATGCATTCTGCTACATTTAAACTGGCCCAGTTAATTTTACTGGCCTCCAGATGGCAGTCATCAACCCTCTCCTTATCAGTGATCACCCGTGTTAACGCTATAATGTCTCGTAAAACTATGCCTCATATTTTATGTATACTTTGCTGATCGCACTTGTACCCTTTGGCTCATCACATTTCCATGTTCCCTTAAACCCACTATACCCTCCCCACTCCCTCCCTGTATACCTCTGTTTTGGTTGATGATTGTCGTCCTTACCAATGTCTACCAATAGTGGACGTTATTTCGTATTGTATATGCCTCTTCACTTTTCAATAAAATAACACTGACATTAAAACAGCAGTAAAATCTTATAAAGCAATGAATCAAAGAAAAGCTGGTCCAGGCTTGAACAGCTGTAGTGGGTTGCATTATTAAAATAAAGCCTTTTACTCTTTCTTTACTCTTTCTTTACTCTTTTACAATATCTTCATTATCATTCATGTGAGGAAGCACTTCTATAGATGTTCTATTTTATTTTTGTAACTCCATCACATTTCCAATTGTCTATATATTTCTGGCCTGCAGCTCCACCATCCAGAGGAACCAAAAGGCTGTGGATCACCATTATGTCTTTGTGCACCAAAAGGCGTTGTGCCCTGAGCAAAACTCCATTGGATAAGGAGCCATCTAACCTTCCTATAATGTTCTCCATTGTTTTGTACAGGCTTTACTTGGTGAACACTTTTTTCTTCCTAAAGTTTATCTCCTTGTGGAATGACCTCTTTAGTGTCAAAAATATATATTTATTGAACAAAATAGAAAGAGTTCCTTCGACAATTCAATAAAGGCATCAAAGTACACATGAAAGTGCATACATGGTAACATAAGAAGAAAACAACAATTAGTATGGGAAAGGAAAGGGGAGGGAGACATGGGGGTAGGAAAAATAGCTATGTCAAGCTTCAGGTAATAAAATAGCTGATAGCAGCCAGGGACCCACCGGATGTCCGCTATTAACCCCTCAGATGCCGTGATCAATACAGATCACGGCATCTGCAGCATCGCGGTCACTAAAATGGATGATCGGATCGCCCGCAGCGCTGCCACGGCGATCCGATCATCCAGCATGGCAGACGGAGGTCCCCTCACCTGCCTCCGCTGCCTTCCACAGATCTTCTGCTGTAGTCTGTGATCGAGCAGACCAGAGCAGAAGATGACCGATAATACTGATCAGTGCTATGTCCCTGGTTGAACTTGATGGACATATGTCTCTTTTCGACCGTACTAACTATGTAACTATATGTAACTATACATAGCACTGAACAGTATTAGCAATCGAATGATTGCTATAAATAGTCCCCTATGGGGGGACTTTTAAAAGTAAAAAAATAAAGCAAAAAAAATGTGAAAACCCCCCTCCCCCAATAAAAACGTAAATTGTCCCATTTTCCATATTTCACTCCCATAAAGTGTAAAAAATATATTTTATATACATATTTGGTATCGCCTAATGTGTAAATATCCGAACTATTAAAATAAAATGTTAATGATACCGTTTGGTGAACGGCGGGAACGTAAAAAATAAAAAGTCCAAAATAGCTGCTTTTTTCTGACATTTTATTCCCCAAAAAATTTCTAAAAAATTTATTAAAAGTTTTATATAAGCAAATATGGTATCAATAAAAAGTACAGATCACGGCGCAAAAAATTTGCCCTCATAACGCCGCTTATACTAAAAAATTAAAAAGTTATAGGTCTTCAAAATAGGGGGATTTTAAATGTACTAATTTGGTTAAAAAGTTTGCGATTTTTTTTAAAGCGCAACAGTAATAGAAAAGTATGTTATCATGGGTATCATTTTAATTGTATTGACCCAAAGAATAAAGAACACATGTCATTTTTACCGTAAATTGTACGGCATGAAAACGAAATCTTCCAAAATTTGCTAAATTGAGGTTTTCTTTTTAATTTCCCCACACAAATAGTATTTTTTTGGTTGCGCCATACATTTTATGGTAAAGTGAGTGATGGCATTACAACGGACAACTGGTCGCGCAAAAAACAAGCCCTCATACTAGTCTGTGGATGAAAATATAAAAGTGTTATGATTTTTTGAAGGCGAGGAGGAAAAAACGAAATAAATACGAAATAAAATTGTCTAAGTAATTAACCTCTTCAGGACATAGGGCGTATGGATACGCCCTGCATCCCGAGTCCTTAAGGACCGAGGGCGTATCCATACGCCCGTGGGAATTCCGGCCCCCACCGCTAGCCGGTTGGGGACCGGAACCGGATGCCTGCTGAAATCGTTCAGCAGGCATCCCGGCATATCGCCCAGGGGGGTCATTATGTCCCCCCATGTCGGCGATCGCCGCAGATCGCTGGACAATTCAGTCCAGCGATCTGCGGCGATTCCGGGTCAATCGGGTCTCCAGTGACCCGGTGACCCGGAATTACTGGCTGTTCGGGGCCGTCAGAGACGGCCCCGAACAGCCAGAGCCTGCAGGGGTGAGGTGGCACTGGTGCCACCTCACGATTGCCCTGATTCGTCGGCCGGATTACCGGCCGACCAATCAGGGCGCCTGCTGCAGGTGTCACTCCCGCACCCGCTCCGCCCCTCTTCTGGAGGACGTGAGCGGGTGCGGGACGTGCACCCCGGGTGCTGGGGACTCCGATCCCCGGCGCCCCTGTTGGGATCGGGGCCCCAGGAGCAGCTGCGGCGGCGGGACTGACCTGCAGCGTCTGGATCGTTGGAGGTGAGTGACAGCCTCCTGCTGTTGCTTAGCAACAGCTCCCAGCATGCAAAAAGGGCATGCTGGGAGCTGTAGTTATGCAACAGCAGGAGGCAGACCACCACAACTCCCAGCATGCCCTTATGGGCATGCTGGGACTTGTAGTTTTGCAACAGCTGGAGGCACATTCTTTCTATGGAAAAGTGTACCTTCAGCTGTTGTGTAACTACAACTCCCAGCTTGCACAATCAGCTAAAGTGCATGCTGGGAGTTGTAGTGGTGCATCTGGTGGTTGCATAACTACAACTCCCAGCATGCCCGTTGGCTGTCGGTGACTGCTGAGAGTTGTAGTTTTGCAACAGCTGAAGGCACACTGGTTGTGAAACTCAGAGTTTTTTTTTACCTAACTCAGTGTTTCACGACCGGTGTGCCTCCAGCTGTTGCAAACTACAACTCTCAGCAGTCACCGTACACCATGCACCGTACATGCTGGGAGTTGTAGTTTTGCAACAGCTGGAGGCACCCTGGTTGTGAAACACTGAGTTAGGTCACAAACTCAGTGATACATAACCAGTGTGCCTACAGTTGTTACAAAACTGCAACTCTCAGCAGTCACCGACAGCCAACGGGCATGCTGGGAGTTGTAGTTATGCAACAGCTGGATGTCCCCCCCCCCCCCCCCCCCCAATGTGAACGTACAGGGTACACTCACATGGGCGGAGGATTACAGTAAGTATCTGGCTGCAAATTTGAGCTGCCGCAAACTTTCTGCTGCAGCTCAAATTGCCAGCGAGAAACTACTGTGAACCCCCGCCCGTGTGACTGTACCCTAAAAACACTACACTAACACAAAAAATAAAATAAAAAGTAAAAAACACTACATATACACATACCCCTATACAGCCCCCCTCCCCTCCCCAATAAAAATGAAAAACGTCTGGTACGCCACTGTTTCCAGAACGGAGCCTCCAGCTGTTGCAAAACAACTCCCAGTATTGTCGGACAGCCGTTGACTGTCCAGGCATGCTGGGAGTTTTGCAACAGCTGGAGGCACCCTGTTTGGGAATCACTGGCGTAGAATACCCCTATGTCCACCCCTATGCAATCCCTAATTTAGGCCTCAAATGCGCATGGCGCTCTCACTTTGGAGCCCTGTCGTATTTCAAGGCAACAGTTTAGGGTCACATATGGGGTATCGCCGTACTCGGGAGAAATTGGGCTTCAAATTTTGGGGGGTATTTTCTGCTTTTACCCTTTTTAAAAATGTAAAATTTTTGGGAAAACAAGCATTTTAGGTAAAAAAAAATTTTTTTTTACATATGCAAAAGTCGTGAAACACCTGTGGGGTATAAAGGTTCACTTAACCCCTTGTTACGTTCCCCGAGGGGTCTAGTTTCCAAAATGGTATGCCATGTGGGTTTTTTTTTGCTATCCTGGCACCATAGGGGCTTCCTAAATGCGGCATGCCCCCAGAGAAAAATTTGCGTTCAAAAAGCCAAATGTGACTCCTTCTCTTCTGAGACCTGTAGTGCGCCAGCAGAGCACTTTTCACCCCCATATGGGGTGTTTTCTGAATCGGGAGAAATTGGGCTTCAAATTTTTAGGGGTATTTTCTGCTATTACCCTTTTTAAAAATAAAAAATTTTTGGGAAAACAAGCATTTTAGGTAAAATTTTTTTTTTTTTTTACATTTGCAAAAGTCGTGAAACACCTGTGGGGTATTAAGGTTCACTTTATCCCATGTTACATTCCCCGAGGGGTCTAGTTTCCAAAATGGTATGCCATGTGGTTTTTTTTTGCTGTTCTGGCACCATAAGGGCTTCCTAAAGGTAACATGCCCCCCAAAAACCATTTCAGAAAAACGTACTCTCCAAAATCCCCTTGTCGCTCCTTCCCTTCTGAGCCCTCTACTGCGCCCGCTGAACACTTTACATAGACATATGAGATATGTGCTTACTCGAGAGAAATTGGGCTACAAATACAAGTAAAAATTTTGTCCTTTTACCCCTTTTAAAAATTCAAAAATTGGGTCTACAAGAACATGTGAGTGTAAAAAATGAAGATTGTGAATTTTCTCCTTCACTTTGCTGCTATTCGTGTGAAACACCTAAAGGGTTAAAACGCTGACTGAATGTCATTTTGAATACTTTGGGGGGTGTAGTTTTTATAATGGGGTCATTTATGGGGTATTTCTAATATGAAGACCCTATAAATCCACCTCAAACTTGAACTGGTCCCTGAAAAATACTGAGTTTGAAAATTTTGTGAAAAATCGGAAAATTGCTGCTGACCGTTGAAGTCCTCTGGTGTCTTCCAAAAGTAAAAACACGTCAATTTTATGATGCAAACATAAAGTAGACATATTGTATATGTGAACCAAAAAAAAATGTATTCGTAATATCCATTTTCCTTACAAGCAGAGAGCTTCAAAGTTAGAAAAATGCTAAATTTTCAAATTTTTCATCATATTTACGGATTTTTCACCAAGAAAGGATGCAAGTATCGACAAAAATTTACCACTATGTTAAAGTAGAATATGTCACGAAAAAACAATCTCGGAATCAGAATGATAACTAAAAGCATTCCAGAGTTTTTAATGTTTAAAGTGACAGTGGTCAGATGTGTAAAAAAACGCTCCGGTCCTTAAGGCCAAAATGGGCTCCGTCCTGAAGGGGTTAAGGCCCAAATGGGCTGAGTCCTTAAGGGGTTAAGGGGAAACAGATACTGTACTGTGTACATCATTCTCATACAGAATCACAATGGATGAATGGGACAGGTGTCATCTTGGAGATGACTTGTCTCGTGCATTGTTAATGCATCCAATTGTAACAGATAATCTCACACTTACTGACTGTACATTTCTTTTGAGAAAATTCTGTCAGGTGTACTCTATATTTAGTCCATTGAAAACTTAGAACAATCTAGGATAGCAGTCTTATTCATCTCAGTAATAGTTAATATAAAATAATATTAAATAATTTCATATTAATGAAAGTTTTTCTTTTCTTTTTTTCATTCTTCTCTGGAGGGCACCCCTAGCTGGAAAAGGTACAGTATATAACCAGAACATGTCAAATACTTCTAGTTATGTAGACTTGAGTGCTTTATTATTAAAGGACTGGTTGTTTCCTAACAAAGTATCTTACAGTTACCAGCATATTTAGCAAAGACCTCAAGGGACCCTGATCAGTACGGATGCAAACGGCAATGTGAACCTAGCCTTATTAAGAAAAAATTGTAATGAATTCTAAACAGTGTTTAGATCTGCCTACCACGACAAGCTATAATCTATATACTGGGATTATAAAATATAGCAATTAAATAGGCAACAACTACAAATTTATGAAGTATTATTAATCTTGGTTAGTATTTTACCAATACGTTCCAAAGTGTTCCAAAGAGAATGGATAAACCTGCAGACACTTCTTCAGCTGCATCATTAAGCAGTTGTTCTGTTGGTCCTTAAATTATTTCTCATCATGTCTTTCTCTTTCAGTAACATAGCTTTTTTTGCATCATTACGCTACATAAAGTTGCAAGGTTCAGCATAAGACATATATCCAATTCCATAACAATTTGTACGATATGATTGATTGTAACAGCGAAAAAGTCAATTTGTGATGTTCACAACCTGTGGCCAGAGACAATGTAATTGTATTTGTACATGAAATATTAAACTGAATCCTTGTAAGCATGAAGTCCGTTGCTTGTTTTGTTTCTGCTTCCTAAAACTTTGATGCAGTGTTCAAACAAAGGCATAGTGAGTGATATTGGATGCCGAGTAATATACATTATTAACTTAAGAAAAAACCTAACACCTCATCAACTGGCCCATTTCCCATACAGACTGCTGTATACTTTACAGAAAATCCTCTACTGGATAAACATGAAATCTCCTGACAAGTAACAATTGCCTAATTTGGTAAGATAATGAACTCATTTAATTATTGTACCATTTTGTTCATAGATTATACTGTCCATTCAATAGTCACCAAGTAACACCCATTTCAGGCAACTTCTCTAACCTGCTTGGGCAATAAGATTCTAAAGTGTCCCAGCAATGGTGTTTTCTTTATTTGCTTCTGTTGCAGTATAGGAACCCAACCTGCTTCTCAACATAATTTCTGCCTGCCCGCTATTGCATTTGCCTCTCCTGTGTATGACTTCATAAATGCTGGATTGACTATGAATCTGTGCTGCCTGCCCTGACCTGCTTGCCTGTTACTTATCATGTATATATGCAGCCAACCTATGACTGTGGCCATCACCCAGACAACTTCTAATGTGACCCCTCAGTGCTTTAAATTGGTGCCTTTTAGCCTGTTGAGCCAGCCGCCACCTATACAAGGACTAGAGACCTGGTAGCCCCTTGCATTGAAGAACAGATCCTTATTGGAGAGGGTCAAAGGGTAAAAAATGGGGCTACTTAGACAAATCCTGCAGGAGTGGCCCACAGTCAAACCAGTTAGTTGGCGCACCTGTTGTCTGCTACATTGCGCTTATACTTCTATGTCTTAGGGCCCTATTATATGGCCCGAGCCTGTCTGTAAAGGAGTGCAGTTCCTTAGCGATTCATAACAGCACTAGTCTTGATCACTAGCAATGTTACACAGGGAAATGTTGCCCTGTTCAGCCAATAAATCACCAAGTGTAATTGAGACCATAATCAAAAAAGAGATTACAACTAACGTGTCTACAACTAACGCTCCAGCCAGACACGCTGGCCGCGAGCGCTCTCCTGCCCCGTCTTCCTCTGCCTCCTCTGGTCCGCATTGCGGGACGCGCCCACATGCGAACTCCGGGCCGTTACTCACCTCCTGCTCCCTCCACTGTCCCAGGTTGCCGGCATGTGTGTACCCGCAATCTAGGACACGCGTGCCCCGGCTCTCTGCAATTTAAAGGGCCAGTATGCCCTTAATTGGTTACTGCTGCTTGCTGACACTATAAGTGTCAGCACTTCCTGTTTCCCCTTGCCAGATCTTTGTGCTCATTAGCCAAGAGAAAGCGTTCCTGTTCTGTATTGCCTTGATGTGTTCTGAGCTCCTTGCTTCATTCTTGACTATGCTCCTGTGCCGACTGCCGTGACCTTCTGCTTTTCCTGACTACGAGTTTGCTTCATCCTTCCAGTGCCACGTGTCACCTCGGCAGCCTGTGTGGACGAGTCTTGCCAGGGGTGGTGACCTGGGTGCCGCCTGCTGCAGCAAGTTCATCCCACTTTGGCCCTCTTGAATACCGGCGGCACCTTAGACTCTGCTCCCTGGTGCAGCCCACGCCATCATCCACACAGATTCAGCAGATCCGCTTCTTCAGTGCCGCTTACACTCATCTTCATTTTACATTTTTAAACACCATATGTAAGCTCTTTTTTAGTGGTATGTAGTGTACAAAATTAATAACCTCAGAGGCTATTGCTACTGCTGATTCCTTTCACTACCAGTTTACAAAATCTATGACCATCCACTTTTTTCTTTAACCTTTCAGATCACAATTGTGTTTTGCAAATTGTCTTATTATTTTATGTCATAAATAATATAACTTTAGTTTAGTCATGTGATGAATGTTTAAAGGTCCAAGAGTTTCTATTCCTTGCAGTCCATGTTATTCTCAAAGGTTTGTCAGAAAAAAAAGTGTTGCTGTTAGATCAGACTTATGCTTAAAGTGTTACTGTCATGAAAAAACAACTGTTGACATGTCTGTCAAACATGTCAAAAGTTGTTGAACGCATTGCTGCAATTGTGAGTTATTAGCCAGGGAAGCAGGCGGTATTGTGCTCTGCTCCCTGAGAGCTGTACATTTCACTGAATAGAAATCTCGGCCACTGATTTACCTGGCTAATAATTCACAATCGCAGCGGGTCTCAGGAGTGAGACCTACTGCGATCAACAATTTTTTACGTTTGTTCGACATGTCAAAAGCTATTTTTAATGACAGTAATGCTTTATCCTATATACATCACTAGGCTGTTGTTGCTGAGAGATGTTTGGTATACTGAAAATATATAAAGGGGTATTCCAGCCTATCCACTGCATAGGTAATAACTGGTTAAGGCAAGAATATCTTTTTATCTTAGTTTTGCAAGCTGAGATTTTTCTTTTTTGTGATGACATTGGAATAATTTACTAATGGTTTATAAATAAATTGTATCACATTTCTTTGTAGCTAATTTTAGGGTAGGGTCACATGTAGCACATCCCTAGAGTATGCCTCCAGCTGTTTTCCCCCTGTGTCCTGCTTGCTGCAGCAATATGCGAGCAATACAAGCAGATACAGAGGGCACTGCGAGTCGCGCATGCATGCGCCATGTACTCTAGACATTGTGCCCGCTCTTGGCCTAGCTCAGGGAGCAGGTGGAGTAGCCGCGATGTCTGGAGAGATGCGCATCGCGCACGACTCGCAGCTCCCTCTGTTTCTGCTCGTAGGGGAAAATTGCTGCTGCAAGCTGGACACAGGGGGAAAACAGCTGGAGGAACACTCTAGGGATGGGCAAATACACAGCGGATGCGCTACTTGTGACCCTACCTTTAGGGTGGACCAGTCAGCAGGAAAACAGGGATGCAGTTAAAAACATGGCTAGATAGCACTGATATATGAGTTAAGGGCATTTCCCAGCACTGCCTGGGTAGCCAGACCATTTACTCTTATTCACCACCTCCATGTCCACTTTCATTTGCCTACCCCCTTGGACTGGCAGGAGACGCAGAGTTAGGGAATAAAAAGAGATGGGCTGGCTAACCCTGAACTTTTGCTGTAGCGGGGAACACCCCTTGAACATCTGAACCTCATTTGCATATTAATACAAAGCCATTGGCGCTGGAAAGGACTATGAAGATAAAAAAGGTATGTCCAGAATTCTGATGGCTATCTCTATCTAACCATGGTTTTTTTACACCCCTGTTTTCATGCTGACAGGTCTGTATTAATTGTTAGAGTATCAGATTTTCTGTATGAAATTTTATTTTTTCAAGCCCTTGCCCATAAGTATTATAAGATATTCGTGAATATTCTTTGATGTAATGGGGTACTATTATTTTATTTTAAATGCTCTTGATGCCTTTTGGTATGTAACACCCTAGGCAATGTCAACATATTTATTTTCCTCTTAGTTTTCTCTAATTAAGAAAATATTTACATGTGCTGAATATTTTCTTTCAGAAGCGATCCTCTTACGACATAATCATGTAGAGGTGGTGAGCTTTTCTTCCTCCCAAACTGGATTAATTACTATGTAATGAAACAGGCCTAATGAAGGATCAAGAGTGGCTGAAACTCAATCGAGAAGAAGGTAGAGTTACTGCTTCTTATCTACATAGCAGTCAGGCTAGTTTTAGAGAAGGATGTAGCCATAGCCTGAGCCTCTGTCTCTGAGTGTGAATTATTAAGGAATCTTCCTAAGGGAACAGTGCTTCTACATCATGCAGTGACTGCAAAAGTGTATGGTAAAGACCTTATTAGAGCTACCTTCTTGACAAGCCAAAATGGAGAAACAGGTAATCCTAATGGTCACTTCTGTTTTATTCTATGATAGCAGCATAACTTGACAATACATTGTGCATTTTGTATTACATTATTTGCTCAAAGGAATAGTTTACATGAGATAATTTTAAGTTAATTAAATTATAACATTGCATTGCCACAAAATTATGTAGTGAACGATGTGTGTAGATCAGTCCAACTGTATACGATTTTAACTAAAGATATAGGTATAAACTATTAAACACACTGGAGAAAATAGCTTTAATAATTGCATGAAAAATGTATTGGAAATATTTTATTTCCATTTAACCAGCACATGGCCAGAAGTAATTATTTTTTGTGGGATTTTTCTGCTAAGAACATTTATCACCTACCCTCAGAATTGGTGATAAAGATATAATCGCTGGGGGACCAACCATGAGGACCCCCACTGATCACAAGACGGATGATCCCTTAGTTGCCTGTTTGAATGGAATGGTAGTGCTTCTCTGGTAACTGATGCTAGCATACCACTGCTGCTCTGTGGGTACATGGGCAGGAGTTACAACTACTACACAATGTACTGTAATTAAGACAGCCTTTCACTTGGTGGCATCACCTGGCTTTGCCTTGTCATTTGTAATGATCCTTTTAAAGTTTCCATGTTTGCATTTAAATAGGTTCTTTGGTTTTCCAAATGTTTTACAGCTGTAAGCAACTTGGTAGTATATGCCCTATGACATTGATGTACAGATATGCAAACATATATCCATAAAGAAGGTATGCTGCTACAGTGCACACAGTCTGCTTTAATGTTATGTCTGTATGTAAACCAAGATCTTAGCTGAAATGGAATTGCCACAGAATGCATGCAGAGTGTGGTTGGATTAAATAAATGGCATTAAGTTGACCCTGAATGATTACACTGGTCATAAAAATTCCATACATGACAAAATATCTGTTGGAGTTTTCATGTAGAACATCGTTCCTGTGTAAATATTGTTCATGTGTATTGCTACACATGTATTTTTTGTATATCTGTATGTGGGCAGTAAAGTTACCCATGTACGTTAGACAAAAGTTAACTATAACAATGAGTGATTGCTTGATATTTGTCCAATAATAGTCAGATGGCAGATTCTTTGTTTGTTCAGAAAAGACCTTTTATCTTGGGATGATCATTCCTTGAAACAACACATTAAATGTTTCCACCCAATGTTAATGGTTATGTATGCCTGTGTTAGCAAATTGATCATTCTTTAGACAATCGTTCATTCAGTTGTTGTTCAGCCATCAACCTACTGGCCTGTTTGACAAGCCTTTTTTCACCAGTTACTTTCTTCCTAGACTGCTCCATAAACATGCCTGATCAGCTAAGTTGGAAGTGCATGTTTATTTTAATAGGCATAGAGGGATAAGCAGTTGCCAAATGTGTTTGGCATCACTTACTTAGGTTGAAATCCATCATGTTAAAATGTTTCTTTTCCCCTCAGGCTTCCTCTATGCATACTAGATAGAATTTGTCCGCAGATAAGAACCATTCGGCCCATCTCGTCACCTGAGAGGAAAAAATGTATATAATGCGCACAACCAACTTGTTCCATAGTTTTACATTGCACAATAGCTTGCCTGTATGTAGCAGTACCTATAAGTTTATGCGTGAATACACAGATTCTAACAGTCTAAAAGTGTGTGTTATTGTGTTAACAACTGTACATCTAGGCTTTTATGACAATTAAACGTGAACTATACAATGTTCCACATAGCAGTCATACTTGGAAGATTATTTTTTACTATCCCACCATCCTCTTACTTTAAAATGTTCCCAGGACAGAAATTGACCAGTGGATTGATACATTTTGGCGCCCGGAAGGGTGTTCTTTTAATGAACGTTTTCACCTGTCTCTTTTGGTTAAACTTGGTAGAGGAGAGGTTCAGTGGAAGAGTGGGAGAGAGAGGGAGGGAAAACCATTGGCAGGTGGAATAGCATGTCCCATGTATTGAACTGTCTCTTCTCTCTGCCTGTGTCTTCACCAAATAAGAAGGGAAGGCTCCTAACAATTCTCTATTGTTTCCCATCATCTTGAAATGAGTGTCAGATCACACAGGGGGTGCTTTGACCGTTAACTGCACAATTTAGCCCTCCCTCCCCACCTTGGGAAGGGCGGGCTCTTCATCTTGGACTTTCTCAGATTAGACAGAGAGAGTTAGGGAAAAAGAAGCAGTCTTGATCCTACAGAATGGGCTTACCCTGAGTCTTTGTCCGCAGACTGCCCAGTGTGAAATCCACAGCGACATTAAATGTTTTCTAATGAATAATTACTCAAAGGGAATTCAGCAATATATGTGTAATGGATTGTACAGCGTTAAAACGTTTTATGCAGAGTACAAAAAATGTTATCCGTCACAAGCATGGTAATTGTTGTGGGGGAGCTTTTGTAATGGAGAGAGGGAGGGGGTTGTGGATCTGAAAAGCTGATCTGATGGTTTGACATTCCAAAACAAGAATCAAAGACAGGCTTTGGCAGTAAAGTCGGTTTTCAAGAGGGCAATCAGAAAACCCGTCCTGCATTTTGAGCTGTGAGGAATGAATGATTTCCCTCTTTTTCTACAAGTCATCACACAAGTTCCCAGTGTTTCTGGGAGCTAAAATATACTGTAGTTATAATGCTACCAATAGTTTTCTATTAAGCAGATTAACATTTTGTTTCTTAAAATGCACAGCGATTCATGAGAATACAGAATAGTGAAATCCAGCAGTTTCTAATTAGGTTTGCTGTCCATTGCAAATGATACCAAATGCAAACTATTCTTGTTGCTTTTTTAGACACTGAGCAGGGATCCTAGCAACATAAGTTTACATGCATGAGTTTGCGAAATGCTATAAACTTCATTTCATTTAGTTGTTTCAATTTTTCCAACCAGATACAGCCATGGCCGTAAATGATGGCACCCCTGAAATTTTTCAAGAAAATTAGGTATTTCTCACAGAAAAGGATGTTTTGCTATGAACATGTTTATTCCCTTTGTGTGTTTTGGAACTAAACCAAAAAAGGGAGGAAAAAAGCAAATTGGACATAATGTCACACCAAACTACAAAAATGGGCTGGACAAAATTATTGGCACCCTTAACTTAATATTTGGTTTCACACCCTTTAGAAAAAAATCAGTCACCTCCTATAGCCATCAATAAGCAATCACAGCAATTTTCAGATCTCTCCACAGGTGTTCAATGAGATTTAGATCTGGACTCATTGCTGGCTACTTCAGAACTCTCCAGCGCTTTGTTGCCATACATTTCTGGGGGCTTTTTGATGTATGTTTGGGGTCATTGTCCTGCTGGAAGACCCAAGATCTCAAATGCAAATCCAGCTTTCTGACACTGGGCTGTACAGTGCGATCCAAAATCTTTTGGTAATCCTCAGATTTCATGATGCCTTGTACACATTCAAGGCATCCAGTGCCAGAGGCAGCAAAACAACCCCAAAACATAATTGAACCTCCACCATATTTCACTGTAGGTACTGTGTTCTTTTCTTTGTAGGCCTCATTCCGTTTTCGGTAAACAGTAGAATGATGTGCTTTATCGAAAAACTCTATCTTGCTCTCATCTCAAGTTGTTTTACCAGAAGGATTTTGGCTTACTCAAGTTCATTTTGGCAAAATGTAGTCTTGCTTTTTTATGTATCTGTGTCTGCAGTGGGGTCCTCCTGGGTCTCCTGCCATAGCGTTTCATTTCATTTAAATGTTGATGGATAGTTTGCGCTGACACTGATGCTCCCTAAGCCTGCAGGACAGCTTGAATATCTTTGGAACTTGTTTGGGGCTGTTTATCCACCATCCGGACTATCCTGCGTTGACACCTTTAATCCATTTTTCTCTTCTGTTCACGCCCAGGAAGATTAGCTACAGTGCCATGGGTTGAAAACTTCTTGATAATGTTGCACTGTGGACAAAGGAAAACCTAGATCTCTAGAGATGGACTTGCAACCTTCAGATTGTTGATATTTTTCCACAATTTTGGTTCTCAGAAAGTTCTCTTCTCCTCTTTCTGTTGTCCATGCTTAGTGTGGCACACACAGAAACACAATGCAAAGACTAAGTGAACTTCTCTCATTTTATCTGCTTTCAGGTGGGATTTTTTATAATGCCCACAACTGTTACTTGCCCCAGGGGGGTTTAAAGGAGCATCACATGCTTGAAACAATCTTATATTTCCACAATTTTGAAAGGGTGCCAATAATTTTGTCCAGCCCATTTTTTGGTGGAGTTTGGTGTGACATTATGTCCAATTTGTTTTTATTCCTCCCTTTTTTGGTTTAGTTCCAATACACCCAAAGGGAATAAACATGTGTATAGCAAAACATGTGTTACTGCAATCCTTTTCTGTGAGAAATACTTCATTATCTTGAAAAATTTCAGGGGTGCCAACATTTACGGCCATGACTGTAACTATGGCGTTAACAACTATATTTTACAAGAAAAGACAACTACACAGGATTATGTGCAAATAACCTTGAGAAAGAAACCTCTTAGATCATGTTTTCATATAAGCAGTGAAAATAAGTATTGTAGAACAAGAGGTGTAAAGCCAAGTTTTGCTTTCTCTTTAAGGGTAGGATCACAAGTATAATACGCTGCGAATGCTATGTGTGATTTAAATTTAAAATGGGTAGCCAAGTGGTATTTGATAATATGGATATTTATGTGCCAGGGTATTGACACTCATAGGCCACTCTATTAGGTACACCTTGATAGTACTTGGTTGAACCCCCTTTTTCCCTCAGAACTACCTTCATTCTCATGTACAACTAAGGGTGCAGATGAACACCTGAAATGCATCACTTTGTTTCCTCTGCACAGGTATTGATAAATCTTCCCCAGTAAGTTTCAAAACACTTTATAGGATGTAAAGAATTGAAAATTGTCATTTGCTGTGTTTGCAGCATATTTACTGAAACCAAAACTATTTCAATAAAACTTTTAACAACATTTTACATTTTAAAGGGTTACTCTGCTCCCCAGCGTCCGGAACATTGAGTGTGCGGGCTTCCTTGTTCACGCCTGCCCCTCGTGACGTCATGGCCTGCCCCTTCAATGAAAGTCTATGGGAAGGGGGCTTTCAGGCCCCCTCCCATAGACTTGCACTAAAGGGGCGGGATGTGATGTCACATGACGGGACGTGACATCACGAGGGGGCAGGCATGAACACGGAAGCCCGCACACAGCGTTTGGAACTCAATGTTCCGGACGCTGGGTAGCGGAGTAACCCTTTAAACATTTTAACAGGTCACGTTACGTTTTAACATAGGACCCCTTATTTGATAGCAGCTTCACAAGTTTTGCATTCATTGAACTTGTGAGTTTTTGGACATTTTCCCAGAGCTGCTGTTTGGATGTAAACTGCCTCCCACCATCATAGATCTTTTGCTTGAGGATTCTCCAAAGGTTCTCAATAGAATTGAGGTCAGGGGAGGATGAAGGCCACACCATGACTTTCTCTCCTTTTATCCACATAGCAGCCATTGATGCAAATGTATTCTTTGCAGCATGAGATGGTGCATTGCCATGCATGAAGGCGATTTTTATCATGGAAAGCATAGTTCTTCCTTCTGTACCAGAGAAGAAAGTGGTCAGTCAGAAACTCTACATACTTTGCAGAGGTCATCTTTACATCTTCGGAGACTCTAAAGGGGCTGACCAGCTCTCTTTCCATGATTCTGTCCCAAAACATGACTCCACCACCACCTTGCTGATGTCGCAGCCTTGTTGGAACAGGGTGGCCGTCCACCAACCATCCACTACTCCATCCATCTGGACCATCCAGGGTTGCACGCAGGGGTCAAATACTGGGGAAAAAAAGTATGGAAACTCACCCAAGATTTCCCTCATCGGCTTGTCCTGTAGGACTTCTGCTAATGGGAACAGTGTTCCTGCTGTGGGAAAGTGCAGGAACTCCGTTCCCACGCATTCCTGCAGGACTTGAGCCCTGGTTGCACGGCACTCATCAGTGAATAGGACTGTTTGAAAATGAGTCTTCATGTATTTTTCTACCCATTGTAGCAGTTTCTGCTTGTGAGCATTGGTGGCTGAATAGAAGGTTTATGCACAGTTGCAAGACTCTGGAGGACTCTACACCTTGATTTTCGTAGGACTCCAGAAGTACCAGCAGCTTCAAATATCTGTTTGCTGCTATGTTATGGCATTTTAGCAGCTGCTCTCTTGTTCCGATGCATGGATCTGGCAGAAATCTTCCTCAGTGTGCCTTTATCTGCACGAACCCATCTATGCTCTGAATCAGCCACAAATCTCTTAATAGTGCGATGATCACATTTAAGTTTTCATGAAATATCTAATGTTTTCATACCTCGTCCAAAGCATTGAACTATTTCACTCTTTTCGGCAGCAGAGATATCCTTTTTCTTCCCCATATTGCTTGAAAATGGGGCGCTGCTTAATAATGTGGAACACCCACCTTTAGTAGTCTTTCCTTAAATTGGGCTCACTAATTATCACAGGTGTGATCAACAGAGCCCTGAGACACAATGCCATCCATGAGTTAAACTGAAAATATAATTTGCCTAATAATTTGGAACAAGGTGTATATGGTCTGTTGTAAGAGTTGCTATTAGGGTATGTTTACTTGCAGCAGAATCCAAATAGCTTTCAATGGCATTCTGCTACACTGTGCATACTGTGGAATTTCCGAGGCAGAAACATCTGCTGATGAAATCTCAATTTTATGCATCTGCAGAAACAAAGAACATGTTCCTAGTTTCTGCAAATTCCACTTGGAAATGCATTGCCATCTATAAGGCGTATTTCGGAGTGGTCCTAGCTCCAGCAGGACATGCAAATTGTAAAATGTCCCGCTGTGTTTTCCCGGGCTTACATTATGCAAAATTTCCAATTTGTAAACATGGCCTTAGGGTAGTATCTAGAGTAGTGGTCTTCAACCTGTGGACTAGAGATGAGCAAACTTACAGTAAATTTGATTCGTCACGAACTTCTCAGCTCTGGAGTTGCTGACTTATCCTGCATAAATTAGTTCAGCTTTCAGGTGCTCCGGTGGGCTGGAAAAGGTGGATACAGTCCTAGGAAAGAGTCTCCTAGGACTGTATCCACCTTTTCCAGCCCATGGGAGCAACTGAAAGCTGAACTAATTTATGCAGGATAAGTCATCAACTGCCGAGCCGATAAGTTTGTGACGAATTGAATTTACTGTAAGTTCGCTCCTCTCTACTGCGGACCTCCAGATGTTGCAAAACTACAGCTCCCAGCATGCCCGGACAGCCGTTGGCTGTCTGGGCATGCTGGGAGTTGTAGTTTTGCAACAACTGGAGGTCCGCAGGTTGAAGACCACTGATCTAGAGGATAAGCTTAACCCCTTAAGGACCCAGCCCATTTACACCTTAAGGACCCGGCCATTTTTTGCACATCTGACCACTGTCACTTTAAGCATTAATAACTCTTATATGCTTTTACTTTCCATGCTGATTCTGAGACTGTTTTTTCGTGACATATTCTACTTTATGTTAGTGGTAAAATTTTGTCGATACTTTAATCATTTGTTCCAAAATTTGATGAAAAATTTTAAAATCTTGCTTTTTTTTTTTTACTTTGAAACTCTCTGCTTATAAGGAAAATAGATATTCCAAATAAATTATATATTGATTCACATATACAATATGTCTACTTTATGTTTGCATCATAAAATTGACAAGTTTTTACTTTTGGAAGACACCAGATGGCTTCAAAGTTCAGCAGCAATTTTCCAATTTTTCACAAAATTTTCTAAATCAGAATTTTTCAAGGACCAGTTCAGTTTTGAAGTGGATTTGAGGGGCCTTCATATTAGAAATACCCCATAAATTACACCATTATAAAAACTGCACCGCTCAAAGTATTCAAAAGGACATTCAGTAAGTGTGTTAACCCTTAAGATGTTTCACAGGAATAGCAGCAATGTGAAGGAGAAAATTCAAAATCTTCATTTTTTAAACTCGCATGTTCTTGTAGACCCAGTTTTTGAATTTTTACAAGGGGTAAAAGGAGAGAAATAACCCAAAAATGTGTAATCCAATTTCTCTCGAGTAAGGAAATGTCTCATATGTGTATGTCAAGTGCTCTGTGGGTGCACTAGAAGGCTCAGAAGGGAAGGAGCTACAATGGGATTTTGGAGAGTGAGTTTTTCTGAAATGGTTTTTGGGGGTGCATGTCACATTTAGGAAGCCCCTATGGTGCCAGAACAGCAAAACAAACCCCACATGGCATACTATTTTGGAAACTACAGCCCCCAAGGCATGTAACAAGGGGTCCAGTGAGCCTTAACACCCCACAGGTGTTTGACGACTTTTCGTTAAAGTTGGATGTGTAAATTATTTTTTTTCACTAAAAAGCTGTTTTTCCCCCAAATTTTACATTGTTACAAGGGGTAATAGGAGAAAATGTCCCCAAAATGTGTAACCCCATCTCTTCTGAGTATGGAAATACCCCATGTGTGGACGTCCAGTGCACTGCGGGTGTACTATAGTACTCAGAAGAGATGGAGTCACATTTGGCTTTTGGCAAGCAAATTTAGCTGAAATGGTTTTTAGGGGGCATGTCAAATTTAGGAATCCCCTATGGTGCCAGAACAGCAAAAAAACAAAAAAACAAAAAAAAACACATGGCATTCTATTTTGGGAACTACACCCCTCAAGGAACGTAACAAAGGGTACAGTGAGCCTTTACACCCCACAGGTGTTTGATGACTTTTTGTTAAAGTCAGACGTGTAAATTGAAAAAAAAATTTCACTAAAATGATGTTTTTTCCCTAAATTTTACATTTTTACAAAGGGTAATAGGAGAAAATGCCCCTCCCCCCCCCAATTTGTAACCCCATTTCTTCTGAGTATGGAAATACACCATGTGTGGACATCAAGTGGTCTGCTGGCGCACTACAATGCTCAGAAGAGAAAGAGCGCCATTGAGCTTTTGAAGAGAGAATTTGTGCGTTTAATAAGGGGTGCAGTGAGCATTTACACCCCACTGGCATTTGACAGATCTTTGAAAAAGTGGGCTGAGCAAATGAAAAATAAAATTTTTCATTATCACAGACCAATGTTCGAAAAATCTGTCAGACACCTCTGGGGTGTAAATGCTAAATTGTACCTCTTATAACATTCCGGGAGGGGTGTAGTTTCCAAAACGGGGTCACATATGGGGAGGGTCCATTGTTCTGGCAATATGGCCTTTAATTCTGGACAAATTTTCTCGCCAAAGCCCAATGGCGCTCCCTCTCTTCTGAGTATTGTAGTTCGTCCGCAGAGCACTTTACATCCACATATGGGGTATGTTACAAATTTTATGGGGCTTTTTTTTTTCCTATTTTCCCTTTTGAAAATGAAAAATTTTGGGTAACACCAGCCTTTTAGTTAAAAATTATTTTTTTTCGTTTTCCCATCCATGTTTAACGAAAATTCGTCAAGCACCTGTGGGGTGTTAAGGCTCACTATACCCCTTGTTACGTTCCGTGAGGGGTGTAATTTCCAAAATGGGGTCACATGTGGGTATTTATTTTTTTGCGTTATGTCAGAACCACTGTAAAATCAGCCACCCCTGTGCAAATCACAAATTTAGGCCTCAAATGTACATAGTATGCTCTCAATCCTGAGCCTTGTTGTGCCCACAGAGCATTTTACGCCCACATATGGGGTATTTCCGTACTCAGGAGAAATTGCATTCCAAATTTTGGGGGTCTTTTTTTCCTTTTACCTCTTGTGAAAATAAAAAGTATGGGGCAACAATAGCATGTTAGTGTAAAAATGTAAATTTTTATACACTAACAGGCTGGTGTAGACCCCAACTTTACTTTTCATAAGGGGTAAAAGGAGAAAAAGCCCCCTAAAATTTGTAGTGCAATTTCTAATGAGTACGGAAATACCCCATATGCATCCCTAAACTGTTTCCTTGAAATACAACAGGTCTCCAAAGTGAGAGAGCACCATGCACATTTGAGGACTAAATTAGGGATTGCATAGAGGTTGACATAGGGGTATTCTATGCCAGTGATTCCCAAACAGGGTGCCTCCAGCTGTTGCTAAACTCCCAGCATGCCTGGACAGTCAGTGGCTGTCCGGAAATGCTAAGAGTTGTTGATTTGCAACAGCTGGAGGCTCCGTTTTGGAAACACTGCTGGACGAAATGTTTTTCATTTTTGTTGGTGGGGACAGTGTAAGGGGGTGTATATGTAGTGTTTTTTTTACCCTTTATTATGTGTTAGTGTAGTGTTTTAGGGTACATTCACACTGGCAGGGGTTTATGGTGAGTTTCCCGCTAGTAGTTTGCGCTACCGCAGCTCAAACTTGAAGCAGCAAACTCAATTTAAACCCACCCATGTGAATGTACCCTGTACATTCACGAGGTGCAAACCTCCAGCTGTTGCAAAACTACAACTCCCAACATGCATTGACAGACCGTGCATGCTGGGACTTGTACTTTTGCAACAGCTGGAGGCACACTGGTTGGAAAACCTTCAGTTAAGTTCTGTTATCTAACTCAGTATTTTCCAACCAGTGTGCCTCCAGTTGTTGCAAAACTACAACTCCCAGCATGTACTGATCGCCGAAGGGCATGCTGGGAGATGTAGTTATACAACAGATGGAGGTATGCAACTACAACTCCCAGCATGGCGAGACAGACGTTTGTAGCTACAACTCCCAGCATGCACGAACATGCTGGGAGTTGTAGTTTTGCAAGATTTAGAGGGCCACGGTTTAGAAACCACTGCACAGTGATCTCCAAACTGTGGCCCTCTAGATGTTGCAAAACTACAAATCCCAGCATGCCCATGGGGGGGGGGGGGGGGGTCATTTGCACGGGATGCCTACTGATCGATATCAGCAGTCATCCTGGTCCGGCGTGCAGCGGGACCGAAATTCCCATGCGCGTACAGGTATGCCCTGGGTCCTTAACTCCTTAAGGACACATGACGTACTGGAACGTCATGTGTCCGCTCCCGATCTATAACGCGGGGCTCTAACAACGGCCGTGACCCGTGGCTAATAGCGTGCGGCATTGATCGCGGTGTCGCGCGCTATTAACCCTTTAGACGCGGCGTTCAAAGTTGAGCGCCGCGTCGAAAGTGAAAGCATGCCGGTTAGCTCAGGGAGCTGTTCGGGATAGCCGCGGTGAAATCGCGGCATCCCGAACAGCTTACAGGACAGCCGGAGGGTCCCTACCTGCCTCATCACTGTCCGATCACCGAATGACTGCTCAGTGCCTGAGATTCAGGCATGAGCAGTCAAGCGGCAGAATCATCGATCACTGGTTTCCTATGAGAAACCACTGATCAATGTAAAAGATCAGTGTGTGCAGTGTTATAGGTCCCTATGGGAGCTATAATACTGCAAAAGTGAAAGAAAAAAGTGAATAAAGGTCATTTAACCCCTCCCCTATTAAAAGTTTGAATCACCCAGCTTTTCCCATAAAAAAAAAAAAAACACAGTGTAAATAAAAATAAACATATATGGTATCTCCGCGTGCGGAAATGTCCGAATTATAAAAATATATTGTTAACTAAACCGCACGGTCAATGGCGTACGCGCAAAAAAATTCCAAAGTCCAAAATAGTGCATTTTGGGTCACTTTTTATATCATGAAAAAATGAATAAAAAGCGATCAATTAGTCCTATTAATGCAAAAATGGTACTGTTAAAAACTTCAGATCACGGCACATGGCGTATGGTATCATTTTAATTGTATGAACCTACAGAATAAAGATAAGGTGTCATTTTTACCAAAAAATTTACTACGTAGAAACGGAAGCCCCCAAAAGTTACAAAACTGCGCTTTTTTTTCAATTTTGTCTCACAATGATTTTTTTTCCGTTTCACCGTAGATTTTTGCGCAAAATGACTGATGTCATTACAAAGTAGAATTGGTGGCGCAAAAAATAAGCAATCATATGGATTTTTAGGTGCAAAATTGAAAGAGTTATGATTTTTTAAAGGCAAGGAGCAAAAAACGAAAATGCAAAAATGGAAAAAACCCTGGTCCTTAAGGAGTTAAGTACCAGGGAGCCAGGGCATACCCATACGCCCTGGGTCCTTAAGGGGTTAAAGGGGTACTCCAGTGGAAATTTTAATTTTTTTAAATCAACTGGTGCCAGAAAGTTAAATTGATTTGTAAATTACTTCTATTTAGAAATCTTAATCCTTCCAGTACTTATTAGCTGCTGAATACTACAGAGGAAATTATTTTCTTTTTGAAACACAGAGCTCTCTGCTGACATCACGAGCACAGTGCTCTCTGCAGACATCTCTTTCCATTTTAAGAACTGTCCAGAGTACGAGAAAATCCCCATAGCAAACATATGCTCTAGACAGTTCCTAAAATAGACAGAGATGTCAGGAGAGTGCACTGTGCTCGTAATGTCAGCAGAGAGCACTGTGTTCCAAAAAGAAAAGGGATAGACTTATCTCTGATTTAAAGGGGTATTCCGGGCAAAAATATTTTATCCATTATCCAAAGGATAGGGGATAAGGTGTCTGATCGCAGGGGGCCCGCTGCTGAGACCCCCCGCGATCTCCCTCCAGCACCCGCATTCTATGTGGGGACTGCGTCTCTAGTTTCGGAAACCTCCAGGTTTCCAGGACTGGGGATGTGACGTCATGCCACGCCCTCTCCCATGGACATGAATGGAGGGGGTGTGGGGTGGCGTGACGTCACCTCCCCAGTCCCGGAAACCTGGAGGTTTCCAAAACTGGAGATTTAGCACCCGATAGAATGCGGGTGCTGTAGGGAGATCGCATTGGGTCTCAGCAGCGGGCCCCCTGCGATCAGACATCTTATCCCCTATAATTTGCATAGGGGATTAAATATTTTTGCCCGGAATACCCCTTTAATCTATCTTGTTATAAAGGGTAGGGAATATTATGGTTATGTCCATAAGAGCACAAGAAAGTTACTAGAAATACTAGAAAGGGATATTAAAAGGTGCTAAAGTACTATAAAACACCAGAGAGGTTGGTGGATGACTTGGATTGGGCATCAGGGTGCTTGTTTAAGGCCTGGCCCCGATCCCACTATGGTGGTCACCCAATTTTTATAAACGTAAATAATGCTGCATATTTCAAGCCTGTCTGAGTTTAGTTTGTGTACCACATTTAAATAGGCTGACAAAATATGTTTTCCAAATCCTACTTTGGTGTTATAAATGTCTTCTAAAATTCCATTGTGTAAAGGTCTATTTTTCCTGCCCACACTTTGTGTCTGACAAGGCATCAGTGATACCTGGAGTATGGCCCATAACCACTGAGGCTGCTGATTGGCTTTCGTAATCATGTAAACATGTGAAACATATTAGCATTAAAGACTAATGATGGGTCTATCGCTGGAACTGGACCACAGATCCGGGTAAGTTACACTTTTTTTTAATTTAGTGCAGTTGAATGTACTTTCAGTTTTGCTTTAATGCATTTGAGGTCCATGAAAAAAAAAATCCTTCAGCCTTAAAAGGGTAACACTTAAGGTTACACAGAGCACCAGTGTACCACTAATTCAACAACCTAAATATGTATTATTAACTACTTTTTCAACTATTGCTCTTTATGTGCGCCATCTCAGTGCAGCAAGAGTGGGTGGGGCTTCAGCCGCAGCCCATGAAAGTAGCAGACTACAGTTCCCATCATACATCGCACCCCCTGTATTTTACTGGCTGCTGCTCATGTCTCCAGCCTCTTGTATATTTTATATTATGATCCCTCAATGCTGAGCCTCTCACATTAGTTCCTTGTTCCCATCCTCAGCTCCTATTATTTGTAGTGCTGCAACTAAGCACGTGCAACTAGCAAACAGAAGTTGAACTTTAGGTCGTAACCCTAGGCACCTAGGAATAAACATCCCATTGTGGGCAAGTAAGTGTTGAGGGATTATGTGAAAAACAATTACATACTTTTAGGAAGTGGTAAGTCAACTTTTGTATACCGGAATATCCCTTTAACCCCTTAAGGACAATGGACGTAAATGTACGTCTTGGTGCCTTGGTACTTAATGCACCAGGATGTACATTTACATCATGAACGGCATTCCGACTATGAAGCGAGTGCAGGAGCTGTGCTGAACTTCACAGACTGTGAGTGATAACTGTTTTCATCAGCCATGCACTCACAGTCGATAATGGACAACCGCTATTTATATATATATATATATATATATATATATATATATATATATATATATATATATATCACAAAAAAGGGCAGCAGCAACTCCAATGCAGAAAAGAAGGTGTTTATTCACACAATGTGGGGCGACGTTTCGGTTTGCTCACCAAAACGTTTTCAAGCCGCTGTGCTGCTCTCATCTGTTATATATATATATATATATATATATATATATATATATATATATATTTATTTATTTATATATATATATATATATATATATATATATATATCTGCTCCCCTAATAAAAATTACAATTGCCCCTTTATCCTATTTTTCAAATAAAAAAAGAATTAAACATTTTTGGTATGTCCGCGTGTGGAACTATTAAAATATGATGCAAATGATCGCGTACGATGAATGGCATAAATGTGAAAAAATTCTACCTGCCAGAATTGTAGATTTTTTGTCACATCCCAGAAAAAATTGAAAAAAGTCATAAAGCGATCAAAAAGTCATATACACCCTGTTCCAAATTATTATGCAAATTACATTTAAATGTCACAAAGATTAAATATTTAGTTTTTTAGTTTAACTCATGGATGGCATTGTGTCTCAGGGCTCTTTTGATAACTGGAAACAATCTCAGACACGTGATTAGATTGCCACATGAGCCCAATTTAATGGAGTACTCCGGTGGAAACCTTTTTTTTTTTTTTTTTAAATCAACTGATGTCAGAAAGTTAAACAGGTTTGTAAATTACTTCTTTTAAAAAATCTCAATCCGTCCAGTACTTATTAGCGGCTGTACACTACAGAGGAAATTTTTTTATTTTTTGATCTCTTTTCTGTCACGACCACAGTGCTCTCTGCTGACACCTCTGTCCATGTCAGGAACTGCCCAGAGCAGGAGAAAATCCCCATAGCAAACATATGCTGCTCTGAACAGTTCCTGGACAGAGGTGTCAGCAGAGAGCACTGTGGTTGTGATAGAGAAAAGACATCCAAAAAAGAAAATAATTTCCTCTGTAATATACAGCCGCTAATAAGTACTGGAAAGATTAAGAATTAAGGATCTATCTGCTGCCGAAAAGAGTGAAAGAGTTCAATGCCTTGGACGAGGTATTAAAACATTAGATATTTCATGAAAACTTAAAGCGTACCCGTCAGATCCAACAAATTTTTTTTATATATCACCCACTACCTAATCCTGACCATGCACATCTAATTTTTATGTGTCTAGCACCTTTATTTATTTATTTTATTACACTTTTAATTTAGCTCACTTGTCTGAATTCCTCTCAAAGGGAGTGGTAAGGCCTCACTGTGCAGGTCTCCGCCCCCTCCCTCAGTATGCTGTCTGCTCACATCTCCCCTAGCATTAGCAAAACTACAACTCCCAGCTTGTCCTCACTGTCAGTAGTGAGACACAAGCTGACAGTAGGAGGATTTCTCCTCCAGCTGTGAGTCCTTCACTCACAGCTGTCAATCAAGGAAGTGTGTTCATGACATAGGTGATGATGCATAGACACAGCAGGACTAGTATGTGTCCAAGCAGGCGGGGGGGGGGGGGGGGGGCAGTTGTTTGACTGGCTTTTTCAGTATGAAATACAGAAATGTTCTAATGAAACCAATTGCAAAACCTAATGGGTTTTGTATGCTTTACAACATATCAAAAGTTTTGTATCTGACAGTGCCCATTTAAGTGTGATCATCGCACTCTTAAGAGATTTGTGGCTGATTCAGAGCACAGACGGGTTTTTGCAGATGAAGAAAAATTTAGGAAGATTTCTGCCAGATCCATGCATCGGATCAAGAGAGCAGCTGCTAAAATGCTATTACATAGCAGCAAACAGATATTTAAAGCTGCTGGTGCCTCTGGAGTTCCACAAACACCAAGGTGTAGAGTCCTCCACAGTCTTGCAACTGTACATAAACTTTATATTTGGCCACCACTAACCAATGCACACAAGCAGAAATGGCTGCAATGGGCAGAAAAATACATGAAGACTAATTTTCAAACAGTCCTGTTCACTAATGAGTGCCATGCAACCCTGAATGGTCCAGATGGATGGAGTAGTGGAAGGCCACCCTGTTCCAACATGACTGCGACGCCAACAAGGTGGTGGTGGAGTCATGTTTTTGGCCGGGATCATGTGAAGAGAGCTGGTCGGTCCCTTTAGGGTCCCCGAAGGTGTATAGATGACCTCTGAAAAGTATGTGGAGTTTTTGACTGATCACTTTCTTCCCTGTGCTTTCCTTAATAAAATCATCTGCATGCATGACAATGTACCATCTAATGCTGCAAATAATACCTCTGCATCAATGGCTGCTATGGGGATAAAAGGAGAGAAAGTAATGGTGTGGCCTCCATCCTCCCCTGACCTCAGCCCTATTGAGAACCTTTGGAGCATCCTCAAGCAAAAGATCTATGAGGGTGGGAGGCAGTTTACATCCAAACAGCAGCTCTGGGAGGCTATTCTGACATCTTGCAAACAAATTCAAGCAGAAACTGTCCAAAAGCTCACAAGTTCAATGAATGCAAGACTTTTGAAGCTGCTATCAAATAAGGGGTCATATGTTAAAATGTAACGTGACCTGTTAAAATGTTGTTAAAGTAAATATGCTGCAAACACAACAAATGACAATTTTCAGTTCTTTACAACCTACAAAGAGTTTTGAAACTTACTGGCCATGATTTACTAAAACCTGATTGTTTAATGTGGAGTGTTTTTCTTTTATTCTGCCCTGACAGGCAGTATTGGCAAGATGATTACAGAAACATCCAATTAAACATATGAAAGGGAGAAGCAAACACACAGAACTGATTAATATATATGAGTCAAAAATAATTTTAAAAAGTTGTACAGTGTAACATGTTGAAAGGCTGCATTAACACAGCCATCTGTCTCTATAAATTCAGACTACATTAGTGCTTATACTACTACCCCCATCATGGAGCAGGGTCTGTTCCATGTTGGGGGCAGTAGTACAGGGGCTGAGGGATTGATCGCACTTCTGAGACCCGATCCGATCAGAAGTTATTAAGCAGGGGAGTGGGCGGCGTGCTCCTCCCCAGCAATGTACAGTGTACTTTTACTTCCATTTTTTAATTCCCCGCCGGGAGCCCTGAATGGCCGATACTGAGGAGCCATTCAGCGCTCCCGGCAGGGTTTTCAAATAGAAGCGCTGCGGTGGGGAAAGATATATAGAATCGCTGGGGGGGGGCTATATGTCTTGCCCCCCGCAGTGCATTTAAATAGGCATTGTCCCCCGCAACGCATGTGTATATATATTTCCCCCCCGCTGCACTATCATAAGCCTCTGCAGCGCTACGAATGAAAAGTATTCTAACAGCAACAGCCGAGAAGCCAGCCGACCCGATGCGCTGCTGATAAAATACTTTTCATTCATAGCGCTGCAGAGGCATATGATTTTAGAAGCGCTGTGGGGGCCAGACATATGGATATATGTCTGACCCCCGCAGCGCATCTATATACAGATGCCGCCGCAGCGCTATGAATGACAAGTATTCTTTCAGCAGTGCATCCAGCCAGCTGGCTTTCCGGCCAGATGCGCTGCTGTTAGAATACTACATTCATAGCGCTTCCGGGGACTTATGATAGAACTGCGGGGGAAAAATATATTTACACATGCGCTGCGGAAAATATATATACACATGCGCTGTGGGGGACAATACCTATATAAATGCGCTGCAGGGGGCAAGACTTATATAGCACAACAGGGGAAAGATATATAGAAGCGCTGCGGGGGGCCAGACATATTCCCCACAGTGATTTTATATGGCCGGCATTTATCACTGTAGATGTAAGGGAAGCATTTTTCTACACCTTTTTTTGTGTGCTGGTAATGTGTAGGAGCACCAAATTTATTAAATGATCACAGAACATGTGATAAATTTTGTGCAGGTCACATTTTCTGACATTTCTCTTTTCACATACACCAAAAAGGTAAGATAAGTATGGGCTGGTGTAGTTTTCAGTGGCTCTGCGCCTTTCCATATCATGTGTATTGCCAAAATCAGTGGATTGCACCTCAAAATCAGCAGAAATGTGTAAACCAAAAGCTGCAAAAATGGCGCAAATAAACCCTGCTTGCGCCTTTTTTTGACACAAAAAAAACTGTCTAAAGACAATGATAAATGTGGGCCTATATCTTTCCCCACTGCAGCCGCTTCTATTTGAAAACCCCTGCGGGAGCCCTGAATGGCTCCTCAGTACTGGCCATTCAGGGCTCCCGGCGGGGAATTTAAAAATGAAAGTAAAATTACACTGTACATCGCTGGGGAGCAGAGCATGCCGCCCGCTCCCCTGCTTAATAACTACTGATCAGATCGGGTCTCAGAGACCCGGTGCGTTCAATCCCTCAGCCCCTGTACTACTGCCCCTCCCCCCCACATGAAACGGATCCTGTTCCATGATGGGGGTAGGATTCACTTAGTTTTGAGTAGTTTCCTGACAGCTCAGAGCTGTCGGGTTTTGGTGAAGCAAAATTCACACGTTTTTCTGTGAGTTTTTCATCATACTCGGAGTGTTTTTTCTTTTTTGTCAGAAACACACCCCTTTTTCAGCTAACCACGCCCATTTTGACGGGTTTAAAAAGCACTCTGAGTGATGGTATTTTGTGTTGGGAAATTGTGTTGCACAAAGTGTCGGATGGGCTATGCGACACAAATTTGGTTGCACAACCCAAGAAAAAAAGTTGGGTTGACATTAGGAAATCAGGGCCACTGTATAAGAAGGCCACTAATAATTTGGAACAGTGCATTGTCATTTTTTATGTTTAAAAAAATACTGTTATCAATAACAGTTTTGTTCAATAAGATTTGATTTGTACTCTTAATGGTTCATAACATAAGAATTATGCTGACTGTTATTTACATCAATTATTTAGGTAAATGAGAAAAATATAATTTGCATAATAATTTGGAACAGGGTGTATGTGCAACCGATCTGATCACAATGCAAAAAATGAGCCATCAGACAGCCCCATATACAGAAAAATAGTAATAGGGGGTCAGAATATGGCAATTTTGAACATACTTATTTGTTTAAGAAATTTGACTTTTTTTGTTTTGTTTAACAGTACAATAATAGAAAAGCTTGTAAACATGGGTATTGTTCTAACCGTATTGACCCACAGTATGAAGAGAACATGTCAGTTTTACTGTAAAGTTTACTTTGTAAAAACAGAATTCCCCAAATCTGCAAAATTGCGGTTTTCTTTTTAATCCCCCCCCCCCACAAATAAATTTTTTTTTGGGTTGTGTCGTAAATTTTATGGTATTGTGAAAGTTGTCATTACAAGGTAAATTTGGTTGCACGAAAAAATAAGCTGTCATATGGCTCTGTGGATAGAAAAATATTTTATGTTAAATAAGTTATGTCTCTTATTGGCTGTGTCCTCAGGGCCAAAACAGGGCCATCCTCTGTTCGTTTTGAACTTTCTCCCATTTAAGAACAATTCTACAGCAACCAATCAGATTGCTTCTTTCATTTTTCAGAGGCCTTTTCAAAAATGAAAGAAGCAATCTGATTGGTTGCTATGGGCAACTTACCAACTTTTACTAGCTTTTAATAGATCAACATTTGTCGCATGTTTCACGTTACTGGACCACCCACACATGGTTGAAACATCCAGCATTAATTTGGAGGTGACAAAATTGGAAGGGAGGAGGCGAATCAGGTTTATAAACGCGCTGTCAGTTCTCTAATGGCATCTGATGTTTTGGTGAAAAAAAACATTTTTGGTCATAACCTTTTAACTTAAGAGCATCACAACCAAGTTTGAATACAATATAAATCTGATATATTTAGCTTTTATTTTTGTATGTATTCACAAAATGTAACAAACTTGATTTCACTTGTATATATTGAGAAGAAAATAAATGAAGATTGTCTATTATATAATAAGACCAAAATGTAAGAGTGTATGGTAAAAGTCAAGGGTTCTCAGTACTTTCTGAATGCTATGTACATGTAAAACAAAAAAAAAAACAAAAAAAAAACAGGTAAACCTCCCTAAAAAAAATATAACATGAATAGTTAGGGGTTTTAAAAAGTTCCTTAAAATCGTGTAACAGCAGAAACTACAGCAAAAGATTTTCTGTCCCTATAAATTCTTAATGTCTTTAAAAAATATTTAGGCGCCATCTAGTGGACTATGTGGCAAACAAGTTATGGGTGTTTGATTCGGTCAAGGACAATTACTTTTAACTAACATAAAACAATGCAGACTGTCTTGAGTATTAAAGCTATATTTTACCATTACCCAATAAAAAACTTTGCAGATAATAAAGCTCAGGTCCACCTAATACCTTACACTTATGTGTTTTTAATCTCCTGGTCCTTACTACTTAAACTGAAACAAGCCCTAGATTACTTATCCGGATTCACAGTGTGTATGCTGCCGATTCAGCGGAGGTTTTGGACATATCACCTTTTTTTTTCCCCACACGGATTTTAAATTTGCATGTGGAAATGTCCGAATTATAAAAATATATCGTTAATTAAACCACACGGTCAATGAGGTATGCGCAGAAAAATTCCAAAGTCCAAAATAGCGTATTTTTGGTCACTTTTTATATCATGAAAAAATGAATAAAAAGTGATCAAAAAGTCCGATCAATACATAAATGGTACTGCTAAAAACTTCAGATCACGGTGCAAAAAAATAAGCCCTCATACCACCCCATACGCGGAAAAAAAAAGGGGTTAGAATATGACAATTTTAAACATATACATTTTCCTGCATGTAGTTATGATTTTTTCCAGAAGTACGACAAAATCAAACCTATATAAGTAGGGTATCATGTTAACCGTATGGACCTACAGAATAAAGAGTGTTACGCCGAGCGCTCCGGGTTCCCGCTCCTCCCCGGAGCGCTCGCAGCGTTCACCTTGTCGCAGCGCCCCGGTCAGACCCGCTGACCGGGAGCGCTGCATTTATGTCACCGGCGGGGATGCGACCCGCGAAGCGGGACGCGCCCGCTCGCGGTTCGCATCCCAGTCTCCTTACCCGTCCTGTCCTCCATCGGTTCAGTCCCGGCGCGCACGGCCCCGCTCCATAGGGCGCGCTCGCCGGCTCTCTGCGATTTAAAGGGCCAGTGCGCCTCTGATTGGCGCCTGGCCCAATTAGTGAATTCACCTGTGTCCATGGCTATATTACCTCACTTCCCCTTCCCAGCATCGCCGGATCTTGTTGCCCTTGTGCCAGTGAAAGCGTTCCTTGTATGTCCCAAGCCAGTGTTCCAGACCCTCTGCCGTTGCCCCTGACTACGATCCTTGCTGCCTGCCCTGACCTTCTGCTTCGTCCGACCTTGCTCTTGCCTAATCCCTTGTACCGCGCCTATCTCAGCCGTCAGTTGGGGTTGAGTCGCTATCGCATGGAACGACCTGGGGGTTACCTGCCGCTGCAAGTCCATCCCGCTTTGCGGCGGGCTCTGGTGAAAACCAGTAACCCCTTAGACTCCGTTCCCCTGGTACGGCCCACGTCATCACCCCACTGACACAGAGGATCCACCACCAGTATGCTCACAGTATCCGGATCCTGACAGTAGATCCGGCCATGGATCCCGCTGAGGTTCCGCTGCCAGTTGTCGCTGACCTTACCACGGTGGTCACCCAGCAATCTCAACAGATAGCGCAACAAGGACATCAGCTGTCCCAACTGACAGTCATGCTGCAACAACTTTTGCCACAGCTTCAGCAACCATCTCCTTCGCCTGCTCCTGCACCTCCTCCGCAGCGAGTGGCCGCTTCCAGCCTCCGCTTGTCTCTGCCGGACAAATTTGATGGGGACTCTAAACAATGCTGTGGTTTCCTGTCTCAATGTTCCCTACACTTGGAGATGATGTCGGACCAATTTCCCACAGAATGGCCTAAGGTGGCTTTCGTGGTTAGTCTCCTGTCTGGGAAGGCCTTGTCATGGGCCACACCGCTCTGGGACCGCAATGATCCTGTCACTGCCACTGTCCAGTCCTTCTTCGCTGAGGTTCGTAGTGTCTTCGAGGAACCAGCCCGAGCCTCTTCTGCCGAGACTGCTTTGTTGAACCTTGTCCAAGGAAATTCTTCTGTGGGCGAATACGCCATCCAATTTTGTACTCTCGCTTCTAAATTATCCTGGAACAATGAGGCCCTCTGCGCGACCTTCAAGAAAGGCCTATCCTGCAACATAAAGGATGTACTGGTCGCACGAGAAATTCCTGCTAACCTGCATGAACTTATCCATTTGGCCACCCGCATTGACATGCGTTTTTCCGAAAGACGCCAGGAGCTCCGTCAGGATATGGACTTTGTTCGCACCAGGTGATTTCTCTCCCCGGCCCCTCTCTTCTCAAGTCCACTGCAATCTGTTCCTGTGCCTTCTGCCGTGGAGGCTATGCAAGTAGACCGGTCCCGCCTGACCCTACAAGAGAGGACTCGCCGCCGCAATGAGAATCTATGCCTGTACTGTGCTAGTACCGAACACTTCCTGAAGGATTGTCCTATCCGTCCTCCGCGTCAGGAAAGACGCACTCCGATTCCGCACAGAGGAGACAGCTCTAGGTGTGAACTCTGCTTCTCCACGTCTTATTGTGCCTGTGCGGATTTCTTCTTCTGCTAACTCCTCCTTCTCAGCTGTGGCCTTCTTGGATTCCAGTTCTGCAGGAAATTTTATTTTGGCCTCTTTCGTTAATAGGTTCAACATCCCAGTGACCAGTCTTATCAGACCACTCTACATCTCTTCAGTTAATAGAGAAAAATTGGACTGCACTGTGCATTACCGCACAGAACCCCTGTTAATGTGCATTGGACTTCATCACAAATTTTTTTTATTTCTGGTCCTACCCAACTGCACTTCTGAAATTCTTCTTGGCTTGCCTTGGCTCCAACGTCATTCTCCTACCCTTGACTGGACCACCCATTGTCATCTACACGGATCACAAGAATCTCTCGTATCTCCAGTCTGCCCAATGTCTGAACCCACGCCAGGCTAGGTGGTCATTGTTTTTTGCCCGCTTTAACTTCGAGATTCATTTTCGTCCTGCTGACAAAAACGTCAGGGCTGACGCCCTTTCACGTTCCTCTGATGCTACCGAATCTGAAGCCCCTCTGCAACTCATTGTACCTCCTGAGTGCCTGATCTCCTCTGCTTCAGCTTCTATCAGACAAACTCCTCCTGGAAAGACCTTCGTTCCTCCACGCCAGCGCCTCAAGATCCTCAAGTGGGGACACTCCTCGCACCTCGCTGGCCATGCTGGCGTCAGGAAGTCCATCCAACTCATTTCTCGTTTATATTGGTGGCCTACCCTGGAGGCTGATGTCGCTGATTTCATTCAGGCCTGTATAGTTTGTGCCCAGGACAAGACTCCGCATATCGCCTCGGATAGAGGCGTTCAATTTGTATCGAAATTTTGGAGAGCTCTCTGTAATCAATTAAAAATCTAATTAAATTTCTTGTCCTCCTATCATCCCTAATCCAATGGGCAAGTAGAGAGAGTTAACCAGATCCTTGGTGACTATTTGCGAAATTTTGTTTCCTCCCGCCAAGACGATTGGGTCGATCTTCTACCCTGGGCTGAATTCTCATACAATTTCAAAAACTCTGAATCATCCGCCAAATCCCCGTTCTTTGTGGTGTACGGCAGTCACCCTCTGCCCCCCCTCCCCATTCCCACTTCTTCTGGATTGCCTGCTGTTGATGAAGTTACCCGGGACTTCTCCATCATCTGGAAGGAAACTCAAAAGTCTCTCCTACTGGCCTCATCCCATATGAAGAAGCATGCCGATAAAAAGAGAAGAACTCCTCCTGTCTTCGCTCCTAGGGACAAAGTGTGGCTCTCTGCCAAGTATATCCGCTTCGGTGTCCCCAGCTATAAGCTGGGACCATGTTATCTTGGACCCTTTAAAATCAAGAGTCAAATCAATCCTGTCTCCTACACACTTCTTCTTCTCCCTTCTCTCCGTATTCCTAAATCTTTTCATGTTTCTCTTCTCAAACCTCTTGTCCTTAACCGCTTCTCTCCCAAGGTTGTTGCTCCAGCTCCTGTCTCTGGCTCCTCCGATGTCTTCGCTGTTAAAGAGATTCTCGCGTCCAAGACAGTCAGAGGTAAAAAAAAAATTCTGAAGAGAGGTCTTGGGAACCCGAGGATAACATCCTCGACAAGGAGCTCATTCACAAGTTTTCGGGTTCCAAAAAGAGGGGGAGACCCAAGGGGGGGTACTGTTACGCCGAGCGCTCCGGGTTCCCGCTCCTCCCCGGAGCCCTCGCAGCATTCACCTTGTCACAGCACCCACGGTCAGACTCGCTGACCGGGAGCGCTGCATTTATGTCACCGGCGGGGATGCGACCCACGAAGCGGGACGCGCCCGCTCGCGGTTCGCATCCCAGTCTCCTTACCCGTCCTGTCCTCCGTCGGTTCAGTCCCGGCGAGCGCGGCCCCGCTCCCTAGGGCGCGCGCGCGCGCGCCGGCTCTCTGCGATTTAAAGGACCAGTGCGCCTCTGATTGGCGCCTGGCCCAATTAGTGAATTCACCTGTGTCCATGGCTATATTACCTCACTTCCCCTTCCCAGCATCGCCGGATCTTGTTGCCCTTGTGCCAGTGAAAGCGTTCCTTGTATGTCCCAAGCCAGTGTTCCAGACCCTCTGCTGTTGCCCCTGACTACGATCCTTGCTGCCTGCCCTGACCTTTTGCTACGTCCGACCTTGCTCTTGCCTAATCCCTTGTACCACGCCTATCTCAGCCGTCAGTTGGGGTCGCTATCGGGTGGAACGACCTGGGGGTTACCTGCCGCTGCAAGTCCATCCCGCTTTGTGGCGGGCTCTGGTGAAAACCAGTAACCCCTTAGACTCCGTTCCCCTGGTACAGCCCACGTCATCACCCCACTGACACAGAGGATCCACCACCAGAATCCTCACAGTATCCGGATCCTGACAAAGAGAAGGTGTAATTTTTACCGAAAAATTTACTGCGTAGAAACGGAAGCCCCCAAAAGTTACAAAATGGCATTTTTTCTTCAATTTTGTCGCACAATTATTATTTTTTCCCGTTACGCTGTAGATTTTTGGGTAAAATGACTGATGTCATTACAAAGTAGATTTGGTGGCGCAAAAAATAAGCCATCATATGGATTTTTAGGTGCAAAATTGAAAGGGTTATGATTTTTAAAAGGTAAGGAGGAAAAAACGAAAGTGCAAAAACGGAAAAACCCTGAGTCCCCAAGAGTTAAGGTTTTATTGCTAGTGCAATTGCTCTTATTTTGCTTAAACTATGAATTTTGACTTCCAACCATGATAATTCAATTTCTTGCATTTCTTGCTCTTGCCACTGAATCCACATCATTTTCTTAATGTTTCACTGTAAAATGACAGTAACCAATTAAATTTAGATTTCCATTTGCAGGACATTCATCTGAATAACTCATAGGACTTGTATCACATGCCTACACAAGATGGGTTACAGAGTGTTTCTGTTATGCCATTGCATGCCGAAATATATACTAATAAGTCTAGTTTGAGACCAAAACCATAAGGCCCATTGATTCCACATCCATGGTCCCTATTGTCTTTTATATCTGTGTCATTATGTTTAGAGAGGGGGGTTATCACCATTTAGTATTCTTGTATTCCCATTAACCAGCAAAGGTTGCCTGGTCAATTTAAATGGGTTTAATATCCGTGCCAACCACACACCTAGGCATATATTATAGTAGTCAAATATAATACTGAAAGACTGTCTGTTAAAATCAATTAAGAAAAAAAAAAAAACACCAATTATAAAATTTCACCCAAACTCAGATTATATTGCAATTTTTTATTGTTGTTCGTAGAATTGAGGAATATTTTTGTGTGAAGTTTAGCACCTTTTATGAGGATATTAAGGCTCTTGTCTGAATTCCTCACCTGTCACTTTTTGTCATTAATGATGAAGTTCTTTATTTTGTAATGCATTTAGAAGCATGTAGATTTTTGTTTTTATGTAAAATTGCAAGAGCAGTTTCCTCTGTGATGACCGTTGTATAGAAATCTTTCAGTAGCATTAGAGAGCATTAAAGGTGTTAAAGGTGTTATCCAGTAATAGATAAACAGCATTATTTTCTTTCAAAAACCACACCCTGTCTGTCTTTAATTTAGGTGTGGTATTACAACTGGGCTCCATTCACTTCAGTGGAACTGAACTGCAGAACCACAACCAACCTGGAGACAGACAGGGCGTGTTTAAAAAAAAAAAGTTATCTCTGTCTTTCTTTTCCTGGATAACACCTTTAGGCTAAGTTTCCACTTATGTTTTTTTCGGGCAGTTTTTGGAAAACTGTTACTGCAGTTTTTGAGCCAAAGCCAGAAATGTATTAAAAAAGAATAGGACATATAAAGAAAGAACTTACACTTTTCCTCCCTTATGGATCCACTTCTGACTTTGGCTCAAAAACTGCAGTGACAGTTTTCCAAAAACTGCCAGAAAAAAACCCAAATGGAAACTTAGCCTTAAATGAGTAAATACTCTAAATGCTGACAGGTAGTGAGTGAGTTTTTTGTCATGAGAATGTGTAAGATAAACAAGTGTGGTATGCGCCATTACATGATGGTATTCTCCCCTTGAATTGTTGCTCCTACTGGAATGTATAATGTTTCATGGATGTACTGTGCAGTCACACATGGAGTTCATCTCCATAGCGCCATAAAAAGTCCATTGCATTTTTAGTTTTTCCTTTTTTTTAACTTTTTAATTTAAATAATTTAATATTTTTTACTTTTATTTTTTGGCAGGTGGCAAATGGTAAAGAGAAGGATGCCCAAATGCCCATTGAAGGCTCCCTTAGTGCCCGGGAGAAGGTTGGAGTGCAAGATTTTGTGCTGCTAGATTCCCACACCAGTGAAGCTGCTTTCCTTGACAATCTACGCAAACGGTTCCAGGAGAATCTTATCTATGTAATTTTTTTTATTCCTTGGTTACAGTACTAGTATTTTTTTATATGTAATCGCGTGTACATGCGCTTAAGCCAAATATTGTGGTTGGAATTTATCACTGCTTGACACCAGGAAACTAGTGCAAGCATTCAATAATTGAGAGACTTGCACAAAAATTTCAACTTTTTACACTAGTTTATAATGCACCTCTTAGTGTCCCGACTTAGTAATGATGTTTTAGTGTTAGTACTCCTTTAGTAATGATGCCACCCTTAGAAATAAAGCCACCTTTGGTGCCTCACACATAGTAATTAATTAAAAAAATCTTGACATCTTTAGATCTTGCATAGACAGTATTAAAGGGGTACTCCGCCCCTAGACATCTTATCCCCTATCCAAAGGATAGGAGATAAGATGTCTGCTTGCGGGGGTCCCACCACTGGGAACCCCCGCGATCTCTCCTGCAGCACCCTGTGTCATCTGCTGCACAGAGCGAACCTGTCCCCTTGTGATGTCACGATACTCCGGCCCCTGTATCGCCCACTCCCATAGACTTGTATTGAGGGGGCGGGGCCATGACATAACTATACTCTGGCCCATATATAGCCCGTCATCAGGCATGGAGCGATGTTCACTCCGTTCAGCAGAAGACACAGGGTGCTGCACGAGAAATCGCGGGGGTTTCCAGCAGCGGAACCCTCGCGATCAGGCATCTTATCCCCTATCCTTTGGATAGGGGATAAGATGCCTAGGGGTGGAGTACCCCCTTTAAGGGATGTATATGTAGCTGTTAGAGAACTGAGAAGACTGAGCACAGATAGATGGAACAATAACCTTCACCACCTCATCAGAGTAATTTGTGCTTAAAAAAAACTTGCTTACATAACATGTGCCACATGTATTATGTTTTTTTAGACAGTTTTCTGTTGTATCTGACAAGGTGGGGTTTCATCAGAAAAGGGGCTTGACATAAGATTTGAACTGTGCACCAGAATTCTGGTATAAGATTCTAGCACAGTTTAAAAGCAATCTGCCATCAATATCACCCGCACAAATTTATTGGTATAGGCTTGTAGTGTGGGTGCTACTGATAAAACTGATACTTACCGATCTCTGATCCGTGCTTTAGCGTCTTTGATATTCTTCTTTTTTTTCATATGCTAAAAAGAAGCTTGGTCATAGGGGGGCAACACAAGCCCGGTTGCGTCTGTCTTTAACCTTCAGAGAAAGTGCTTCCTCCCCCTGTGCTGAGGCTCTCATGCTGCAGAATAGAGCTCCACTCTGCACCATAATGCCTTTCTCTGCTGTGAGAAAATTTATTGGAGCTCCATTCTGCGGCATAGGAGCTTCAGCAAAAGTGTGTTATATGAAAATTGAAGGCAAATGTAATCGAGCACGGAGGGGGGGGGGGGAGGGGGGGCTTGGGAATGCTTGGGAGTGCGCCATGCTCCGCATTTACATATGAAGAAAAAGAAGAATATTGGTGGAACAAAAGCGTGGATCGGGTATCGGTTAGTATTTTTTCATCACTATCACCCACATTGCAAGCAGATACTATTAGGTTAGTGTGGGTGGTATTGATGTCAGATTCCCTTTAAAGTGTACCTGTCACAAGATAAAAGAAAAAGAAAGCTGCTCTAGGCTTCCTTTAACCCATTAAGGACCCAGGACGTACTAGAACGTCCTGGCACCCTGGGCTTTAGGGACCCAGGACGTACTAGTACGTCCTGGTGTTTCTCCGATCTCTGGCGTGCCCCGGGCAGAGATCGGAAGCGGATGCCTGCTGAAATGCTTCAGCAGGCATCCAGGGCAAACGCCGAGGGGGGCCATGTAGGCCCCCCATGTCGGCGATCGCCGCAAATCGCAAGGGAAATCGCCCTTGCGATCTGCGGCGATACCGGGCTGATCGGGTCTCTGGGACCCGACCTCCCGGTAATTTCGCATGATCCCGGCAGTCACAGACAGCCAGGACCATGCTAATGTATAGGAGCGAGGTGGCAAGCCTGCCACCTCCTCCTATACCCTGCGATCTGTCGGTTAGTTAACCGACCAATCGCAGAAGGGGGGGCGGTTACTTCCTCCCGTCCTGCCCGGCCCCTGGATGTCCGGAGAGGACGGGAGGAAGACCGGAGGACGTGGCGGGGGACGGGGGAGTGCTGGGGACCGGCCCCGGTACTTACCTCGTCCCTGAAGACCTGGATCCCGGCGATGAAGATGGCGGCGGCGGTGACAGGTGAGTAGATCTTCAGCCGCGGTCGGGCCCTTTACAGCAATGCACGTCGCCGTAAAGCGACATGCATTGCTGTAATCGGACCCTGTAAACTACAACTCCCAGCATGCCCAGACAGCCCTTGGCGTCTGGGCATGCTGGGAGTTGCAGTTTTGCAACATCTGGAGGTCCTCATTTTGGAGACCACTGTGCCCTTCCAGATGTTGCAAAACTACACATTCTCAGCATGCCCTTACTGTCCAGGCATGCTGGGAGTTGTAGTTATGTAACATCTGGCCCTTCAGATGTTGCAGAACTACAACTCCCAGCATGCCTGGACAGTTTTGGCATACTGGGAGTTGTAGTTTTGCAACATCTGGAGGGCTGCGGCTGGTCCCCAAACTGTTCTCCTCCACCTGTTGCGTAACCACTACTCCCAATATGCCCTTCGGCTGCCTGGGCATGCTGGGAGTTGTGGTTTTGCAACAACTGGAGGCACACTGGTTGGGAAACATTGTCTGTTTCCTAACTCAGTGTTTCCCAACCCGTGTGCCTCCAGCTGTTGCAAAACTATAACTGCCAGCATGCACTGATAGACTGTGCATGCTGGGAGTTGTAGTTTTGCAACAGCTGGAGGTTTCCCCAACCCCCCTGTGAACGTACAGGGTACATTCACATGGGCAGGGGGCTTACAGTGAGTATCAGGCTGCAAGTTTGCGATGCAGCAAATTTTGCGCGGCAGCTCAAACTCGCAGAGGGAAACTCGCTGTAATCCCCCGCCCGTGTGACTGTACCCTAAAAACCCTACACTACACTAACACAAAATAAAATAAAAAGTAAAAAACACCACATATACACATACCCCTACACAGCCCCCCTCCCCCAATAAAAATGAAAAATGTCTGGTACGCCACTCTTTCCAAAATGGAGCCTCCAGCTGTTGCAAAACAACAACTCCGAGTATTGCCGGACAGCCGTTGACTGTCCAAGCATGCTGGGAGTTTTACAACAGCTGGAGGCACCCTGTTTGGGAATCGCTGGCGTAGAATACCCCTATGTCCACCCCTGTGCAAATCCCTAATTCAGGCCTCAAATGCGCATGGCGCTCTCACTTTGGAGCCCTGTCGTATTTCAAGGCAACAGTTTAGGGGCACATATGGGGTATCGCCGTACTCGGGAGAAATTGCCTAACAAATTTTGGGGGACTTTTTCTCCTTTCACCCCTTATGAATAGGGGAAGTTGGGGTCTACAGCAGCATGTTGGTGTAAAAAATAATTTTTTTTACACTAACATGCTGGTGTTGCCCTATACTTTTCATTTTGACAAGAGGTAAAAGGGAAAAAAGCCCCCCAAAATTTGTAATGCAGTTTCTCCCGACTACGGAGATACCCCATATGTGGGCGCAAAGTGCTCTGGGGGCGCACAACAAGGCCCAGAAGGGAGAGTGCGCCATGTACATTTGAAGTGATTTGCACAGGGGTGGCTGATTGTTACAGCGGTTTTGACAAACGCAAAAAAAAAAAAAACCCACATGTGACCCCATTTTGGAAACTACACCCCTCACGTAATGTAATGAGGGGTGCAGTGAGAATTTACACCCCACTGGTGTTTGACAGATCTTTGGAACAATGGGCTGTGCAAATAAAAAATTTTGTACAGCCCACTGTTCCAAAGATCCGACAGACACCAGTGGGGGGGGGGGGGGGGGGGTAAATGCTCACTGTACCCCTTGTTACGTTCCTCAAGGGGTCTAGTTTCCAAAATGGTATGCCATGTGGGGGTTATTTTGCTGTCCTGGCACCATAGGGGCTTCCTAAATGCGACATGCCCCCGAGCAAAATTTGCTCTCAAACAGCCAAATATGACTCCTTCTCTTCTGAGCATTGTAGTTCGCCCATAGTACACTTCAGGTCAACTTATGGGGTACCTCCATACTCAGAAGAGATGGGGTTACAAATTTTGGGGGGTATTTTCTGCTATTAACCCTTGCAAAAATGTGAAATTTGGGGGGAAACACACATTTTAGTGAAAACATTTTTTTATTTTTTACATATGCAAAAGTCGTGAAACACATGTGGGGTATTAAGGCTCACTTTATTCCTTGTTACGTTCCCCAAGGGGTCTAGTTTCCAAAATGGTATGCCATGTGGGTTATTTTTGCTGTTCTGGCACCATAAGGGCTTCCTAAATGCAACATGCCCCCCAAAAACCATTTCTGAAAAACGTACTCTCCAAAATCCCCTTGTCGCTCCTTCGCTTCTGAGCCCTCTACTGCGCCCGCCGAACACTTTACATAGACATATGAGGTATGTGCTTACTCGAGAGAAATTGGGCTACAAACATAAGTATAAATTTTCTCCTTTTACCCCTTGTAAAAATTCAAAAATTGGGTCTACAAGAAAATACGAGTGTAAAAAAGGAAGATTGTGAATTTTCTCCTTCACTTTGCTGCTATTCCTGTGAAACACCTAAAGGGTTAAAATGCTCAGTGAATGTCATTTTGAATACTTTGGGGGGTGCAGTTTTTATAATGGGGTCATTTGTGGGGTATTTCTAATATGAAGACCCTTCAAATCCACTTCAAACCTGAACTGGTCCCTGAAAAATAGTGAGTTTGAAAATTTTGTGAAAAATTGGAAAATTGCTGCTGAACTTTGAAGCCCTCTGGTGTCTTCCAAAAGTAAAAACTCGTCAATTTTATGATGCAAACATAAAGTAGACATATTGTATATGTGAATAAAATAATATAAATATTTGGAATATCCATTTTCCTTACAAGCAGAGAGCTTCAAAGTTAGAAAAATGCTAAATTTTCAAATTTTTCATCAAATTTTGGGATTTTTCACCAAGAAATGATGCAAGTTACCACAAAATTTTACCACTATGTTAAAGTAGAATATGTCACGAAAAAACAATCTTGGAATCAGAATGATAACTAAAAGCATCCCAGAGTAATTAATGTTTAAAGTGACAGTGGTCAGATGTGCAAAAAATGGCCGGGTCCTAAGGTGTAAAATGGCTGGGTCCTTAAGGGGTTAATAGACATGTCTGTCTGTGTTTCTAAATTCTGGTTTTAATCCTTTTATGGTTCCTAATTCCCTTGTTTATGTTGCTCACACTGCATGCAGTTCACTGAGGAAGAGGGGTGTTACATTTTTCACATCTTATGTGGGAACTTTCTCCCTCACTCCTTAGAGCTGACATATGTTATACACCCCCGGTTCACAGAGCCCTGCTTGTCCTGCCCACACTTCCTGTATTTTGTCTCAGTACATCTTCTAGCTGAGACACACAGGCAATGACTGCAGGGACAATACTGTGTTCTGCACAGTGGAGGAACCCATAGTGGTAAAAAGCATGAAGCATTTTTTTTACCCAAAATTATACACATTTTTTAACCAATGTATATTATAAATATACGTAATGGCCACGATTTATCAAAATGTGTGGGAGAAAAAGGAGAGATTTTGCCCAAAAACCAATCACAGCTCAGCTTTTCTATCTTATCAGGCTCTGGTAAAGTGATTGCTGCACTGTGATTGGTTGCTGGGGAAAATCTCCCCAATTATTCTTAAACACACTGAATAAATTAGGGTTATAAGGTTGGTATCTATATAAAAAGTTTTTTTTGCAAATGAAAGTGGGGGGTATGGATCAATAATGGTGTTGCAATGTGTAATTTTATGTATTTTTTTTGCGTCAAATGGAGCGTAGTTGCACCAAAATTATCAATTGTCGCACGCAAGTTTGTAATTTTTGGCACAAATGCAGCCCTACAAAAGGCGCCGACTCCTGCCCCAGAATTCCAGGCAGAACTTTCTGACTGTGCGGCAGTTAAATCTGGCCTTGGGACTTTGGCTGGTTTACAGAGGTAAAGCTCGCACAGCCAGGGCCTTTTTTGCTGTTTTTAATTTGTGCATTAGGGGGGCTATTCATCCAGACCTTTGCCTTGGAAAAGTGTTGCATTTTCACATAGCAACCACTCAGGTTGCTTTTTTTTTATTGTTCAGGGTCCTTTTTCCACTTTTTGGTTGGGCACTGTTTAAATGTTCTACATTTTATTGTTGTAGCTATTTTCTCCGTCATTTTATTTTTGGGGTGGATTTGCGCCTTAATGAAGGTATTTGTGCCAAAATTTGCACCAAATTGAAAAGTCGCAAATAACGAATTCCAAACCAATGCATGATTTTAACTGAAATCACAACTAACACCATCAAATCAGTGATAATCTTCTAAACCATTTGGCGCAACTGTTTGTCACTAAAAGTAACATATAATGGAAATAGCAACAAAACACAGTAAAAAAAAACAAACTGTGTAAAAGCCTTCATACATACCCCTCATTGTCCATTTAAGCCAACTAATAGTGTGTCTAAAGTTTAGACACACTATTAGTTGGCTTAAATGGACACTGAGGGGTATGTATGAAGGCTTTTACACAGTTTTTTTTTTACTGTGTTTTGTCGCTATTTCCATTATATGTTACTTTTAGTGACAAACAGTTGCGCCAAATGGTTTAGAACATTATCACTGATTTGATGGTGTTAGTTGTGATTAGATTCTAAACTGAGATTTACAACCTAATTGATACAAGAACAGGGGGGCTCTAGCACATAATATTACAATGGGTGCTGCTTACAGTGAAAGAAACACACTTAATTGCACTAGAATATAGGCTAACACTGAGAAATGCGCACACCACAATACTTTATCATACAGTTGGAATGTTTTATTGCACAAATTCATTACAAAATACATCTAAATACAAAAAACATATATCAAGAGACACCTAAAATCACTAAAAACTGCTTACTAGGGGCATGACACAACCTTGGAGTGGAGCATTGAACCCCCTCCCCCAGAAAAATGACCACGTTCAAATAATGAACTAAAATGCCTACCACCAGTATGGTAACAATACTGTACGTATGACTCTATGCCTAAGACAGTGAGCTATATGCTTGTTGATATCTATATATATAAAACTCAACGTGTATGTGTGTATGTGTGTATGTATGTGTGTATGTGTGTATGTTCCACAAAAAATTTCAAACGGCTAAAGATATTAACATGAAACTTGGCAGACGTTACTTATATGTCAGCAACAAACATAGGCTAGGAGATTTAACCCTTACTCACCCCCATTTGCCAGGGGCGGGGCTTATGTTTAAAGTCCCATGCAAGTCAATGGGAAATATATGTTACCGCATAACTTCCAAACGGCTGGAGATATTTCGATAATACTTGGTCACATGTTACTTATATGTCCACTTAAAATATAGGATAGTTAATTTAACCCTTAACTACCCCCATTTGTGAGGGTCGGGGTTTTTGTTTAAAGTCCCATGCAAATCAATGGGAAATGTATGTTCCTATATAATTTCCGTACGGCTGGAGATATTTCAATACCTGGTACACATATTACAGGTCGGGATATGAGGACGGGATGGGAGGTCGGGATAGGAGGTCAGGTAGGAGGTCGGGAAAGGAGGATGGGATATGAGGACCGGATATGAGGACGGGATAGGAGGTCTGGATAGGAGGTCGAGATATGAGGATGGGAAAGGAGGATAGGATGGGAGGTCGGGATAGGAGGTTGAGATAGGTCGAGAAAGGAGGATGGGATTGAAGGTCGGGATAGTAGCTCGAGATTGGAGGACAGGATAGGAGGTGGGGATAGGAGGACTGGATAGGAGGACGGGATAGGGGGACGGGATAGGAGGTTGAGATAGGAGGATGGGATAGGAGGACGGGATAGGAGGTCGGGATAGGAGGTCGGGATAGGAGGATGGTATAGGAGGTCGGGACAGGAGGTCGAGATAGGAGGACGGGATAGGAGGTATGGGTCGGGATATGAGGACAGGATGGGAGGTCGGGATGGGAGGTTGGGATAGGAGGTCAGGTAGGAGGTCGGGATAGGAGTACAGGATAGGAGGACGGGATATGAGGACGGGATAGGAGGTCGAGATATGAGGATGGGAAAGGAGGATGGGATAGGAGGACAGGATAGGAGGTCGGGATAGGAGGTCGGGATAGGAGGTCGAGATAGGAGGTTGAGATAGGAGGTCGAGAAAGGAGGACGGGATAGGAGGTCGGGATAGGAGGACGGGATAGGAGGATGGGATAGGAGATCGGGATAGAAGGTCGGGATAGGAGGTCGGGATAGGAGGACGGGATAGGAGGACGGTATTGGAGGTCGGGACAGGAGGTCGAGATAGGAGGACGGGATAAGAGGTCAGGATATGGGGTTGGGATATGACAACAATATATGAGGACGGGATATGAAGTCAAAAGCTTCCTCCTTTGTTTATTTTCCTCCCCAACAAGGATTAGGAAGGAAAACCGGGCAACGCCGGGTACTCAGCTAGTAAATCTATATATATAAAACTCAATGTGTGTGTTTATGTGTGTATGTTCCAGCATCACGTCCAAAAGGCTAAAAATATTAACATGAAACTTGGCACACATGTTACTTATATGTCAACAACAAACATAGAATAGGTAATTTAACCCTTACTCATCCCCCATTTGCCAGGGTCAGGGTTTTTGTTTAAAGTCCCATACAAGTCTATGGGAAATATATGTTACTGAATAACTTCCAAACGGCTGGAGATATTTCAATAATACTTGGTCACATGTTACTTATATGTCCACTTAAAATATAGTTAATTTAACCTTTAACTACCCCCCATTTGTGAGGGTCAGGGTTTTTGTTTCAAGTCCCATGCAAATCAATGGGAAATGTATGTTCCCACATAACTTCCGTACGGCTGGAGATATTTCAATTCCTGGTACACATATTACGGGTCGGGATAGGAGGTCAGGATAGGAGGTCAAGATAGGAGGTCGAGATAGGAGAATGGGATATGAGGACGGGATAGGAGGACGGGATAGGAGGTAGGGATAGGAGGTCAGGATAGGAGGTCGGGATAGGAGGTCGAGATAGGAGGACGGGAAAGGAGGACGGGATAGGAGGTCAGGATAGTAGGTCGAGATAGGAGGTCGAGATATGACGTCGGGAAAGGAGGATGGGATAGGAGGTCGAGATAGGAGGTCGGGATAGGAGGTCGGGATAGGAGATCGAGATAGGAGGTCGGGATATGAGGACGGGATAGGAGGTCGAGATAGGAGGTGGGGATAGGAGGTTGGTATAGGAGGTCGGGAAAGGAGGACAGGATAGGAGGTTGGGATAGGAGGTCAGGATAGGAGGTCGAGATAGGAGGTTGGGATAGAAGGTTGAGATAGGAGGTCGAGATAGGATGATGGGATATGAGGACGGGATAGGAGGTCAAAATAGGAGGTTGAGATAGGAGGATGAGATATGAGGTCGGGATAGGAGGTTGGGATAGGAGGTCAGGATAGGAGGTCGAGATAGGAGGTCGAGATAGGAGTACGGGATAGGAGTACGGGATGGGAGGTCAAGATAGGAGGTCAAGATATCAATGCAGAACTTGCAGAAAATATACTTAGGCAAGAAGGAAAGGTAGAAGAACCAGACTGGTGGAAGCAATACAAGATGTAATGGTGAACGTGGTCACGCAGAACCCCACGCGTTCTGTCGCCAGGCGACTTCCTCAGTGGTGTTTTCTGGGGGAGGGGGTTCATGGCCCCACTCCAGGGATGTGTCATACTCTTAGTAAGCAGTTTTTAGTGATTTTAGATGTCTCTTGATGTATGTATTTTGTATTTAGATGTATTTTGCAATGAATTTGTGCAATAAAATATTCCAACTGTATGATTAAATATTGTGGTGTGCGCCTATATTCTTGTGCAATAAACTTAGACTTAGTCTAGAAATTAAACAAATTTATCAAACAACTTGAGCCAATTTATAAATCTGGTTTACACTGTCCAATAAGTAGACAGTTTTAGTTAAAAGAGATCTTCAGCGGTATATAACGTATCCCTTATCTGCAGGACAGGGGATAAGTGTTTGATCCCAGGGGGTCCGACCGCTGGGACTCCCCACAATCTCCCACATGGTGACCCGGCACTGCTGCGGCTCTGCGCTGCTAGTGGTTGTGTCGTTGACCTCACTGAGGTCAACAGCCATGTCCCCTCCATTCAGCTCTATGGGAGAGGCGGGGATGCACAAACACTGCATATCCGCCTCTCCTATAGAGATACATGGAGGCAGCGTGTTGGTCATGCTCCCTATCTGAAGTTTGGACATTAGGTATATATGGGAATAGCAAGTTTAATGCTTTTCAAATAAAGACATGCACTTTACCCAGCATGCATTTGTCTTATATATATGTATATGTTTATATATATATATATATATATATATACATATATATATGTATTTTGCATTCATAAGGGTGGAAAATAAATATCTGGCCCATATTGCCACATGACCAATTGTGTTCATCAAAGAAACAGAAGAATAATGCATGATGGATCTACTTCTTACACCCTTGAAATTAAATGGACTAAAAGTTCTATTAAACTTGGAATTTGCTTTGATACAGAAACCTGGATCAGTATGTTAGACTATCAGTGATGGTTCCGTGTAGTAATCCATTGTAATTATTTAATATGCTTATTTGAGTGTCTCAATAAAAGCATTTTTTTTCTATTCTTCTATCCCAGACATATATCGGGACGTTGCTGGTTTCTGTAAATCCTTATAAGAATCTTGAACTGTATACGCAAAAGCAGATGGAAATGTACCAAGGTGTAAATTTCATTGAGCTTCCACCACACATGTAAGTGTTCACTTCATGTTTATGAGGCTTCTTTCAAGTTTTCCTTAAACATAGTAATAGTCTATTTGTTGTCCTATAAAATTGGTCCTATGTGTCTAAGATAGATAAATTAGATTGAGAAGTGACAATCTCTGTACAGCACTAAGACTAGGTTACCTATATAGGAAAAAATTATTAAAAGTTCAAGCTTAGCTGTCCTTTGCTAAAACTTTTTATATAATGTAGATAATACCATTACATGTATATTTATAATATACATTGGTTAAAAATGTGTATATTTTTGTGTGAACAAAGGCTGTCCCTGCAGCTATTGCCTGTGTGTCTCTGTGAGGAGACAAAATACAGGAAGTGTGTATAGGACAAGCAGGGCTCTGTGCAGGTTCCTACATTTTCAATCATCTTGCTGCGTGAGCTGCTAGCTAGTCACAGAGGCTCAGAGCACAGATCCCTGCTTGTCCTCAGTGCACAGAGCCCTGCTGGTCCTCAGTGCACAGATCCCTGCTTGTTCTCAGTGCACAGAGCCCTGCTTGTCCTCAGTTTACAGAGCCTTCCTTGTCCTCAGTGCACAGAGCCCTGCTTGTCCTCACTGCACAGAGCCCTGCTTGTCCTCACTGCACAGAGCCCTGCTTGTCCTCAGTGTACAGAGCCCTGCTTGTCCTCAGTGTACAGAGCCTTGCTTGTCCTCAGTGTACAGAGCCCTGCTTGTCCTCACTACACAGAGCCCGGTTTGTCCTCACTGCACAGAGCCCTGCTTGACCTCAGTGCACAGAGCCCTTCTTGTCCTCAGTGTACAGAGCCTTGCTTGTCCTCAGTGTACAGAGCCCTGCTTGTCCTCAGTGTACAGAGCCTTGCTTGTCCTCAGTGTACAGAGCCCTGCTTGTCCTCACTACACAGAGCCCGGTTTGTCCTCACTGCACAGAGCCCTGCTTGACCTCAGTGCACAGAGCCCTTCTTGTCCTCAGTGTACAGAGCCTTGCTTGTCCTCAGTGTACAGAGCCCTGCATGTGCTCAGTGAACAGAGCCCTGCTTGTCCTCATTGCACAGAGCCTTGCTTGTCCTCAGTGTACAGAGCCTTGCTTGTCCTCAGTGCACAGAGCCCTGCTTGTCCTCAGTGTACATAGCCCTGCTTGTCCTCACTGCACAGAGCCCTGCTTGTCCTCACTGCACAGAGTCCTGCTTGTCCTCACTGCATGGAGCCCTGCTTGTCCTCACTGCACCGAGCCCTGCTTGTTCTCAGTGTACAGAGCCCTGCTTGTACTCGGTGTAAAGAGCCCTGCTTGTCCTCGGTGTACAGAGCCCTGCTTTTCCTCAGTGCACAGAGCCCTGCTTGTCCTCAGTGCACAGAGCCCTGCTTATCCCGCCCACACTTCATGTATTTTGTGTCTGCACAGAGACACACAGGCAATTGCTGCAGGGACAAGACAGTTGTTTTGACCTAAAATGTACTGAGTTGCCCATAGCAACCAATCAGGTTGCTTCTTCAATTTTTGAAAATGCCTCTGAAAAATAAGAGAAGCAATCTGATTGGTTGCTATGGACAACTCAGCAACTTTTCCTCTGGATAGGTTTTGATAAATCTCCCCCAATTTATATTACAAATATATATATATATATATATATATATATATATATATATAATATGTTATTATCTACATTATTTATACTTTGCTGTCAAGCCTTTGTCAAAGGTTTGCATTGGGTACAACAATGTACAAATGGTATGCTACTGCATACTGGACTGGCATCAGAGCCATCTTTAATGCAAGGCTAAATGGGCAAATGCCCTGGGGCCTGTCATTCCTGGGGGGCACAAGCAGCCGCCCCTTGAGCATGCTACGCTGCCTGACCAGAACATACAGTTCCAGTTCCATGTCCACATTCACTGGGCAGAAGAAAGAGGCTTGCCCTCACCTGTCCCTCATGCACTGGCTCCTGGGTCACCTGCTCCCTCATGAAGCTTCTTTCCATGATGGTGTCAGCTAGGAGAGCCCCCGGCAGCCAGTGTAGTGGGTGCATAGAAAAGCACAACTGCACGTCCTTCTTGAGCAGCCTCCTAAGGATACTCCATGGCTCCAGGGACCACAGGGGTCCCTCTAGCTCCCCTCTGGTGTAGCTGCTGCCCTTCAGGGATGGGCTCTGGCTCAGCACCCTGCTGTCTGCCTGGTAGAGAGCCACGGAGATGAACAGCTTGCTAGCTTCATCGTTCAGAGCAGTGTGGAGACTGTCATCCTGTCTGGGGTTCAGACTGTGGACCTGGAGCTGCAGAGGCTTGTCATAAAGGCAGCAAGGGAACAAAAGCATTTACACCCCACCAGCTATGATGTGTTCGTATGTGGCTCTACTTTTCCAGGGGATGGTGGGATTGTTGAGATATAGTATGTTATTGCATGCGTGGAATAGGTGGAGTGGGGGGGGGGGTGCAAAAATGCTTGGCTAGAGTCCAATCATAGATGAGCACAGCCCTGCCTGGCATTTGTGAAAAGGACACCCTTTTGGAATATGCTGGGTAAATATATTTAAAGTATGCAATGAAAGCTTTTCTGGCGCATACACTGGTGCATACACTACACCTAATAGAATTGACTGTACAGCCATTTTCTTTCTTCAGATATGCAGTTGCAGATAACGCCTATAGGGTCATGTGCACAGAGCGGAACAATCACTTTATACTTATATCTGGAGAAAGTGGATCTGGAAAAACAGAGACTTCAAAAAAAATCCTTCAGTACTTGGCTATGGCGTGCCCAACTACAGAGAAGCTTCATACCATCAGAGACAGGCTGCTCCTTTCCAATCCTGTTCTGGAGGTAACTGTGATGTATACATAGTATTTAGATAGCATTTATAATATGACTTCTGACATATACTTTATTTCGATTTTGTCAGGCATTTGGAAATGCCAAAACGCTCCGCAATGACAACTCAAGTAGATTTGGAAAATATATGGATGTACAATTTGACTACATGGTAAATAGAATATCTTACTTCTTATCCAATACATACTGCATATGAGAAGAGACTAACAAAAAGTGTGAAAATAAGTTTAGATAAGATTAATTGAAGGGGTTTCCCAAGTTTACAAAAAACTTCAAATTTCTTCCAAAAACAGCACCACCCCTGTCCTCAGCTTGTGTGTGGTATGGCAGCTCAGTCCCATTGAACTAAATGGAGCCAAATTGTAATACTACACACAACCTGAGAACAGGTGTTCCCCTGTCTTTGTAAGGCCTCCTGGCGTCCAGACAAATGATGGAACTGATCCCATTCATTTGAATGGTCCAAACTGAGACGTCGGATGATTGGACTCGATGGACCGTCACCGGACAGGAAAGCACATCTTGCCGCATTCCTCTGTCCGGCGTTCAAAAACACACCGGACGCCGGATGCTAAACAACTGATGACAACTGATGCATGTTGGCATCAGTTGTGTCAAAAACAAATGTAGGTGGCACATTCACTTCAAGTACTACATATCTTCAATTTTCTTAATTGTGGCCCAGATAATTCCAATACTTTGAGCCTTTTAATATAAGACCACTGTTACTTTCAAACCTTTTTTTGCTTCTTCAGGGGGCCCCTGCTGGAGGACATATCCTTAGCTATTTAATAGAGAAGTCCCGTGTGGTCCATCAGAATCAAGGGGAGAGAAACTTTCACATATTCTACCAGTTATTGGAGGGAGGAGAAGATCATTTAATACGTTGGTTGGGTCTGGAGCGTAAACCTGAGCTTTATAGTTACCTCATTCAAGTAAGAAGAAAATCTATAGCATTTTTTTTGGATGTTTTCATATATAAATGAACAAGATATATCTATTTTATTTTTTTTCCCAAGGGTGATTGTGCCAAAGTAAATACCATCTGTGACAAGTCAAACTGGAAGCTTGTACGTAGGGCTTTTACTATCATTGAGTTCACTGAAGCTGACATTGAGGTAAGATATAAGATTGTGGAGGAAATTTATTATGGCTTGTACACCATACAAAAGTCACACATGTTTGCGCAAAGTCGTTGTGGCTTAGGTGGAAGGGGGGGCATGGCCTGCCAGTGACCCGGTACATTTACTATAATACAGTAACTGGTGTAAATTATTGCTGAAACTTTCACCATAGATTTCAATGTGTGGTGCGCATAGTTTCTTAATAAAATTGACACGTCTTGCTTTACCTTATCATTTACTCAGCAGTTCTGCTGGTGAGTAGAAATAGGGATCTGGAAAAAAAAAAACCTTGATGAATGAACAAGTATGACACAAATAGTTGTCCCACAATAGTATATAGTAGCATGATGATTATTATTAAGTTTCTGTTGATTTCCACTAGAATCACAGTCAGACACCAACACCTCAGAATTAAAATCAGTATGTTTAGATCTTTTTTGTTGAATTATTTAGCATCTTTTTGGATTAGTCGCCAGTGTCTTACACTTGGGAAACATACAGTATGAGGAAGACAGCCATGGCCATGCCATAATTAAAGATGGAAAACAAATCCAGTGGGTGTCAAAGGTATGTCCATTGCAATATTCAGTGGTTAAGATGAGTATGTGTATCATCACTATTGCATATACAGGTTTACTGATACAGTTATAATGATGCTATTATGTTTTGTGCAGGTCCAGATGGGCGCTACATGCCCCTGTGTCATGCATTACCCCTTTAGGCCCTTCATTACACATTAAAGTGCTTTGTGTTTTACATCAGTTTTGCTGATTTCTCCTAGAAATGAACTGTATGAATCAATTGACAACTAGGTGTTACTCTTACCTTTGTCAACAAGTCAACAAGGTGTGTCTGTGCACTGATTGGGCAGCGACACGTTCTGTAGAGACGCACCCCATTGACAATGGTAATTTTTTACACCTAGGAATGAGCGAATCGAATTCGTTACGAATTTCAGGAAAAATTCACTTAGTAACGAATCCGAATATCGCCGCGATTCAGTTGCATTGATCGCTTCATTAAACTCCATTTTGTGCGGTTCAGGCTCCAGGGCATCTAAAATGGGGGGCCACCCTTTTTACGGCGAGTAACACTTGCCAAAAAGGGAATTTATAGGGCGAGAGTAGGGCCTTTCAGGGGAAGTTTTTACTCCCACCTGCTACAATAGACAATACGTTGTTCCCTTCCACCTTACTCCACGAAAACTGCAAATGGGAACCATGGTGACCGACAACGGGAAGAACATCTTGTCTGCGCTGCGTCAAGGAAGCCTGAGCCATGTGCCCTGCATTGCACACGTGGTCAATCATGTTGTGAAGCAGTTCCTGAAGTGTTCCCCCCATCTGCAAGACATCCTAATAATGCGTAGAAAACTTTGCATGCACTACAGCCACTCATACACTGCAAAGCACACTCTCCTTGAGCTGCAGCGTCAGAACGCCATCCCCCAACATAGTCTGATTTGCGACGTTTTCCACACATTGGAATTCCACCCTCCATATGTTGGACCAACTATACAAACAGAGAAAAGCCATCACCGATTTCTTGATGATCTAAGCGGGTAAGGGACTCCCCTGTGTAACTTCAATGTCAACTAGTGGCAGCTCATACTTGACACCTGTCGTTTGCTCAGGCCCTTTGAGGAAGCCACATTATTAGTCAGTTGCCAGGAATACGGGATGAACGACATCATTCCACTGCTTCATATCCTACAACACTTGTTGGAAACAATGGCTGGTCAGGGCACTGGAGACGGGGCGCTTACATCTCACAGCTACATGAGCCCTGTGGGGGCTGAACTGGAGGAGGAGGGGGACAGTGGAGCACAGGCAAGGTTTTGTGAAATGGGTGGTTTTTATAGTAATCTGACAGGAGAGGAGTAGCAGGAGCAAGCTGTGGAGCTACAGGGTGATGAGGAAGACAAGACAGGGGACCCAGACACACCGTGGCCATGTGGCCTCCTCATGCTGCTGGCACATTAAATGAAACTTTATCTTAATCTATTGTAAATCTTCAATTAAAATTTTACAAAATATCTCTAATCTTTTCAATTGTAAAGCTCTATGATCTCATCAGGCTGTTGCCACCTCCAGGCTGGGTCATTCTGCCACTATATGGTCTCCCCTTGCTGCCAATTCCAGGCTGGGTCATTCTGCCACATTATGGTCTCCTCATGCTGCTGCCACCTCTAGGCTGTGTCATTGTGCCACCATATGGTCTCTTTATTCTGTTGGCACATTAAATTAAACTTTTTACATTTTAATCAATATAAAATCTTTAATTTGAATTTTACTAAATATCTTTAATGTTTTCAATTGTGAGGCCCTATGGTCTTGTCAGGCTGTTGCCACCTCTAGGCTCTGTCATTGTGCCGCCATGTGACTCCTTGTTATATTGGGTTTTGTGGTCATACAGTATTAGTTCAAAGTAAACGCGTCGGGCACCCGGGACATTAAACTTGTGAATCTAATCAAAATCTTTAATTTAAATTTAAAAAAATCTCTTCAATCTTTTGAATTGTGAGGCCCTACGGTCGTCGTCATATATCACCTGTGGAATTACCACAAGAATCCAATGAAACAGGTTAGAGCGATAACAATGAACCATGACTGATTAAATGAAACTTTCGCAGTTCCAAACAGAGTAAGACAGTCGAGGGGGGGGGGGGGGGGTGCTGGGAGGCAGGGGCTGGAACAGGTGGTAGCTCGCCTTGTGGCGAACTGCCAGCTCGAAGCTCACCAGAATAGGTCCTCAAAGAAGGATTTTAAAAATTCTAATAAATTCAAATTAAATAAAATAAAAATTACATTAAAAAATCTCTTTAATCTCATATGGTCTCCTGACCCTGCTGCCACATCTAGACGCTCTGAGACAGTGATTCTAATAGCGATGCCTGTAATCTGCATGTCATACTTAATAGCAGTATTATTTCACTAACACAGCACACTCCCTATGTGTGTTACGACAAGGCAAAGTGGTCTACACCCCTTTGAGGCTCTCTGTAGCCCAGAAATAGCCATTTTTAATAGGGATTCGCTTCAAATAAATTCGGACCTAACCAAATTTTTGGGGAAAATTAGGCGAATCGGACGAATAGAATATTTAAAAAATTTGCTCACCCCTAGTTACACCCAATTGTCAATTTATTCATATATTTCCAGAAGACATAACAGAAAATAGACACAAAACAGAGTTCTAAGAAAAGGTGCTCTTAATATTCACTAAAAGAGACATGTTTAGAAAGAGGACAGCTCTTTTTTAAGTAACTAGTTAAGATATTCATGGAACTTTCCAATGTTGAAGGATTTATAAACACATAGTTATGTTTGACACAATATAAGTGACAATAATTACTATAACACTACTACGTTAATTTGGCAACACACAACTGAGTGACATTGGTTTAAAGGAGTTTTCCTAACAACCACACATATTACCTGGTAATGGGGGTTTTGTGTCCTTATATTTGAGTGTAGCTGCAGTTGAACATGTACACTACCACGCCATTCAACTCTAGGAGAGTGTCAGAGAAATCTAAACTCAATTTAAATGGAGGCGATGTAGTCCTAACATGTGTCATGTCTGGTTTAAGTCCATACTTTGTGCAGCTGGTTTTGTTACCTATTAACTTCAATGGGTAGCAAAATCAGCTAAATAGAAAATCAGAAAATATCCACCAAAAATATGCAGCAGATCCTGTACGTGTGAACGTACCCATAAAGTTTTAAGACTCACAGGGTTATTTATCAATAATGGTCTTTGGCTAGATCATTTTTATGGTTTGTCAAGAAGCGTTTTTTTTTGATGTTGCTGCTCCAAATTTATATTGTCGCAGTGACCATAATTAATTTCGCACAGATCTGCACCCAGATCATTTTCTACCCTGCTTTGAGATCATATCTATCCTGCTTCTAAGGCTAGGATTCCACTTGTTTTTTTTCCTGCATTTTTTTCACTGAAGAAACGCCAGAAAAAACACCAGTGCAATTTCCTGCGTCTGATGTTTTTTTCTGGCGTTTTTGCATTTGAGTGGTAATTGTATTTTTGGCCCCTTTGGCGTTTTTTTTCTAAATGTGTGGGTACCAAAAAAAAAAAAATTATAATAATAAAAAAACAAAAACAAAAAGGATGCAGTGGGGATGGGAAAAAAGGTATTTAACAACATTTTAATTATTTGTTAATAAAGTGTGTGTGTTTCACCTTTTTTTCAAAATTTTTTACATTTTTTAGGTAGTACTATTACTCCCAGCATGGAACAGACGATCGTCCTATCTATACCAGAGATGCTGAGCGGCTCTCTAAAGCGCTCGCATCTCTGCTCTGTGCACTGGCCGGCCAGTGATATGAATAGAAATTCACATCACTCATTCATATATTCCGCCCAGAGTGGGGATTGGCCGGATGGTGGCAGCCAGTCCCAGTTCTCAGCAGGAAATATGAATAAGTGATGTTCTATTCATATCACTGGCCGGCCGTAGTATAGTGCAGAGATGTGGAGTGCAGGAGAAAGCCGCTCCATCTCTGCAATAGATAGGACGAACGCATCTGGTGTCAGGAGCGACACCCGCTGTGATCTGTCCTTAACTGCAGGTACTACTACTCCAAACATGGAGCACACTCTGCTCCATGCTGGTAGCTGTAGTACCTGCATTAATAGACAGATCACAGCGAGTGTAACTTCTGACACCTGTTGTGATCTGTCTATTAATGCAGGTACTACAGCTCCCAGCATGGAGAAGAGTGTGCTCCATGTTGGGAGCAGTAGTACCTGCAGTTAAGGAAATATCACAGCGGATGTCACTCCTGACACCCGTTGTGATCCTCCTGTATAATGTATAGATGTTGCTGGCCACTCTTCTATGGTCCCCTGCACTTCAGTATTTATACAACTATTCATATTTCCCACAGAGAGTTGTGATTGGCTGGAACCATCTGGCCAATCACAGCTCTCTGCGGCAAATATGAATTGGTGTATATATATGGCAGTGCAGGGCACCATAGAAGAGCGGCTGACCGCATCTATAAATTATACAGAAGGATTGCAACAGACCCGGGGCGATCTGTCAATTAGTACATGTACTACTACTCCCATCATGGAACAGTGTGTTCCATGCTGGGAGTAGCAGTACTACCTAAACAATGTAAAAAAAAAAAGTGAAAAACACACACACACACTACATTTTTATTATTGTCGGCTACATTTTTAGTGCCCTGCCCGCACACATAAATTGATCCCTGTTTAAAAATGAATAAAAATTTAGTTATAAAAAAGATACATTTTGTTAAATACAATTTTTATCCATCATTACTGATTCTTTTTTTTAATTTTTTTTTTATGGTACTCTACGAAATTGTATTAAAAAAGGTATCTCCATCACTTTTTTGGATCGCTAAAGTCCAAGAAGAGTTAAGAATTAAAACCATCTGCAAAAACGCCAAAGGAGTAGTTATTTTTTTTAGACCTGGTCTAGATTCGCAATTTTTTTTTGCACCATTTGTGGAAAAACTTGCGGAAAAATTAAAAACACACAGATAATAAATTTGTGACCACTGCATCCGTCAGAAGAAATGGTTTAGCAACACCAAAAGGTCAAAAATGACGGAATTAAGAACTTGTAAAAAAAAACACCCAAAATTTTTTTTTGCAGATTTAGACCAAAAAAAGGAATAGAAAAAATTAGACAAAGATAAAAAGTGTTCTTCCTTCTTATCTTAGCTTCTTGGTGTTCCTGTGTCCCTTTTACAAGAAGCTTTAACTCACAAGAAGATCGAAGCTAGATCTGAGCAGGTTTGTTTTATAAATTTACGTTTTGTGATCATTTAATAATTCCTAGTTCCATTGAATCAACCCTGTCAGTAGTAAGCTATTAAACCTGTTGACAGGCCTATACAGAAGCCAAGGAGGAGACTCTGAGCATACCAGGTGTCTCTGTCATGCAGCATGTTAAAGGGGTTCTCCAGCCCTAAGACATCTTATCCCCTATCCAAAGGATAGGGGATAAGATGTCTGATCGCAGGGGTCCTGCCGCTGGGGACCCCCGCTATCTCGCATGCAGCACCCACTTCTGGGAGCTGCACGCAGCACTGCACCCTGTCGGGTCACGACTCCGGGGCCGGAGTATCGTGATGTCACGACCCCGCCCCGTGTGACATCACGCCCAGCCCCAAAATGAAAGTCTCTTGGAGGGGTCATGACGGCCGTTACGTCCCCTCCCATAGACTTGCATGATGGGGCGTGACCTCACATGGGTGGCGGAGTTGTAACGTCGCGATACTCCGGCCCCGTAGTTGTGACCTGATGTCTTAAGGCCAGAGTACCCCTTTAAAAGTCCTGGCTGCCACCATCACAAGTGCCCAGGAGTCAAGAACACTCTTAATACAGAACACTCTGGGCACCTTACAAGTAGATCCTGCCTCCTGGGTATCAACAACGCAACATCAGGTATGGAAGGAGTCCCTTCCCCAACCTCTGTATACACCGGTCACCAGTTTTGATTTTTGCTTTAGGTTGTTACAGAGAAGAAGGCAACAAAAAATGCAACAAACAGATATGCCTTTCTATGTCATCTGAAAATAAGGAGATTTTTTTACACTTACCGTAAAATCTTTTTCTCAGAAGCTCCATTGGGGGACACAGGAACTGTTGGGGTATATCTTGCTGCCACTAGGAGGCTGACACTAGGCATACAAGAAAAGAAGTCGGCCCCTCCCAGCAGGGTATACCCCACCTCCTGTCTTAGAGACACTCAGTTTTAGTCCCAAAGCAATAGGAGTAACCGAAAAATACAGAGTCCAGAGGACGCCCTGTCAAAAACAACGAAACAACCAACTGACAGGCGACCGACTCTCAGAACACAACTAACAACACAGGGTGGGAGCTGTGTCCCCCAATGGAGCTTCTGAGAAAAAGATTTTACAGTAAGTGTAAAAAAATCTCCTTTTCTCATTCAGCTCCATTGGGGGACACAGGAACCATGGGACATACCAAAGCAGTCCCCGGGGTTGGGAAAACTATGTAACCCTGAATCAACCCTGAAACCACCGCTGCCTGCAAAACCTTACGCCCGAAAGAGGCGTCAGCGGATGCAGAAGTGTGCACTTGGTAAAACTTGGTGAATTTGTGCACCGAAGACCAAGTCGCCGCCTTACACACCTGTAGGGCCGAAGCCCTGTTAAAGACCGCCCAAGAGGCCCCCACAGAGCGAGTGGAGTGAGCCGTAACCCGGAAGGGAGGATCCTTCCCCTTGGAACGGTATGCTTCAGAAATGGCGGACCGGATCCATCTCGAGATGGTAGCCCTAGAAGCAGGCAGACCCTTGCGTCGGCCCTCCGGAAGGACAAACAGCAACTCCGACCGTCGTAAAGAAGAAGTGGCCTTGAGGTAGACTCGTAAGGCTCGCACCACATCCAGATTGTGGAGAGAACGCTCCTTCGGATGAGACGGAGCAGGGCAGAAGGAAGGGAGAACGATATCCTCGTTCAGATGAAAAGACGAAACCACCTTCAGTTGAAAAGAAGGAACCGGACAAAGTACTGCCTTATCCTGATGGAGAATCAGAAAGGAAGGTTGACAAGAAAGAGTTGCCAATTCCGACACCAGACGGATCGAGGTCACAGCAACCAAAAAGGCGACCTTCCAGGAAAGGAACCGAAGAGAAATATCCCAGATAGGTTCGAACGGGGCGGATTGCAGGGCACTGAGGACCAGGTTCAAGTCCCAAGGGGGAGTAGGAGACCTGACAGGATGAATCTCGTGAGTTACTCCTTGAAGGAAGGTGTGAACTGAGGAGTCAGAAGCCAGATTCCGCTGAAAAAGAACAGAGAGCGCTGACACTTGACCCTTGAGAGAGCTAAGGGCCAGGCGCGTCTCAATACCCTAATGTTAAAAACGCCAGAAGGTTCGGTAGAGAGAAACGAACCGGTGAAAGAGTGCGGGCCTCACACCACGGAAAATAAGCCCGCCAAGTCCTATGGTAGATCCTAGCCGAGGACGGCTTACGCATAGTGCGAACGACCCTAGATGAAAAAACGCGAGCCTTCAATACCGCGGTTTCAACCGCCACGCCGTCAAACGCAGCGGCTGTGAATTGGGGTGGCAAAGAGGACCCTTAGACAGAAGATCGAGGCGATCTGGCAGTCGGAATGGAACGTCCGCCACAAGTCGAACCACGTCGGCGTACCAAGATCGGCGAGGCCAATCCGGAGCCACTAGGATGGCCGGTACGCTTTCCGCCATGAGTTTCCTGAGCACTCGTGGAAGGAGGGGAATCGGCGGAAACAGGTACGGAAGAGTGAACCGAGACCAAGGAATGACGAGGGCGTCCGCGGCCAGCGCCAAAGGATCTCTTGACTTTGCCACGAAGCTTGGAACCTGCCGGTTTAGGCGGGACACAAAGAGGTCCACGTCCGGAATTCCCCAGCGACGGCAGATGGACTCGAACACCTCCGGGTGAAGGGACCACTCCCCAGGGTCGGGAGAGGAGCGACTCAGAAAGTCCGCCTCCCAATTTTCCACCCCCGGAATGTGAATTGCTGATATGGAGGGAACCATGTGTTCCGCCCAGGTCAAGATCTTGGACACCTCGGTCATGGCGGCACAGCTGCGAGTGCCCCCTTGGCGGTTGAGATACGCCACGGCCGTGGCGTTGTCCGACTGAATGCGAACTGGGCGACCCCGAAGAAGAGACTTCCAGTGTCGGAGACAAAGGTATATTGCTCGGATCTCCAGGACATTGATAGGAATCCTGGCTTCCCGAAGTGACCACCGGCCCTGGACCGTCCAGTCCAGGAGAACTCCCCCCCAACCGATGAGGCTCGCATCCGTCGTAAGAACCAGCCAGTTCAATGGGAGAAATGAGCGGCCGCTCTGAAGGAGGGGAGAGTGGAGCCACCAAAGAAGAGACTGGCAAGTCGAGGTGGGCAGGCGGAACTGATGGTCCAAGGACAGATGGGATCCGTCCCACAGAGACAGAATAGCCCACTGAAGCGGACGGCAACGGAACTGTGCAAATGGAACCGCCGTGATGGCCGCCACCATCCTGCCCAGTACTGCCATGCATGTCCGAACGGACACTGGATAAGGGCATCTCAAGAGACGAACACCTGACAACAGGGCACTCCGTTTGTCCGGAGGGAGGAAGACAAGAGATCAGGAGGGAGAAAGGTTGGATTTCTCCTCGTTGATCAGCCACCCAAAGCTGGTTAGGGTCAGCAGAGTGATGTGGAGACTCTCCTCGTTCTGGATCCGGGACGGGGCCTTGATAAGCAAGTCGTCCAGGTAAGGAAGGACAGCTACACCCCGGGACCTGAGAATGGCCATGACAGCCGTCAGGACCTTGGTAAAAACCCGGGGGGCTGTAGCCAGGCCGAAGGGCAGAGCCACAAATTGAACGTGACCCTGCGGAACGGCAAAACGCAGAAAATGTTGATGAGGAGGAAAAATCGGAATGTGAAGATACGCATCCCGAATGTCCCATGAAGACAGGCATTCGCCCTGATCCATGGACGCCATGATCGACCGCAGAGACTGCACACGAAAGTGGCGAAGGCGAAGATGCCGATTGAGAAGCTTTAGGTCCAAAATCGGATGGACTGAATCCTCCTTTTTGGGCACCACAAAAAGGTTTGAGTAGAAACCCCTGAAATGGTCTTGGGGCGGGACGGGCACAATAACACCCTGCAGCAGCAGAGTGCGAATGGCAGAATGAAAACCTTTTGCCAGAGTAGGTGAACGAGGAGGCTGGGATCGAAAAAACAATCCCGGGGAAAAGAAGCAAACTCGATTTGGTACCGTGCCCTTCAGTCGCATGTGGGGAAACAGGCAGCGCCATGCTCCTGTCGCCCCTACCTAGAAAAATAAAAAAGAAGAAAAAGTCTTCTATGACACTAAGCTAAAAGTGAGTGTCTCTAAGACAGGAGGTGGGGTATACCCTGCTGGGAGGGGCCGACTTCTTTTTTTGTATGCCTAGTGTCAGCCTCCTAGTGGCAGCAAGATATACCCTCACGGTTCCTGTGTCCCCCAATGGAGCTGAATGAGAAAATTCCTTTAACACCATAGACTACCATGCCTGTCACACCCAGGCATAGGGAAATGGCTGTATCATGCATGTGTGGACCCTATTAAAGTACCAATACCATCCCTATTGGCTTCCTTGAACTGATAGTTTTAGAACACATATAGATTTGATATACCATGGTTCTACTAATATGTTTTTTACTTCCTTATTTATTGTTACCTCCAGGTTCTCAGCCCTTTGAACTTAGAGTTAGCCTACTATGCTCGTGATGCCCTTGCCAAAGCAATGTATGGGAGATCCTTCAACTGGCTTGTTAACAAAATTAATAGATCATTAGCAAATAAGGTAAAGCATGAAGCAAGAATAATATGTTTTTTGAACTGTCCATGTCATAATTCATGCATGATTTTTGTTACCTTTTTATCCTCTGGGATAAAATATACTTGCATGACTTTTTAAAGGGGTACTCCGGTGCTTAGACATCTTATCCCCCATCCAAAGGATAGGGGATAAGATGCCTGACCACGGGAGTACCGCCGCTGGGGCCCCCCCGTGATCTTGCACGCGGCACCCCGTTTGTAATCAGTCCCCGGAGCGTGTTCGCTCCGGGTCTGATTACGGGTGATCACAGGGCGGGCGGCGTGTGACGTCACGCGTGCGCCCCCGTGTGACGTCACGCTCCGCCCCTCAATGCAAGCCTATGGGAAGGGGCGTGACGTCACACGGGGGCGCAGGCGTGACGTCACACGCCGCCCGCCCAGTGATCGCCTGTAATCAGACCCGGAGCGAACACGCTCCGGGGACTGATTACAAACAGGGTGCCGCGTGCAAGATCACGGGGGTCCCCAGCGGCGGGACTCACGCGGTCAGGCATCTTATCCCCTATCCTTTGGATAGGGGATAAGATGTCTAAGCACCGGAGTACCCCTTTAAATTTATTTTCCAATAAAGATTGTATTATTATAAATGTATATATATTTTATATATTTAATACATTTTGCTGGCTGGTTTGTATTTTTATATAGGTTGATGAAATGGAGGAGGATATAAAGAATGAGCTTATAAAATGAGAATGAGAGAGCCAATGTTATGATGTAAAAGAAGTCATGGGTTAGATAAAGCCATGACAGATTATACATTACCTAGTAAAGTAATGATATCATTTCTGCCCTTAACAGTTGTAGAGCATCAAGTTCCGGGTAACTCAGTAGTTAAATATTTATTCTCTGGTGAATATAATGAAAGTTTAGTCTCTCATAACTAAGGGCTCTGTTACACTGGGCGATTAATGGCCAAACAGGTCCATATCACCCTGTTAAATAAGGCCAGCGATCAAACAATGAATGAGCAAATGCTCATTTGTTAGCTGATAAGGTTGTTTTGACCCGTCAAAAAAAATAATTTCTTATTGGCCTAACATCTCCCTGTGTAATAGGGGACATGCAGTTGACTAGTAAGTGCACCATATGCCTTGTTCTTGGCAGCAAAGTGATTGTTTATGCGGCCCTCCTCACACAATTAACAAGCTGTTTAATTGTCTCTAAATGACCACTGATATACAAGATCGGCAGCTCGGGCAACCTGATAGGACCCTAAATATATTGTGGATAGTCCCCATTGCCAACAGCAATCTACTGTGCCTGCTTTACATAATATTCCCATTAGACCAAATTCAGATACTACAAAGTACAGAATGTGTAAATGGGACTTTTTAAACCCCAATAACAGTTTAAAGATTTGCCCCGGTGGATACGAGATGATGGTGCAGATTTTCAAATCTATAGCATGGCTGATATGTTAATTACATGTAGATTTTGCCTAAACAAACCCTAAGGCCCATTCATACTATGTAATTTCCAGAGTTATTCCGAGTGGAATTCCGCTTGCACACACATGGAATCAGCGCTGCCTGAAATGGGCGTAAATCCAAAATCACAGCATTATGTATTAAAATGCAATAAAAATTTGTGAAAAATTCAACATGTTAACACAGCCTAAAGGCTCCAAATCTTCAAATAAAACACCTCAATTGTTATTATAAGTAAAATTACTTTCTCCTTATGGCATTGTTTCTCTAAAAAGCACACTTTGAATAAGGAAATGCATGTGTGTGAGCTGACACCAACCCACGTATGAGGCTTTTGAGTTCACCTGGGTGATCTCCAGCACCAGCAACCTGATAAGTTGAACAGGTTCTGTAGGCTGCAGTACACAACCAGTTTACTGAAAGATTTAGATCCAAAATGGAGCATACCCCATGCATGCAACATCAACAAAAATGGGTAAGCAGAATACATATAAAAGAACCTCTACATTATTCTCTAATAATAGCAACAAAATAAGCAAAAGAAAAAAAAAAGAAAAAATCCTGGAATGCTTCTTTAACTGTGGAAATCAACCTCAGAATAAAAGTCCCATTGAACAAATAAGATTCCACTGTGGAATTTTCCAGAACGAACTGTACAGTGGAATCCCACTGAAATCAAGTGGAGGCTGCTGCAAGTGGGATCTGCCCAGAATTTCTTCTTGAAATCTTCTTCTGGATGGAATTTTTACAGTGTTAATAGGCCTTAAAAATGTGTTAAATTATTTTTTAGTTCTTTGCTTTGCTTGCATGGCCAGATCTATCAGGATAGCTGGCACAACATCTGCTAAGTGGCCCAGCAGTAAAGGGGATTCATCTTCACACTGAAGTCAGGTGTAGTATTTGCAGTGAAGAACAAAAGTAAAGATTGAAATTAGCAGTGTAAAGGAATGAGTACAGACCATTTGTGCTGAGCTTACTGGCTGCTGGTCCCTTTCCATGTTTTGTAATATAAGCACTATGGTGGTTATTTATCAATAATGGTCTTGGCTAGATCATTTTTGTTGTTTGTCTAGATGCGTTTTTCTTTGGAGGTTCTGCTCCAAATTTATCATATTGTCACAGTGACCATGATAAATTTTGTGAAGATCTGCACTCAGATAATTTTCTACCGCCGCTTTCAGATTATGTCTACCCTGCTTCAGAGGAGCTTGTTTGTTTGTGTATTTGGCTTCATTTGTTTTAGTTTTAATTTTAAGGCAAATTAAAGGGGTTAACCAGGAAAACATTTTTATATATCAACTGACTCCAGAAAGTTAAACAGATTTGTAAATGACTGAAGAAAGACAGAGCAATTCGGCACAGCTTACTTCTGATCCTCTGGACTATATAGCTCAATAACGGGTATGGCAGTGAGGTGTGTGTGGGGCTCAGAATGATGAATAGGTAAATCCAAACAATTCATGTAGAAGGAGAATGAAGCAGTCGGCAACTCACCAATCCTCAGTCCAGCAAAGTTCTTTATTGCACATACTCACAATCTGGGTTGCCCAGGGAGAAGACAAAAGAGATTGCAAATGCGGGGGGGGGGGGGGGGGGGGGGACCACAGAGAGACTACAACGTTGTTTCGCACTACATAGCAATTCAACTGGCCTACCTCTGAACCGGAACAGCTCACCTTTTATGCAGGTGGGTAATCATGTTAACCTATCACCTTCCTTTCACCAAGTGATGATACAAACAGGGGGAGGGGAGCGAAAACACATGATTTTTAACACCTCGATGGCCTATACAACCTTAGCTAGAAGCATACGGATACATCTACCTTATCGTTTAATCCTATGACCCCCAGTGCATCGGTCGACAAGATCCAATGGGTTTCCCTTCTCAGGAGATTCTTGTCGGCCGATATGCCTGGTCTGGCTAGAACTTTTTCTAAACCTGCAAATTTTAGGTTTTCTGTACTCCCCCCGTGTGAGTCTATTACATGTGAAATATATCTTGGGGCTCCCTTTTTTGTTCTAAGGGAGTAAAAATGTTCCCTAATTATGGCACATAATTGTCTAATCGTTTTTCCTATGTAATAGTACCCACACGGGCAAAAGATAACGTATACTAAATTTTTTGTTTTACACGTAATGAGCTCTTTTACAGTATGAAACACCGGACCTATTCTGAATGATTTTTGGCATAAATTATATTTGCAAAAATTACAGTTTTTACACTGGTAGTTACCTGTGGGGGCGTGGTCACTAAGCCATTCATTATTTTTACTGTTCTTTCTTTTTGTATGTCCTTTTATAGCATCACCTATTGTTCTATTTTTTCTGTATGATATAAGGGGCTTATTGATTGCTATATCTTTTATGTCTTCATCAAGTTCTAATATGTACCAATTCTTACGTATTGCTCTTTCTATTGTTTTATTTACTGGGGTATTTTGGTCTTTTGGGTAATTCCTTTCAAGTAGTCTTGACTCTAGCTTGTCAGCTTGTTTATGATAAGTATTACTCTGGACATTGTTTCTTTTTAAGCGTAAGAATTGCCCATAAGGAATACCATTCTTCACTGCCGCTGTGTGAGAGCTGTCGTAGTGAAGAACGGTATTCCTTGCAACTTCCTTTCTATAGCCCTCAGTTATCAGCATACCATTTTCTACTTTAATGCATACATCCAGGAACTCTAATTATGTGCCTCCATACTGTTGTGTGAATGCCATATTGTATCCCGTTTAGGTATCGGACAAATTCGCTAAATTGACTACTGGTACCCGACCATATCAGCAGGACATCGTCTACAAATCGAGCGTATGTCCTGATGTATTTAATGTACGGGTTGAGAATGGAATATACCACCTCATTTTCAAACCATGCCAAATAGAGGTTAGCGTACGTGCAGGACACCAGTGTCCCCATCGGGGTCCCGGTGTCCTGCCTGTACCATTTGTCTCCATTTCTAAACGTGCTGTGCTTTAGGTCGAATTCCAAAGATTCTTTTACGAATTGGATGAAAGATGTAGATTTGTTAGTTCTTTTTAACATATTAACCATGGCTTGGACTCCCTTATCGTGAGGAATACGGGTGTAAAAATTTACTACATCCACTGAGCAGAGGCTCCATCCTTCCTCCCATCGTATGTCGTTAAGGATGGATAGGAGATGACTAGTGTCCTTTATGTAAGCCGGAACAGCAGGTAAGAGAGGGCATAGCAGATAATCCAAATACTGAGACAGGTACTCGGTAACCTTTTATACAGGTGGGTAAACAAAAAAACAAAAAATCATGTGTTTTCGTTCTCCTCCCCCTGTTTGTATCATCACTTGATGAAAGGAAGGTGATAGGTTAACATGATTACCCACCTGTATAAAAGGTGAGCTGTTCCGGTTCAGAGGTAGGCCAGTTGAAGCACTATGTATTGCGAAACAACGTTGTCGTCTCTCTGTGGTACCCCCCCACCGTATTTGCCATCTCTTTTGTACCGGTACGTCCTTGGTCCTGCTCTCCTGATATAACGCGGGGTTACTGTGTAACCCCACGTCATATCACGGCGGGCCCGGCGTCATAGTGAAGCCGGGACCCGCCTCTAATAGCGCGCAGCGCCGATCGCGGCGCTGCGCGCTATTAACCCTTTAGCCGCGCGCTCAGAGCTGAGCTGCGCCGCTAAAAGTGAAAGTTGCCTGCTAGCTCAGTCGGGCTGTTCGGGATAGCCGCGGCTGTCCAATCGCCGAATGACTGCTCATGCCTGGATCTCAGGCACTGAGCAGTCATTCGGCGATCGGACAGCGAGGAGGCAAGTAGGGGCCCTCCCGCTGTCCTGTCAGCTGTTCGGGATGCCGCGATTAGCCTAATCCCGAATCGTTGATCACTGGTTTCTTATGAGAAACCAGTGATCAATGATGAAGATCAGTGTGTGCAGCGTTATAGGTCCCTATGAATATCATTTAACTCCTCCCCTATTAAAAGTTTGAATCACTCCCCTTAATCACCCTCCAATAAAAAAAAAACACAGTGTAAATAAAAATAAAAATAAACATATATGGTATCACCGCATGCGGAAATGTCCGAATTATAAAAATATATCATTAATTAAACCACTCGGTCAATGGCGTGCGCGCAAAAAAATTCCAAAGTCCAAAATAGTGCATTTTTGGTCACTTTTTATATCATTTAAAAATGAATAAAAAGTCCTATCAATGCAAAAATGGTACCGTTAAAAACTTCAGATCACGGCGCAAAAAATGAGCCCTCATACCGCCCCATACACGGAAAAATAAAAAAGTTATAGGGGTCAGAAGATGACAATTTTAAACGTATTGTCACGATGCCGGCTGGCAGGTAGTGGATCCTCTGTGCCAGAGAGGGATTGGCGTGGACCGTGCTAGAGGATCGGTTCTAAGTCACTACTGGTTTTCACCAGAGCCCGCCGCAAAGCGGGATGGTCTTGCTGCGGCGGTAGTGACCAGGTCGTATCCCCTAGCAACGGCTCAACCTCTCTGGCTGCTGAAGATAGGCGCGGTACAAGGGAGTAGACAGAAGCAAGGTCGGACGTAGCAGAAGGTCGGGGCAGGCAGCAAGGATCGTAGTCAGGGGCAACGGCAGGAGGTCTGGAACACAGGCTAGGAACACACAAGGAAACGCTTTCACTGGCACTAAGGCAACAAGATCCGGCGAGGGAGTGAAGGGGAAGTGAGGTGATATAGGGAAGTGCACAGGTGTAAACACTAATTGGAACCACTGCGCCAATCAGCGGCGCAGTGGCCCTTTAAATCGCAAAGACCCGGCGCGCGCGCGCCCTAGGGAGCGGGGCCGCGCGCGCCGGGACAGAACTGACGGAGAGCGAGTCAGGTACGGGAGCCGGGGTGCGCATCGCGAGCGGGCGCTACCCGCATCGCGAATCGCATCCCGGCCAGAGGCGGTATCGCAGCGCCCCGGGTCCGTGGAACCGACCGGAGCGCTGCAGTGAGAGGAGTGTAGCGAGCGCTCCGGGGAGGAGCGGGGACCCGGAGCGCTCGGCGTAACAGTACCCCCCCCCTTGGGTCTCCCCCTCTTCTTGGAGCCTGAGAACCTGAGGACCAGACTTTTGTCCAGGATATTGTCCTCAGGTTCCCAGGACCTCTCTTCAGGACCACAACCCTCCCAATCCACTAAAAAGAAGGTTTTCCCTCTGACCTTTTTAGATGCTAAAATTTCTTTGACGGAGAAGATGTCCGAGGAGCCGGAGACAGGAGTGGGGGGAACAGATTTGGGAGAGAAACGGTTAATGATAAGTGGTTTAAGAAGAGAAACATGAAAGGCATTAGGAATACGAAGAGAAGGAGGAAGAAGAAGTTTGTAAGAGACAGGATTAATCTGGCGCAAAATCTTGAAAGGACCAAGATAGCGTGGTCCCAACTTATAGCTAGGGACACGGAAGCGGACATATTTGGCGGAGAGCCATACCTTGTCTCCAGGGGAAAAAATGGGAGGAGCTCTTCTTTTCTTATCCGCGAATCTCTTCATGCGTGAAGAAGCCTGTAAGAGAGAATTTTGGGTCTCTCTCCATATGATGGAAAGATCACGAGAAATTTCATCCACAGCGGGCAGACCAGAGGGCAAGGGGGTAGGGAGGGGGGGAAGAGGGTGACGGCCGTACACCACGAAAAACGGGGATTTGGAGGAAGATTCAGAGATTCTGAAATTATACGAGAATTCGGCCCAAGGTAGAAGATCTGCCCAGTCATCCTGGCGGGAGGAAACAAAATGTCGTAAATAGTCACCCAAGATCTGGTTAATTCTTTCTACTTGTCCATTGGATTGAGGATGGTATGCAGAAGAAAAATTTAATTTAATCTTGAGTTGTTTACAGAGAGCCCTCCAGAATTTAGACACAAATTGGACGCCTCTATCCGAGACGATCTGCGTAGGCAACCCGTGAAGACGAAAAATGTGTACAAAAAATTGTTTAGCCAACTGAGGCGCTGAAGGAAGACCAGGAAGAGGGATGAAATGTGCCATTTTGGAGAATCGATCAACGACCACCCAAATAACAGTGTTGCCATGGGATGGGGGTAAGTCAGTAATAAAATCCATACCAATCAGAGACCAAGGTTGTTCGGGAACAGGCAGAGGAAGAAGAAAACCAGCGGGCTTCTGGCGAGGAGTCTTATCCCGGGCACAGATAGTGCAGGCTCGCACAAAGTCCACCACATCAGTCTCTAGAGTCGGCCACCAATAGAAGCGAGAGATGAGTTGCACAGATTTCTTGATGCCCGCATGACCTGCGAGATGGGAGGAGTGACCCCATTTGAGGATTCCGAGGCGTTGGCGTGGAGAAACAAAGGTCTTTCCTGGAGGAGTTTGCCTGATGGAGGCTGGAGAAGTGGAAATCAGGCAGTCAGGAGGAATGATGTGTTGAGGGGAGAGTTCAATTTCAGAAGCATCTGAGGAACGAGAGAGAGCATCGGCCCTAATGTTCTTATCAGCAGGCCGAAAGTGAATTTCAAAATTAAATCGGGCAAAGAACAGAGACCACCTGGCCTGACGAGGATTCAGCCGTTGGGCAGACTCGAGGTATGAGAGGTTCTTGTGATCGGTGTAAATAATAACTGGAAATCTTGATCCCTCCAGCAGATGCCTCCATTCCTCAAGTGCTAATTTAATGGCTAGAAGCTCTCGATCCCCGATGGAGTAGTTCCTCTCCGCCGGAGAGAAGGTCCTAGAAAAAAACCCACAAGTAACAGCATGCCCGGAAGAGTTTTTTTGTAGAAGGACAGCTCCAGCTCCCACTGAGGAGGCATCAACCTCCAATAGGAAGGGTTTAGATGGGTCAGGTCTGGAGAGCACGGGAGCCGAAGAGAAGGCAGACTTGAGTCGTTTAAAGGCGTCTTCCGCTTGAGGAGGCCAAGACTTGGGATCGGCATTTTTTTTGGTTAAAGCCACAATAGGAGCCACAATGGTAGAAAAATGTGGAATAAATTGCCTGTAATAATTGGCGAACCCCAAAAAACGTTGGATGGCACGGAGTCCGGAGGGGCGTGGCCAATCTAAGACGGCAGAGAGTTTATCTGGATCCATTTGTAGTCCCTGGCCAGAGACCAAGTATCCTAGAAAAGGAAGAGATTGGCATTCAAACAGACATTTCTCAATTTTAGCATAGAGTTGATTGTCACGAAGTCTCTGAAGAACCATACGGACATGCTGGCGGTGTTCTTCTAGATTGGCCGAAAAAATTAGGATATCATCAAGATATACAACAACACAGGAGTATAACAGATCACGAAAAATTTCATTAACAAAGTCTTGGAAGACAGCAGGGGCGTTGCACAGGCCAAAGGGCATGACCAGATACTCAAAGTGTCCATCTCTGGTGTTAAATGCTGTTTTCCACTCATCCCCCTCTCTGATGCGGATGAGGTTATAGGCGCCTCTTAAGTCTAATTTAGTAAAGATGTGGGCACCTTGGAGGCGATCAAAGAGTTCAGAGATGAGGGGTAAGGGGTAGCGGTTCTTAACCGTGATTTTATTAAGTCCGCGGTAGTCAATGCAAGGACGTAGAGAGCCATCTTTTTTGGACACAAAGAAAAATCCGGCTCCGGCAGGAGAGGAGGATTTACGGATAAAGCCCTTTTTTAGATTCTCCTGGACGTATTCAGACATGGCAAGAGTCTCTGGGGCAGAGAGAGGATAAATTCTGCCCCGGGGTGGAGTAGTGCCCGGGAGGAGGTCGATAGGACAATCATAAGGCCTGTGAGGAGGTAGAGTCTCCGCTTGTTTTTTGCAGAAAACATCCGCGAAGTCCATATAGGCCTTAGGGAGACCGGTTACTGGAGGAAGCAGAGAGTTACGGCAAGGGTTACTGGGAACCGGTTTTAGACAGTCCTTGGAACAAGAGGGCCCCCAACTCTTGATCTCCCCAGTGGACCAATCCAGGGTTGGGGAATGAAGTTGAAGCCAGGGAAGTCCAAGGAGAATTTCCGAGGTGCAATTGGGGAGGACCAAAAGTTCAATCCTCTCGTGATGAGATCCGATGCTCATTAGAAGGGGCTCCGTGCGGAAACGTATGGAACAGTCCAATCTTTCATTGTTTATACAATTGATGTAAAGGGGTCTGGTGAGACTGGTCACTGGGATGTTGAACCTGTTGACGAGAGAGGCCAAAATAAAATTTCCTGCAGATCCAGAGTCCAAGAAGGCCACAGAAGAGAAGGAGAAGGCAGAGGCAGACATCTGCACAGGCACAGTAAGACGTGGAGAAGCAGAGTGGACATCAAGGATTGTCTCACCTTTGTGCGGAGTCAGGGTACGTCTTTCCAGGCGGGGAGGGCGGATAGGACAATCCCTCAGGAAGTGTTCGGTACTAGCACAGTACAGGCAGAGGTTCTCCATGCGGCGTCGTGTCCTCTCTTGAGATGTCAGGCGAGACCGGTCGACCTGCATAGCCTCCACGGCGGGAGGCACAGGAACAGATTGCAGGGAACCAGAGGAGAGAGGAGCCGAGGAGAAGAAACGCCTCGTGCGAACAGAGTCCATATCTTGGCGGAGCTCCTGACGCCTTTCGGAAAAACGCATGTCAATGCGAGTGGCTAGGTGAATAAGTTCATGAAGATTAGCAGGCATTTCTCGTGCGGCCAGAACATCTTTAATGTTGCTGGATAGGCCTTTTTTAAAGGTCGCGCAGAGGGCCTCATTGTTCCAGGATAATTCAGAAGCAAGAGTACGGAATTGTACGGCATACTCGCCAACGGAAGAATTACCCTGGACCAGGTTCAACAGGGCAGTCTCAGCAGAAGAGGCTCGGGCAGGTTCCTCAAAGACACTTCGAATTTCCGAGAAGAAGGAGTGTACAGAGGCAGTGACGGGGTCATTGCGGTCCCAGAGCGGTGTGGCCCAAGCCAGGGCTTTTCCAGACAGCAGGCTGACTACGAAAGCCACCTTAGACCTTTCAGTGGGGAACTGGTCCGACATCATCTCCAAGTGTAATGAACATTGGGAAAGGAAGCCACGGCAAAACTTAGAGTCCCCATCAAATTTATCCGGCAAGGATAGTCGTAGTCCAGAAGCGGCCACTCGCTGCGGGGGAGGTACAGGAGCTGGCGGAGGAGATGGTTGCTGGAGCTGTGGTAGTAACTGTTGTAGCATAACAGTCAGTTGAGACAGCTGTTGGCCTTGTTGCGCAATCTGTTGTGACTGCTGGGCGACCACCGTGGTGAGGTCAGCGACAACTGGCAGAGGAACTTCAGCGGGATCCATGGCCGGATCTACTGTCACGATGCCGGCTGGCAGGTAGTGGATCCTCTGTGCCAGAGAGGGATTGGCGTGGACCGTGCTAGAGGATCGGTTCTAAGTCACTACTGGTTTTCACCAGAGCCCGCCGCAAAGCGGGATGGTCTTGCTGCGGCGGTAGTGACCAGGTCGTATCCCCTAGCAACGGCTCAACCTCTCTGGCTGCTGAAGATAGGCGCGGTACAAGGGAGTAGACAGAAGCAAGGTCGGACGTAGCAGAAGGTCGGGGCAGGCAGCAAGGATCGTAGTCAGGGGCAACGGCAGGAGGTCTGGAACACAGGCTAGGAACACACAAGGAAACGCTTTCACTGGCACTAAGGCAACAAGATCCGGCGAGGGAGTGAAGGGGAAGTGAGGTGATATAGGGAAGTGCACAGGTGTAAACACTAATTGGAACCACTGCGCCAATCAGCGGCGCAGTGGCCCTTTAAATCGCAAAGACCCGGCGCGCGCGCGCCCTAGGGAGCGGGGCCGCGCGCGCCGGGACAGAACTGACGGAGAGCGAGTCAGGTACGGGAGCCGGGGTGCGCATCGCGAGCGGGCGCTACCCGCATCGCGAATCGCATCCCGGCCAGAGGCGGTATCGCAGCGCCCCGGGTCCGTGGAACCGACCGGAGCGCTGCAGTGAGAGGAGTGTAGCGAGCGCTCCGGGGAGGAGCGGGGACCCGGAGCGCTCGGCGTAACACGTATTAATTTTCCTGCATGTAGTTATGATTTTTTCCAGAAGTCCGACAAAATCAAACCTATATAAGTAGGGTATCATTTTAATCGTATGGACCTAAAGAATAAAGATAAGGTGTCATTTTTACCGAAAAATGTACTACGTAGAAACGGAAGCCCCCAAAAGTTACAAAACTGCGCTTTTTTTTCAATTTTGTCTCACAATGATTTTTTTTCCGTTTCATCGTAGATTTTTGGGCAAAATGACTGATGTCATTACAAAGTAGAATTGGTGGTTTAAAAAATAAGCCATCATATGGATTTTTAGGTGCAAAATTGAAAGAGTTATGATTTTTTAACCCCTTAAGGACGCAGGACGTAAATGTACGTCCTGGTGAGGTGGTACTTAACGCACCAGGACGTACATTTACGTCCTAAGCATAACCGCGGGCATCGGAGCGATGCCTGTGTCATGCGCGGCTGATCCCAGCTGCTAATCGCAGCCAGGGACCCGCCGGCAATGGCCGACGCCCGCGATCTCGCGGGCGTCCGCCATTAACCCCTCAGGTGCCGGGATCAATACAGATCCCGGCATCTGCGGCGGTTCGCGATTTAAATGAACGATCGGATCACCCGCAGCGCTGCTGCGGGGATCCGATCATTCATAACGCCGCACGGAGGTCCCCTCTCCTTCCTCCGTGCGTCTCCCGGCGTCTCCTGCTCTGGTCTGTGATCGAGCAGACCAGAGCAGGAGATGACCGAAAACACTGATCTGTTCTATGTCCTATACATAGAACAGATCAGTATTAGCAATCATGGTATTGCTATGAATAGTCCCCTATGGGGACTATTCAAGTGTAAAAAAAAATGTAAAAAAATGTAAAAGTAAAAGTAAAAAAAAAGTGAAAAATCCCCTCCCCCAATAAAAAAGTAAAACGTCCGTTTTTTCCTATTTTACCCCCAAAAAGCGTAAAAAACATTTTTTATAGACATATTTGGTATCGCCGCGTGCGTAAATGTCTGAACTATTAAAATAAAATGTTAATGATCCCGTACGGTGAACGGCGTGAACGAAAAAAAATAAAAAATGTCCAAAATTCCTACTTTTTTAATACATTTTATAAAAAAAAAATTATAAAAAATGGATTAAAAGTTTTTTATATGCAAATGTGGTATCAAAAAAAAGTACAGATCATGGCGCAAAAAATGAGCCCCCATACCGCCGCTTATACGGAAAAATAAAAAAGTTAGAGGTCATCAAAATAAAGGGATTATAAACGTACTAATTTGGTTAAAAAGTTTGTGATTTTTTTTAAGCGCAACAATAATATAAAAGTATATAATAATGGGTATCATTTTAATCGTATTGACCCTCAGAATAAAGAACACATGTCACTTTTACCATAAATTGTACGGCGTGAAAACAAAACCTTCCAAAATTAGCAAAATTGCGTTTTTCGTTTTAATTTCCCCACAAAAATAGTGTTTTTTGGTTGCGCCATACATTTTATGATATAATGAGTTATGTCATTACAAAGGACAACTGGTCGCGCAAAAAACAAGCCCTCATACTAGTCTGTGGATGAAAATATAAAAGAGTTATGATTTTTAGAAGGCGAGGAGGAAAAAATGAAAACGTAAAAATTAAATTGTCTGAGTCCTTAAGGCCAAAATGGGCTGAGTCCTTAAGGGGTTAAAGGCAAGGAGCAAAAAACGAAAATGCAAAAACGGAAAACCCCCGGTCCTTAAGGGGTTAATTGGCACCTAAAAAATAAAACAAGAAAAGGTGACCTATATAAAGCAAGTAAAAAGTCTACAAGAAAACCTGAACCGCACAAAAACCAAGTCCAAACAAGGTCCTAGCTCTAAAATCTCTACAAGTAATGTCCCTTTAGAAAAACCCGAACAAGACGCAGCTGGAGAAAGAGAAGAGAAGGAACAACGAAAGTGAAAAGTGAACCTGTGGAGAAAGTAACAACCATATCCAATGTTATCAACAGTGGCGTTGCGACCCGGGTGCGGGGGGTGCGGCCCGCACCGGGTGACACCAACCTAATGGGGTGACACCAAGACGCTCCGTAGCCGCACCCCCCCCCCCCAGCTACACAGACACCACCTCCCCCATCTGTGCCCGACCGGCCTCCGTCAGCACAACCCCCCCCGCGCTGTGTGTGCCCGTCCATCAGCAACCCCCCTCTTTCTCCTGCACTGTGCGCCCGTCCATCATCTCATCACACCCCCCTCACCTTCTCCAGCATTGTCCCACGTCTGCGCCGGCTTGACGTCACACCGTATGGCCGCGCAGGAGGACGTCAGTTACGTCACTCGCACGGCGCCCGGTGAGAAGGAGCGCTGCGCTGGATGGGTGAGTGTGTGTGTCTGTCTCTATCTATGTTTGTGTGTGTGAGACTCTGTGTGTGTGTGACTGTGTGCATGTGTGTGTGACTGTGTGTGTCTCTCTGACTGTGTGTGTGTGTGTGTGTGTTTGTGTGTGTGTCTCTCTGTGTTGTGTGTGTGTGTGTGGGGGGGGGGGGGGGGGGGGGGGGGGCGGGGGTATAACCAGCGATCTATTGTGGGGAGACTTTGACCCATTGTGGGGAACCTGCGGCCTAATGTGGGGAAACTACTACCAAGTGTGGGGAGTCTGTGCTACCTTATGTGGGGAATCTGTGCTACCTAATGTGGGGAAATTGCTACCTAATGTGGGGTAACTGGTACCTACCTAATGTGGGGGAACTGGTACCAAATGTGGGGAATCTATGCTACCTAATGTGGGGAGTAGATGCTACCTAATGTGGGGAAACTGCGACCTACCTAATGTGGGGAATCTATGCTGCCTAATGTGGGGAATAGATGCTACCTAATGTGGGGAAACTGCGACCTACCTAATGTGGGGGAACTGCTGCCTACCTAATGCTCCCCCCCTGGCAGTAGCACCCTCATCATCCACTAGCAACACCCCCCCCCCCCCCCCCAGCAGCACCTCCATCAGCAGATCCTGATGGTGGATGATGGCGGTGCTCCTGCCAGGAGGATGATCCTGCCGATGGATGGATGATGCCAGGGGGGATGGCTAGTAGCACCCTCATCATCCTCCAGCAACACCCCCCGAGTAGTAGCACCCCCATCATCCACTAGCAACACCACCAATACCCCCCTCCCGTCGTAATAGCATCAGCTAATGGATGTTGAGGGGTGTTACTGCGGTTGTGGTATTATATTCAGAGGGTGCACTGTATGGCAACGTTATATTCAGAGGGCGCAGTTTGTGGTAGTATTATATTCAGAGGACGCAGTTTGTGGTAGTATTATATTCAGAGGGCGCAGTTTGTGGTAGTATTATATTCAGAGGGCGCAGTTTGTGGTAGTATTATATTCAGAGGGCGCAGTTTGTGGTAGTATTATTAGAGATGAGCGAACTTACAGTAAATTCGATTCGTCACAAACTTCTCGGCTCGGCAGTTGATGACTTATCCTGCGTAAATTAGTTCAGCCTTCAGGTGCTCCGGTGGGCTGGAAAAGGTGGATACAGTCCTAGGAAAGAGTCTCCTAGGACTGTATCCACCTTTTCCAGCCCACGGGAGCACCTGAAAGCTGAACTAATTTATGCAGGAAAAGTTATCAACTGCCGAGCAGAGAAGTTTGTGACGAGTTGAATTTACTGTAGTTTGCTCATCTCTAATTATTATATTCAGAAGGCGCAGTGGGTGGTAGTATTATATTCAGAGGGTACAGTATGTGGCGGTATTATATTCAGGGGTACAGTATGTGGCAAATTTATATTCAGGGGTACAGTATGTGGCAGATTTATATTCAGAGGTACAGTATGTGGCAGATTTATATTCAGAGGTACAGTATGTGGCAGATTTATATTCAGAGGGTACAGTATGTGGCAGATTTATATTCAGGGGGTACAGTATGTGGCAGATTTATATTCAGGGGGTACAGTATGTGGCAGATTTATATTCAGGGGGTACAGTATGTGGCAGATTTATATTCAGGGGGTACAGTATGTGGCAGATTTATATTCAGGGGGTACAGTATGTGGCAGATTTATATTCAGGGGGTACAGTATGTGGCAGATTTATATTCAGGGGGTACAGTATGTGGCAGATTTATATTCAGGGGGTACAGTATGTGGCAGATTTATATTCAGGGGGTACAGTATGTGGCAGATTTATATTCAGAGGGCACAGTATGTGGTAGTATTATATTCAGTGGGTACAGTGTGTGGCGGTATTATATTCAGGGGCACAGTATGTGGCAGATTTATATTCAGAGGGTACAGTATGTGTTGGTATTATATTCAGAATGTACAGTGTGTGGTAGTATTATATTCAGAGGGTACAGTGTATGGAAGGTTTATAATCAAAGAGTATAGTGTTTAGTAGTATTATATTTAGAGGATACAGTGTCTCTCAGGTTTATAATAATAATTGTTTTCATATAGAGGATGAGAATGCGCTGACATAGTGAGGAGACGTCTGGGCGTCACATTCTGCAGAGAGAAGTTTTAGCTGGAACAAGTCCTGGCGGTATGTACCATCTGAATTAGATAAGGGAAGACTATAGAGAAGACGTCACCTGTAGTCACTGATATCATTCTGTATCCTCCTCACTATAGAGAAGACGTCACCTGTAGTCACTGATATCATTGTACATTCTCCTCACTATAGAGAAGACGTCACCTGTAATCACTGATATCATTGTGTATTCTCCTCACTATAGAAAAGACGTCACCTGTAGTCACTGATATCATTGTGTATTCTCCTCACTATAGAGAAAACATCACCTGTAGCCACTGATATCATTGTGTATTCTCCTCACTATAGAGAAGACGTCACCTGTAATCACTGATATCATTGTACATTCTCCTCATTATAGAGAAGACGTCACCTGTAGTCACTGATATCATTGTGTATTCTCCTCACTATAGAGAAGACGTCACCTGTAGTGACTGATATCATTGTGTATTCTCCTCACTATAGAGAAGACGTCACCTGTAGTGACTGATATCATTGTGTATTCTCCTCACTATAGAGAAGATGTCACCTGTAGTCACTGATACCATTGTACATTCTCCTCTCTACATCAGAGCTGTAGTCACTTGTCAGTTCTACAGTTAGGTCAGTGAAACTACAACTCCCAGCATAACCTCACCACTGCTCAAAGGGGTAGTCTACTGGAAAACATTTTTTTTAATCAGCTGGTGCTACAAAGTTAAACAGATTTGTAAATTACTTCTGTTTAAAAATCTTAATCCTTCCAGTACTTATTAGCTGCTGTATAAGCGATTCACAGTAAGTTATTTTCCTTTTTAATTTATTTTCTGTCTGACCACAGTGCTCTGTGCTGACACCTCTGTCCATGTCAAGAACTGTCCATAGTAGGAGCAAATCCCCATAGCAAACCTATCCTGCTCTGGACAGTTCCTGACATGGACAGAGGTGTCAGCAAATAGCACTGTGGTCAGACTGGAAAGAACTACACAACTTCCTGTGGAGCATACACCAGCTTATAAGTACTGTAAGTATTAAGATTTTAAATAGAAGTAATTTAAAAATCTGTTTAACTTTCTGGCACCAGTTGATATAAAAGTAAATGTTTTCCAGTGGAGTACCCCTTTAAGTAATTCTGGGAGCTGTATATTTCAATGGTGAAAACTTCTTTAACACTTTCCCATTCTGTGGCAACTGGTATATCTGATTATTATACTGGAATTTCTCATAATGCGCTACAACAGTGGTGTCTGTCACAACAGGCTAAAAACTTACTGAAGGGGGGGGGGGTAGGTATGGGGGTGACACCATTTTCTACTGCACCGGGTGACACCAACCCTAGCAACGCCACTGGTTATCTACCTAACAGACATGCATCTAGATTCGTCTACACTGTCCCTACTATCACGTGGATTGAACTATGGTCTTGCAGAGGACTTTAACCCTACACTGTTTGAAATTGATTTAGAAAGGGCAATTAGAGACATTAATTTAAAAAGTTTTATTTCAATAAACCCACTGCAAAAGATTCACCGTGTCCAGGTGATACCCCAGCAGAAATAGGAGAGTTAGGATTCATACCTACAGTTTTTTCAGTTACAGACATCGAATATGTACACCTTCTAGCTACAACATTTGAAGAAGCCCCTAGTCTTGTAGATGAAAAATCCCAAGACAGATTCCTAAAGGGTAAAAAGTCTACTTTTTCACCACCAGTAGCACAAGGGGGCTGTATAGATCTGTTTCATAAGGCAGTGGTCAACGATGTAAAATCCATATTGTATCCAAAAGCAATATCGAATTTACCTATTAATGAGCAGGAAGCACTTACAGCTTTACAAAAACATGATGACATAGTCATCACTAGGGCGGACAAAGGTGGGAGTGTTGTAGTTTTGCCGAAATTAATGTATAATGAAGAAGCCGAAAGGCAGTTGTCATACACACTCCTACCTAATGACCCGACCAAAAAAATATTAGATAGTCTTAGAGCTCTGCTTCATAAGTTTGTAACATCGAATACCCTGTCTAAAAAAAACAGCTGAAAAACTAATACCAGAGAATCCAAGGGCAGCAAAATGGTATCACTTCCTAAGGTGCACAAATCACTGAGCCGGCCCCCAGGTCGCCCTATACTGGCGGGGATCGGCTCAGTGACCGAGTACCTGTCTCAGTATTTGGATTATCTGCTATGCCCTCTCTTACCTGCTGTTCCGGCTTACATAAAGGACACTAGTCATCTCCTATCCATCCTTAACGACATAGGATGGGAGGAAGGATGGAGCCTCTGCTCAGTGGATATAGTAAATTTATACACCCGTATTCCTCACGATAAGGGAGTCCAAGCCGTGGTTAATATGTTAAAAAGAACTAACAAATCTACATCTTTCATCCAGTTCGTAAAAGAATCTTTGGAATTCGTCCTAAAGCACAGCACGTTTAGATATGGAGACAAATGGTACAGGCAGGACACCGGGACCCCGATGGGGACACTGGTGTCCTGCACGTACGCTAACCTCTATTTGGCATGGTTTGAAAATGAGGTGGTATATTCCATTCTCAACCCGTACATTAAATACATCAGGACATACGCTCGATTTGTAGACGATGTCCTGCTGATATGGTCGGGTACCAGTATTCAATTTAGCGAATTTGTCCGATACCTAAACGGCACAACGGGATACAATATGGCATTCACACAACAGTATGGAGGCACAGAATTAGAGTTCCTGGGTGTATGCATTAAAGTAGAAAATGGTATGCTGATAACTGAGGGCTATAGAAAGGAAGTTGCGAGGAATACCGTTCTTCACTACCACAGCTCTCACACAGCGGCAGTGAAGAATGGTATTCCTTATGGGCAATTCTTACGCTTAAAAAGAAACAATGTCCAGAGTAATACTTATCATAAACAAGCTGACGAGCTAGGGTCAAGACTACTTGAAAGGAATTACCCAAAAGACCTAATCAAAAAGGGAAGGGAAAAAGCAGAAGGTAGAACTAGAAGTGAATTATTAGGTAAAAACAAAAAAACAACAAAAAAACACTCAGAAGATACTGTAAGAAGATTCATGTTCACTTTTCAAAATACCCCAGTAAATAAAACAATAGAAAGAGCAATACGTAAGAATTGGTACATTTTAGAACTTGATGAAGACATAAAAGATATAGCAATCAATAAGCCCCTTATATAATACAGAAAAAATAGAACAATAGGTGATGCTATAAAAGGACATACAGAAAGAAAGAACAGTAAAAATAATGAATGGCTTAGTGACCACGCCCCCACAGGTAACTACCAGTGTAAACACTGTAATTTTTGCAAATATAATTTATGCCAAAAATCATTCAAAATATGTCCGTTGTTTCATACTGTAAAAGAGCTCATTACGTGTAAAACAAAAAATTTTGTATACGTTATCTTTTGCCCATGTGGGTACTATTACATAGGCAAAACGATTAGACAATTATGTGCTAGAATTAGGGAACATTTTTACTCCCTTAGAACAAAAAAGGGAGCCCCAAGATTTATTTCACATGTAATAGACTCACACGGGGGAAGTCCAGAAAACCTAAAATTTGCAGGTTTAGAAAAAGTTCTAGCCAGACCAGGCATATCGGCTGACAAGAATCTCCTGAGAAGGGAAACCCATTGGATCTTATCAACCGATGCACTGGGGGTCATAGGATTAAACGACAAGGTAGATGTATCCGTATGCTTCTAGCTAAGGTTGTATAGGCCATCGAGGTGTTAAAAATCATGTGTTTTCGTTCCCCTCCCCCTGTTTGTATCATCACTTGGTGAAAGGAAGGTGATAGGTTAACATGATTACCCACCTGTATAAAAGGTGAGCTGTTCAGGTTCAGAGGTAGGCCAGTTGAAGCACTATGTAGTGCGAAACAACGTTGTCGTCTCTCTGTGGTACCCCCCCCCCCCCCCCCCCGCATTTGCCATCTCTTTTGTCTTCTCCCTGGGCAACCCAGATTGTGAGTATGTGCAATAAAGAACTTTGCTGAACTGACTGCTTCATTCTCCTTCTACATGAATTGTTTAAATTTGTAAATTACTTCTATTAAAAAATCTTAATCCTTTTAGTACTTGTGAGCTGCTGAAGTTTATTTGTTCTTTTCTGTCTAAGTGCTCTCTGATGACACCTGTCTCGGGAATTGTCCAGAGTAGAAGCAAATCCCCATAGCAAACCTCTTCTACTCTCTGCAGTTCCCGAGACAAGCAGAGATGTCAGCAGAGAGCACTGTTGCCAGACAGAAAAGAACAACTCAACTTCAGCAGCTCATAATTATTGGGAGGATTAAGGTTTTTTAATAGAAGTAATTTTCAAATCTGTTTAACTTTCATGAGCCAGTTAATACATTTTTTTTTTCCTGGAATACCCCTTTTATGTCTAAAAGAAGGTCTGCAAAGAGAGTCTCCCTCACATACCTGCATGAGTAGTAGTTTACCTTGCCACAGGGTTTTAGTTCAACAGGTATTTATTCATTTATTTTTTTACCTTTCCCCTTTTTTAAAATGTTATCATCAATTGTGAGATGTTGGCCATTGCTAACAATCTTATTTTTTCTTACATCTTTACCATTCCTTTTTTGTACCTTAAAAAAATATATCTGATGTATGTTTCATATGGACAACTGCTTTATTTTTCCGTTTTTTTCCGTTTTTACTTTTTTTTTTTTTTACTTTTTATGTCTTTAAACATTCTTATTCTCTGCCTTATTCTCTCTCTCTTTCTCGCACCCTTCCTTTTTCTCTCTCTTTCACTCTGGCTGATGATTTTTATTTTTGTCAAACAGACAGGAGTAGTAATCTTTTTTAGACCTGGTCAGGAGGTGGTTTAGATTTGCGGGTTTTTCTTTGCTCCATTTACGGCAAAATTTGTGCAAAAATTTTAAACACGCAGATAATACATTTGTGACCACTGCATCCGTCACTTCAAAAAGTGCAACACCAAAAGGTCAAATTGACAGAAAAAAACGCCGTCAAAAAAATGAAAAAAAGAAAAAACAGCTATTAGCGCAAAATAACAAAAAATCTCAAATGTAGAAAAAAAAGCAATAGAACACAATGATAAATAACCCCTATGTTTTAGCATGTATCATCCATCCTGCCATATAAGTGATCTCTGCAGTATTTAGTCCAGAGAGTTCCTGTAACTTGAGTGATCTTGCCAAACATCCTGTCATGTTCTTGTACATATTTACACCTCTGTCCTTTGTCCTAATATATTTAGCTCCTAAACACTGAGGATGCTTGTGTAACCTTCTGGAGCCATGAGACACGCTAATATATTCATATCAATATGGCCTACATATTGTCACGATGCCGGCTGGCAGGTAGTGGATCCTCTGTGCCAGAGAGGGATTGGCGTGGACCGTGCTAGTGGATCGGTTCTAAGTCACTACTGGTTTTCACCAGAGCCCGCCGCAAAGCGGGATGGTCTTGCTGCGGCGGTAGTGACCAGGTCGTATCCACTAGCAACGGCTCAACCTCTCTGGCTGCTGAAGATAGG